>NC_033800.1:88899933-88901957 GCF_001876935.1 Asparagus officinalis
TGTGACGCCCCTGTTTTCACACATGGCTGCAGTCCAAGGTGAACCCAGAGAGGTCAAACCTGCCATGCACCCATACTATACATAAACACGTTTCACCAATCACAGTGATATCCTCTAGTGGAGTCAAATAAGATAGTACAGGTACGAACAGGTATAAACGAGATGACGACAAGAAATAGAGAAAAAAAATAGAAATATTTGATAAATCTCTATATAATCAGATCTTAACAAATATAAAAGAAGACATGTCCAACCATCTGATACAAATAATCTAAAATCTCAACTAGAAATATAAACTAAACATGTGTGGAGCAGATCTACTATGAATATGTGACGGTGACTATGTTGAAAGTCCGTCAACCTGCGGCTCTCCGAAACTCTGCTCCGCTGCCTGAAAAGAAGAGAAAACCACAGCGTCAGAGCGCTAGCAAGATCATCTCCATCCGCCCCCAGGGGAAAGGCTACTAAGTATGATGGAGGCTTTACCTATAAGTGCATAGTCTACCTAGATCATTTACCCTGTACTAAGCTGGGGCTAATACTTAGAAACTCATAACACGAGACTAGTACGTCGAGCGAAATAATCCAAACAAGGAAACCCTCATGTATATACCATATGTCTCAAATTATGAATCACTAAATATTAACTCCAAACCTAGAATAAAAGAATACAAGAAAGACAATATAGTAAAATACCATATCATACACTCCGAAAATGTCATATCAACTCCTCATACTACTATTAGTGGGCAAAACTAATATCAATATACTATCTCATGTAACTAAGTTGTGAAATACCTTCACATTGGATCATATCAATGATGTCAAAATCCACCTACACTTAGGTTATTTATCAAATCGTCCTTCTTGGAAATTCTTTAACTCATTGCACCCTCGTGCGGACCGGTAAAAAGATATGTCAATTCATCACACTCCCGTGCGGACCAATAGTTAGGTATATCAACCTCTGCGCATCTCTGTGCGGACCGATAAGTAGGTATGTTAACCTCTGCGCATTTTCATGCGGACCGATAAAGGAGTATAGTCCATCTGCGGTCTCATTGCAGGTCCCGACTAAAGCGCTCGGAGTGTAGTCCATCCGCGATCTCATTGCGGGACCTGACTAACCCCACCCAACCGTTCGTAATTATAATGAACTATAAAAGTCGTCACTCGTAACGATCGCAAACTATTTTTAGCATCCCAAATACTAAAATCGGTGTGACAGGCGATAGTTAAAAGTTCGAATTGATCCATACATAAAAGCAAAACAAACAAGTAGACTTGTACAGTTCAACACGGAGAACCAAATATTATTAAACAAATTTGAATTCAAATGATCAACTGTGAGAAGAAAATGAATTCAAGATATACACATAATAAATATACTATCCAACTTATTTGGACACGAAACTTCCAAACTTTTGGCAAACAATTTATAATTTGAAACACGTAACTTAAAAGAAAAGCAAATCTCATATGTGTTTAAACTTAGATCGAAGTTTTATTGCCAAAACTTCAAGAATAGCAGGCATTTAATGGAAGTTGACTAAAATCAATGTAAAGAAAAATCTGCTGCAGTATTTTAATTTCATCAAAATATTAATCAAGATTATCGGACTTTCTTCAGAGACATCTCATGACAATTTAAAACTGGGATCAAAAATTAGACTAAGGCTCAGCTTAACTAGAGATTGATTGAGCACTTATTGCTCAATTTACAAGATTGATACTTAATTGATAACGAAGATGGCCAATGAAAAGCACGTTTCCCATCCTACTGACAAATCTTATAAGATTGAACTATCGATTGTGAATTATGTCTGTATTCACATTTGTATCAATGATTAATTAGAGTATTTGCACAAATTTAAAAATAAAATAAAATTTACCAATCAAAAGCATCTCTAATGATCATGATCATCTAAACTTGATAATTAATACAGATTTATTTTACTGTTTATACCAGTAACTTAAGATTTAACATCATAGATTAGGCTCTAACACATTAGATTAACCCTAAA
>NC_033800.1:88902957-88903885 GCF_001876935.1 Asparagus officinalis
AAGGGAGTTCATTCCTTTAGCACAACGTTACATGCGGAACGGATTTAGACAATTCGCATGCTAACCCGAATCAAACGGTAGTTGGTAAAGGCTAATCAAATCCGTTGACGGCTGAGGATTTGCCAAAAATCCTAAAAGTATTATGGTCAGTCATTTCAAACGGAATGAGGAATCATAATAAAGACAAAGATAAAAACCGGTTCCACTAAGAAAATCAAAAGTCAGAGTATTCAGCAAATAAAATTATACATCAAAAACATGGCCAAAAATCTGCTGATTAAGCTTAGACAGCTTCTCATCATAAGCTTGTCTCAGCTCAGCTCTGATGGACTCCTCGTTGGTGGCTAAAGTCTTCGCAGCAACCTCCTCCGTCTCGGTCAGCTTCTGCTTCAAAGATTTCAACTCCTCAGATAAAGCAGTGTGGGCTTGCTGATCCTGTATCTTCGTTGTCTGAAGAATACTCAAAGTCTCCTCTTTCTCACGGAGTTCTCTTCGGAGCTGGTCTATCTGGGTCTCACAAGAAGCAATGGAAGAATCAAGCTCGTCGAGTGAGGATGACCTAATAGCAAGGTTAGCCTCAACTCGATCTACCCGGTCCCGCTGCACCTGAATGTCGAACTCAGCAAGAAACCTAGTATCGCGCCATGTCTGTAAGTGAGTATCCAACTCGGCAGCAATGAATGAAGAGGCACCTGCATCCCGGAGCTTACGAAACGTCTGAAGCTCACGCCCTAGGCAGTCAAGATCATCAACAATAGCCTTCGCCAGATCTGGGTACCCTGCATCCATTATTGAACTTATCTTAAGATCAAGGAATGGCTTAAACTAGTGAAGGGAAAGTCCGTCGTGGAAGAGTTTGTCAATCATAGCATTCACAAAGGAGAAGAAGGAACGGATCTCTATGCAGATGACAATCTTCTCTGGGTCG
>NC_033800.1:88904885-88905772 GCF_001876935.1 Asparagus officinalis
GGGGGGGAGAATTGCAAAAAAGAGGAACTTTTTCCTGGATCTGATCCCTTAATTTATTTTGCAGGTCTTCATGTCTCGTATTAGAGGTCAATCCTCTACCGCGTCGGCTGATGGCGCGCCTCCCTCTTATGCTGGTGAGCTATTTTTGGAAATTTACAAATTAGTCAATTTTTTCTTGGAAATTTACAAATTGGTCCTTTTTATCCCCATTTTGTTCTCCTTGGTGAGGCAATCGGGAAGAGCCTTGATTCTCCTTGGCGAGGATCGACGCTTTAAAGATATGTTTTGCTTGGTCAAAACCATATCTCAATATAAAGGGGGCGTTTTGACGCTGCATTGTGCCTTATAAGGCAGGGATATATTGTCGATATACCCTATCTTATAAGTGCATAATATGGCCAAATCGTCTCACCCTTTCCAAATCGTCTTACCCTTTATAAGGCAGTGACTCTATCTTACCCGTTCGTAGGATGAGTTCAACTTCCTTTTATAATTGAGACTGACAAATGTTTAACTGTTCATTTCCAGTGGGATATCCTTCTGGAGCGTTCTCATCTCACGCAGTGTACGGGCGTTGTGGCGAGTATTATTCGACTTCCGACGATTTTTCTCCTATTCCAGTCACTCCTCGGTTTGCTTCGGGCACGTCGATAGAGGTTGCCCAAGTGGTGAAGGAAGGTGGACATCGAGCTCTTCGACAGTTGATTACAGATGCGCCTTTCGTGAAGGATGCCAGTTCTATTCAGCCTCTCAGGAAGACTGACTTTTTATTTGGCGACTCTGCCAGAGATCCGGATGCAGTGTTTATCGACGCCGAACAGTGGCTTCATAAAACTGGTGGTGGTTTCATATATTTGCCGAAGATTCCTCGGCATCGTTCGTTGACT
>NC_033800.1:88906772-88907556 GCF_001876935.1 Asparagus officinalis
CGGCAACGCGTGTTAGGCGTTGACTTATCCCTACTCAGGCTTCGGGATAAAATTCCACGTGCATCGAGTACCCGGATTTGACAATCGTGTCTTTTCTAAAAGCAAAGACAGATTGAGGATCGGGAGAGGAGGAATTTTATATTCTATCTCCCGGTGCTGAAGAGGAAGAATTTTATATTCTATCTTCGGCTGGAAAGGGAACTTGAGGTGGGATCCCCCACCCCCAGAATCCGGAATGATGAACTGGGAGTGGGATCTCCACTCCGAGCATCAGAAAGGATGAACTGGGAGTGGGATTTTCACTCCGAGCATCAGAAAGGATGAACTGGGAGTGGGATTTTCACTCCGAGCATCAGAAAGGATGAACTGGGAGTGGGATCTCCACTCCGAGCATCGGAAAGGTCCGAGGAGAGGAAGAATTTTATATTCTATCTCCCGGTGCTGAAGAGGAAGAATTTTATATTCTATCTACAGCTGGAAAGGAAACTCGAGGTGGGATCTCCACCCCCAGAATCCGGAGGGATGAAACTAAGAGTGGGATCTCCACTCCGAGAATCGGAAAGACTCGGATAACCCTAACTGTCGGAAGGTTTGACTATTCGAGTTGAAAGTGGACCTCTCGTTCATTGGTGGAATCGAGAGGGGATTCTGGCTGTAGTCCTTAATGTAGGAAGGTTTGACCAAGCAGGAGTTTGAGACGACCTTAACTGTCGGTAGGTTTGATCGCTCAATTTGAAGGTGGACCTCTCGTTCATTGGGGGAATCGAGAGGGGATTTTGGCTTT
>NC_033800.1:88908556-88909176 GCF_001876935.1 Asparagus officinalis
ACCTCCTCTGCCTCTGATTGAGTTCCTTCTGAGAAAAGAGATACTTCAGACTCTGATGGTCTGTAAACAGCTCAAACTGTACTCCGTACAAGTAGTGTCTCCATGACTTCAGTGCAAACACCACTGCTGCTAACTCCAAGTCATGAGTTGGGTAGTTCTGCTCATGCACCCTCAACTGCCGTGAGATATAGGCTACTACCCTCTGAGTCTGCATCAATACGCCTCCTAAGCCTGCCAACGACGCATCTGTATACACAACGAATGTCCTGTCGCTGTTCGGAATGGTCAGAACTGGCGCTGTAGTCAGCTTAGCCTTCAAAATATCAAAGGCCTCCTGGCACTCCCTGCTCCATATGAACTGTACACCCTTCTTCGTAAGGCGTGTAATAGGCATCGCAATCTTCGAGAAGTCCTGAATAAACTTCCTGTAATATCCAGCTAAACCCAAAAAGCTGCGGATCTCTGACACCGTCTTCGGTGGCTCCCAATCAAGAACTGCCGTGACTTTAGCCGGGTCCACTGCTATACCCTCTCTACTAATGACGTGGCCCAGAAATTTGACTTCTGAAAGCCAAAACTCACACTTGCTAAACTTAGCATACAACTGGTGCTCCTGAAGG
>NC_033800.1:88910176-88910625 GCF_001876935.1 Asparagus officinalis
AGCCTTTACCGACTACCGTTTGAGTCGGGCTAGCATGCGGATTGTCGAAATCCGTTCGCATGTAACGTTACGCTAAAGGAATGAATTCCCTTAGACTTTGTGCTACGACATTGATTACGTAGACTTCACCATTGTCATGGGAATAGGCTACCCAGTAACGTGCATTAGACGCTGACTTATCCCTACTTAGGCTTCGGGATAAAATTCACCAGAATCGAACTCTGGTGTCTTTTTCTACGGAAAAAGACTAAACCGGCGACGCGTGTTAGGCGTCGGCATATTCTTTCTTAGGATTCGGGATGAAATTCCCCATGCGAGTAAGACATGGATTCTTGTGTTATTAATAACAACCTGCCACAATGTTGAATATGTGGACGGACGTTCTTTTTAGCGGTTAAGAACTAACCGGCAGCGCAGGTTATGCGCAGACTTATCCTTACTTAGGTTTT
>NC_033800.1:88911625-88912008 GCF_001876935.1 Asparagus officinalis
TTTAAAACATTTCTTGAGTGCCCTTAGAAGTATGAGGGCATGGGGTATATATAGGCTCATGAAACAAGCTCAAAAACCCAAGAAAACCAAGCTAAAAGACAAAAAAACGGATATATCAAAATATGGGAATTATAGCCGTTAGCTACAGTAACCAACGTCCAGAGGCATTTCCGGTCGACCGGATTACTGTAGTAATGCGCAGCTGTTTTGTAAAATCAATTTAAAATAGTAAATAAACTCCAAAAATTATGAAATTTTGTGAAAATGTTCTAGACATGTAGAATAACATGTCAGATAAATAATTTCTGAAAAATCTTTTCCCCGTTGAGAGAAATAAATGTTTGAACACAAAAATACAGTTTCTGAAAATCTGCTGTGATACA
>NC_033800.1:88913008-88913382 GCF_001876935.1 Asparagus officinalis
ATTTCACAAAGTTTCAAAAGTTGGTTTATGACAAAATATCAAAATATCAATTTTTAGGTTTTCATGTTTATAAATGATGATATTTTTCATTTGGGAAGTCCTTTTTGATAACCAGTCGCTGTAGCATGTTTATTATCATGTTTACAATCATTCCCCAAAGTTTTACATTTTTTGGATTTTATTTGATATTTTTAAACAGCGTTTTAAAATCAGATAAACAATTTTTCGGACCTGTCATATCTGTTTTCGGTCGACCGCACCGGTCGACCGAACCTAAGGTCATAAGTTCTCTGAGTGACAGAAAGCTGTCGGTCGACCGGTCCGGTCGACCGATGAAAATTTTCAGTCGACCGACGAATTTTCCGGTCGACCGA
>NC_033800.1:88914382-88941801 GCF_001876935.1 Asparagus officinalis
ACGCGTTGCCGGGTGCCATATTCCCGTAAGAAATGGTGAAGTCTATGTATTCAAAATCATAGCACTAAGTCTAAGAGAATTAACTCTCTTAGCACAACGTTATATGTGAAACGGGTTTTAATAATGCACATGCAAGCGCGATTCAAAACGGTAATCGGTAAAAGCACGTCAAATCCGTTGAAGGCTGAGGGTTTGCCAAAAACCTTAAAGTCTACGCCTAATACGCGTCGCCGTTTAGTCTTTTGGTCGAACTCGTATTCGACCACTTCTTCAACCGGGATGCAGATCCGAGGTTGCGACACGACAGCTCCGGCAGCGAAGCTGTTGGCTCCCACTGTGGTCGCCAGTTTGTTTGCGTCGAAAATTGATGTATTCATTGCGGTATTCATTACAACTTCAATCGTTACAATGAAAACAAAAAAAGATTGTCTTTTTATAAGACTTTTACACAATGAAAACAAAAGTTTACAACTCTCGTCAAAACAAACGCAGAGGACGTTTATCACCCGCTGCTTTGCGTGGGATCTTTGCCTGTGCCGGGGTTTATCCGTGGACCGCCTTAGATCTGGATCCGGTTGATGGAAAATTCGGCAGAGTTTCGTCTTCGCCGAGGAAGTATTTGATTTGAAGCGCTGAAATCGACCAAGCGAAATCAGGGCTCTTCTCGAGATTAAGACCAAGCCTAATCTCAAGGGACGGACGGGAACGGGCGTCGGATCTCTCGAACTCTCCTTCTTTATGCCGAAGAACTCGCCAAGATCTGTCAACCCTCGCTGAAATTCGTGCTCCTTTGACTCCACAATCCGGCAGCACCTCCTCGTCTTGATAATCAATCGCCCCTGAAAAATGGAGGCCTTTGACTCATATTTATAGGCCTTGAATGCGGTTATTTGGATGAGAACAAGTGATTTGGCTCTATCTTCAGTTGACAACAGCCTAACCACGTTTGTAGATGATATCAAGTCAGTTTGGATGCTCAGGAACCAACAAATCTCGAGAAAAACCATCAAAAACCGAACCGGGACGAAACAGTGCGCGTAGGACAATTCCGTCCCGCGCTCGCGCAGGTCAGTTGATTTTTTTCTTCTTTTCTGTTCTCTTTCTTTGAGACTTGTCCTTTCGCGTGTTTGGTTCGCTTCGTTGATTTATATGCTTTGAGTTGATTGACGCGTGCGTGTTGATTGACGCATGCGAGCTGATTGGCGCGCGCGAGCTGACTGTCAAGCGCGCAGGTCACTTGATTCGCCTCGCGCGGGTCGGTTTGTTCCGTCCCGCGCTCGCGCAGGTCAGTTGATTTTTTTCTTCTTTTCTGTTCTCTTTCTTTGAGACTTGTCCTTTCGCGTGTTTGGTTCGCTTCGTTGATTTATATGCTTTGAGTTGATTGACGCGTGCGTGTTGATTGACGCATGCGAGCTGATTGGCGCGCGCGAGCTGACTGTCAAGCGCGCAGGTCACTTGATTCGCCGTTTTGCTTCAGGCGCTTGTCGGCGTCAGATAATCCTCTTAGACTCGGATAACAATGTTCGTCGTCTTCTCTCTGTCTCGAGCTGTGTGTGGATACCTATAGGCATTTTTAGAAACGGCCGTACAGATAGCACCCCTCCAAAGTATTCGGCAGACTCATGTCTTTTATAGAGGAGTCTGGATGGCTTTGGATAAGAAGGCGCCACTCGCTCTATTTCGTAGAGAGACGGCTTTAACTAGCCTCTAATTCTTAACTTCTTCAGCCTCAATCTATTCATATTGTTCGTCGAATTAGATGAAGTTCTTCCGTGCTCTGGCGCTTTATCGTCTGACCGTTGTTGGAAATCGTTGAATCTTGAGATTGGTGTGTAGTTTCTGAACTTAGGCTCGGCCATTGAATTGACTTTGAACTAATGCCTCTCCGTCGGAATATTGCATTCTGATTGTAGACTGAAATCGCTATGGAGTCATGTCTTTTGGCCTTATTTTGGGGCGAAATTGCTGACTCGTTGACCCGGCATCGGATCTTTACTATAACGCGGTTGACTGCGGCGTTAGCTACAGTTTATAGCTCGTTACGTTTGCTGGAGTCTACACAGTTTAGCTCCTTAAGGCATTGGAGGGCGTGAGCGGTCCGCCGATATGTTGGGCTGGCAGGAGCCAACTATTAAAGCTGATTCATTCTGCACGAGGGGGGGGGATTTGAGGGTTGTGGATCTTAGCCTGAAGTTGTTGGAGCTTGTTCAAGTGCTATGAGACGCAAACTAATAAAGCCTGATACGTCAATGACGTCGGCATTTATTAGAATTTTTGGCAAATTCTCAGGGCCATCAAGCGGGGTTTGATAAAGGCCTTTACCGGACTACGCGTTTTGAAATCGGGCTTTGCATGCGGATTGTTTAAGTGCCGTCGCACGTGACGTTGTGCTAAAGGAATGACTCACCATTAGAGCATTGATGCTACGATATGTGAATACGTAGACTTGCGCCATTGTACGGAATAGGCTACCCGGCAACGGTGTATTAGACGGGCTGACCCTATCGCCGTACTTAGGGCTTCGGATAAAAGTCGCCCAGATTGGAATTGCGTGGTGTCTTCTCATCGGCTGAAAGACTAATTCCGGCAACGGCGAGTTAGGTCGTTGAACATTGCATCCGCTAGCTTAAAGGGTTCAAGATAAAATTCCCTTGACCGCTGTGTGAAGCACGGATTTTGGGGCCGTTATGAATAACGACGTGCTGGCACAATGTCGAATGTGTGGAAGATTTTTGTCCTTTTCAGCGGCAAAGACTAACCGGCTAACGGCGTGTTAGGCGTTTGACGTGGGTATCCCTGCTCAGGATTTCGGGATAAAATTGCTTCACATGCATAAAAGGCATGGATTTTTGTTGCGTACGATGGCTGCATAATACCGTAGACTCGGTGCATTTTTACGGGAATGAAGGCCACCCAGTCAACGCGGCGCTAAAGCGTTGACCGTTAATCGCGCTAGCTTAGGGCTTCGGGATAAAATGGGCCGCGGCCCAGACTGGATTCTGGTGTCTTTTTTGCAATCGGTGAACAGACTAAACGCGGCATACCGGCGAGTTAGGCGTTGACTTATGCCGCTAACTTAGGCTTTGGGATAAAATACCCCGTGCTTGTGAAGGCACGGATTTTAGGAGTTTGAAAAATTGGTGTCTTCTCCTGGGGGCAAAAGACGAACCCCGATGGCGGGAAGAAGGAAGAATTTTATATCCTATCTCCAAAGCTGAGGGGGAAAGAATTTTATATTCTATGCTCCAGTTGGAAAGTGAAAGCTCGAAAGGTGGGATCTCCACCGCCCAAGAATTCCGGAAAAGGTGAAACGTAGGAGTGAGAATCTCTATTTCTGAGAATCGAAAAAGATTTTTTTTGGGATAAACCTAAGCTGTCGGAAGGTTTGATTATGCGAACTAAAGGTGAGTTTAAGGTGATCGCCTAACTGTAAGAAGGTTTTGATCACTGATTTGAAAGTGGACTCTCGTTCATATGGAGGAATCAGAGGGGATTTATGGATTTGGTCCTAAACTATAGGAAGGTTTTGACCAGCGTAGATAGTGAGTAGTGGGGAGTACAAATGAATGTGGGGTTTAACGTTTATGCACCTTGTTTCGTAATTATCGGTTATCGCTAAGAAAATTAGCATATAGCATTTTTCTGGAACTTCCCATTAGCATGAATCATCGCACCCCCAGGCTTCCTTCTTGGAACTGGGTCTGACTTTGTACTGACCGTTACATGACCTGGGTTATCCTTTATAGAATATAACGTAACAATTCTCTCAGGAAGCTTCCCAATGCATCGGTAGGAAAAAGTTTAGAGCTCATAATACTTATTGGAGTTCAGGGAGCAGTTTAGCCTCTTAACACGCGGTCGGAGGATTAAGAAGGGGGCAGTTTATACTCTTATACTTGTCGGAGTGTTCCATTCGGAGCTCAATTGAGACGATATAAGCGCCGGCTTCCAACCAAGCGTTTGGAGACTATTGCTTAAGAGGCGAAGCAAGCCCTTGGTGGGATGAAGGATTCTTAGCTGTGGTATGCACAATCACTTTTTGGATCCAAAATGGTTATCAGCTTCTCCTGATTTGTGATGGTGTGGAAGCTTTAATCTTGTTGTTTTGCATAGGAGAGATTAGAAAGATGGCTGGATACGATCCTCGGTCCTTGAAAGATATACTGCTTGTTTGGAGTCTCGGTCCGAAGTCTTTAGCTGCGCTTGCGGGATTGCTGTTGTGACGTTTGATTTGTACTAAGCGAGGGCAGCTGCAGGTGGCCGTTGCCCTTACCACGGGAAGGCAAAGTTTGTAGTTCTGGAGGATTGGCCGTCGGTTGGCTGCCTCTGCGCGCTTTGCTTCCTTCGGAGGAAGCGTTACGGCTTTGTTCAGCGCGGGCACCTTTAAGTTTTTCGCAAGTGTTAGACGGTGGCGACTCGCCATGCAACTTCCAATATCTCAAGTAGATAGGTTTGTTTATTTTTGCATGTCTGGAGGATGAAGTCGCATCCGTGATCGGGAATGCTCGGCAGTTTCATTGCTTTTATTCGCGGAAGCGCTTGACGAAGTTCGTCGACTGTTCGTCATCTTCTTGGATTCTCATCGAAAGTGTCCTGATGGATCTCCATCGTCGTATCAAAAGAAACTGCCAAGGAAATGAGGGGCTCTCGGCATTAATCGTCCCAGTTGTTAATACTTCGCGGCCGCTTTTGAGACGGGCGGTACCAATCGTAAGGCGGGCCGCGAGGTACCACGAATGATCGAACGCATCAAGGCTTCAATTGCCGAGATCATATCGCCAAGTGGGACTTGAAGTAGAGTCAGATGTTGATTGGGTTGAAGACGCCTTCCGCGTCAAAACGGGCGTGATTAATCAAGTTGAAGCTTCGCGGGCGGGTATGGCTATTGTGTCGTGCAACTCTCTTGGGTATGGACACGGAATGGCGCTAGTCCTCTTTAGCCTCTGCGATCAGACATTAGAGCGTTGATTTATAGCTGCTCTGAAGATCTATTCATTTGCTGCATCCTCCGCACCACCCCCCCCCCCCCCCTCCCCCCGCCCCCCGCCCACCCCCCCCCCGCCACGCCCCCCCCCCCCCCCCCCCCCCCCCCCCCCCCCCGCACCCCCGCCGCCCCGCCCCGCCCGCCCCTCTGCCGCCCCCCGCCCCCCGCCCCCCCCCCCCCCCCCCCCCAGCCTGCCCCCCCCCCCCCCCCCCCGCCCCCCCCCCCCCCCCTCGTATCGGGCTTTGGGAGGATTCTTAAGAGGAATAACGGGCCAACCGCTCCAGCGTTGTCGTGCTAGTGGGGGCCACCCCGAGGCGTTTTTGTGCCAAACGAAGAGGGTTATGCAGGCATTAAGGCGTTTCATACCACATGCTGAATGCGGCTACCTACTTGGTTAGGCAAGCCGTTGCGACGGCTGGATTCACGCCATTTGATTGGTGAAAAGAGCGCTGATATCTGTCGGTGCGTGCTCATTCGACTTCATCTGTTGCATAGCCGTTTCTATTTCCGATTTAAATGGCTTGGCTTTGCTTGGCTAGAGCATGCCTCAACGCAATTTTTAGAAGGGTTAAGGAAGCTGCTGTCTTACGGTTTTAATCATAAAACACTTCGCGGGATTGCCGCCTGGGGCTAGATAGCCCGTACTTGTCAAGAAGCGAGCTGCAGAGTTAGCATCCGATGCTTCATCTGTCCGACGGAATAACCCTCCTCTGCATTCTCTGGTAGTGCTCTACGTCTAGTGGTCGCCTGATCGCAACCGGGTTAGACTGTTATGAGATATAAGCGGGTCCAGAGCTAGAAGGTGCGAATCGACTTTCGCTTTGCAGGCCACATATTTATTGAGACTTCGCGGGAAGTTCGTCACGTTTTCGCGTTATTTTTGTTTTTTTCAATTTTTTTCTTTTTTTGTATAGGCTTTATATCGTTTTGTTTTTTTTTTTGAACATACGGCGATCTGCTTTAGCGGAGACGTTTTTGGTTTGGACTTAGTCATTCCGTTGGAGATGGCCTCTGCGATAGCCGAGACCCTGCTGCGGGAGGGCGGCTCTTGGGGGCTAACTACATGGCTGAATAATATTGTCCTGATTAGTTGGGCGACGGTAGTGAGATTTGGTTTCGTGCAGGGCAATATCTTTTTTCCGAGACTCGTTGCATACGCCCGCAGCGCCGATAGTACAAGTCATCGATCAGGATGACGCCGAGCAACCTATCGTGTGTTGACATGAGTTCCCATGGTATAACGTTGTCATGTCAGATGAATACCGTTTCTTTGCAGGGGATTTGCCGGCTTTATTAAGATTCTAAGAGTCACAGTGTTTAGTAAGCTATGCGCTTTTGGGAGGCGCAATGATCTCAAGCAAGGCTCTTCGGTTTGGATAAAACACCCCAGGCGGGTAGAAATTCGGAGTTTTCCCTTTATGAGGAAGGCTTGAAATTGTGTACGAGGGCGTGTTTTGCGACCTCCCAGCTCTGGACGAATTCGGGCTCGGGGTTCAGTCACCGGGACGAGCGCAAGCATTATTCGATGCAGAAACTTTGCCTCGATCGGCTCGGTGGGCAAAGGTACGTCGACAGGCGATCGACTATGCCTCACGCTTGAAATGGGACAAAGTCGCAGCACTGTCCTGGTGCTCCGTCGGAGGTGTGGAACTCACGATCGGATCGACGAAATAGGTGTAGAAGCTATCTTCTGCCTTGACTCTTGCACGGGTGCAGATTTAAGTGACCGACGGGTTGGAAGGGTCGGATTCAAGTGACCCGCAAAAGTGGATGGGGTCGGATTTGGGTGAACCCGGGCAAAGTGAGGGTCGGAGCCCCAAGTGACGACCGCGATTTGGAGGGTCGGATTTGGGGCGACCTGTTGATTGGTCGGTCCGGATTTTGGTGGACCCTGCAGATTGGAAGGGTGCGGATTCGCAAGTGACCGGGCGCGAAGTGGACGGTTGGATTTTGGGTGACCCGCAAGTGGATGTCGGCGGCGCAAGTGACCGCGCGAGTTTGGAGGGTCGGATTTGGGCGACCTGTTAGATTGTCGGTCGGATTTTGGTGAGCCTGGGGCAGATTGGAGGGTGCGGACCAAGTGAACCCGCGATTGGAGGGTCGGATTTGAGCGACCTGCAGATTGGGCGGGGGTCGGATTTGGTGACGCTGGGGCAGATTGGCGGGTCGGATTTGAGTGACCGTGCAGTTCGCGGGTCGGATTTGGAGTGACGCGCGCAGACGGAGCCGTCGGATTGTAGTGACGCCGCATTTTTGCGAATCCTTTTCGGCCGCGGTCTTTGGACTTATTGGTCTGCCAAACTTTGCGTAGCAGTTTATGGTGGCTTATTTTCGCAACTTCTTGCCCTTCTGGCAATCTTTTGACCTCTTTGCGCAAGAAATTCGCGGCGCATAGTAAGGCGCAAGCAGTTACGCCGACGGCTTTTTGATCCGCGGGCTGCTTGCAAGAGTTGAACGGTCCTTTTGACTTGTAGCCCCATTCAGCCTGTTGGTGATTTGGAGGAGAGGGCAATTTGTGCCGCTGTTGGGGCGCTTGAGCGTTGCCGTAATTTTCAGATCCGCCTCGTAACGGATCCTGCGTCAATTGACTCCAAGGCTGGCTAGCGAGTTTGGCGGGCGCAGCGTATAGCGTTGACGCTTGCCCTTTGACGAGTTGCTCTTTGATAATAGGCGCTGCCCTTCTGTAGCTGCACTCCTCAGATTGAGGAGGAGTTCAGATTGCTGGGGGGCAGAATCGCGGACTCAATTGGAGGGCCGGAAGGGCGTTGTAAGGTTCAGCTAGCCGCAACAACGGGGGCGTTGATCTTCGCTCGCGATGTTGTCTTGCCGAGAGGCGGAGGATCTGGAGTAGGTAAGACGAGCAGATATTCCTCGAACTTTCAGTTGGTCGAACTCGTATTCGAACCAATTCTTGCAAACCGGATGGCAGATCCGAGGTTGCGACACAGAACAGCCCGGCACGAAGCTGTTGGCGCTCCCACTGTGGTCGCACAGTTTGTTTGCCGTCGAAATTGTTATATTCATTGCGGTATTCATTACAACTTCCAAGTCGTTAGCAAATGAAAAAGCAAAAAAAGATGTGTCTTTTAATAAGACTTTATAGGCAAATGAAACGAAAAGTTTAGCAACTCTCGTCAAAACAAAAGCAGGGACGTTTATGTTCACGGCCGCTGGCTGTTGGGCCGTGGGATCTTTTGGCCTGTGCGGGGTTTATCCGTGGACCCGCCCGCGCTTAGATCTGGAATCCCAGGTTGATGGAAAATTCGCAGAGTTCGTCTTCGCGCGAGGAAAGTATTTGATTTGGAAGCGGCTGAGAATCGACCAAAGCGAATCAGTGGCTCTTCTGACGAGATTAAACAAGCCTAATGGCTCAAGGGACGGACGGGAACGGGCGTCGATGCATCCTGCGAAGCTGCTCGCTTCTTTGATTGGGCCGAAGAACGTCGGCCCAAGATCTGTACCCTCGCTGAATTCGTGCTCCTTTGACTCCAACAATCCGGCAGCAGCCCCATCGTGCTTGATGAATCATGCGCCCACATGAAAAATGGATGGCCTTTGACTGCATATTTTAGGGCCTTCGAATGCGGTTATTTGGATGAGAACAAGTGATTTGGCTCTATCTTCAGTTGACAACAGCCTAACCAGCGTTTGTAGATGATATCAAATCAGTTTGGACATGCTCAGGAAACGCGAAGCAAATCTCGAGAAAAAAACCATCAACCGAACCGGGATAGCGAAACCAGTGCGCGTAAGTGCAAGTCTGACCGCGCGCTTGCGGGCGGGTCGGAATCAGTCTGACACCGCGCTTGCGCGGGTCGGACAGCAATTCCGACCGCGCACTTTGCGGGCTGGGGTCGGATGCAGTCCGACCGCGGTTGGGCGCAGGTCGGACACGCAATTTCCGACCGCGCGGTTCGCGGGTCGGACAACTGCCGACCGCGCGCTTAGCGCGGTCGGAGCGCAATCCGTACCCGCGCTTATGCGCGGGTTCGGGTTGATCCGTCCCGCGCCTCGGTCGAGCGGGTCGGTTTGTTCGTCCGCGCTCGTGGGCTGCAGGTCAGTTGATTTTTTTCTGTTCTTTTGCTGTTCTCTTTTCTTTGAAGACTTGTCGCCTTTCGCGCTGTTTGGTTCGGCTTCGCGTTGATTTATATGGCTTTGAGTGATTGACGGCGGTCGCGTGTTGATTGACGCATGGGCGAGCTGATTGGCTCGCGCGCGGAGCTGAGCTGTGCAGCGCGCGGCAAGGTCACTTGATTCGCCGTGTTTGCTTCAGGCGCTTGTCGGGCGTCAGATAATCCTGCTAATGACATCGGATAACAATGTTCGTCGTCTTCTCTCTGTCTCGAGCTGTGTGTGATACCTATTAGCATTTTTAGAGCGGCCTACAACGTTAGCGTGGCAGAACCGGGTCTAAAAATCTGGCATGCTAAGCCCTGACTGCAACAGTAGTCGGTAAAGCCTTATCCAAAGCCCGTTGATGGGCTGAGTTTGGCCAAAAAATCTATAAAGTACGAGTCATTGACATGCATCAGGCGTTCATTAGTTTGGTCTCATGACTTGAGCATCCACAAACTTCAGGAATAAGATCGCACACGTGCAGGTGAATCAGCTTTAAATAGTTGGTCCTGGCAGCCAATATTTTAGGAACTTGCTACGGCTCCAATCGCTTAGAGCTTAATAGCTGTGTAGACTCCAGCAAACCATACGAGTATAAACTGTGGTTACTAGGCCCGGTCAAGCGCGTTATAAACTAAAAGTCAAATACGCCGGACAGACGCATTACATGTAAGGTGCGATGCTGGTCGACACATTTCAAGCAATTTCGCGTGGCAAAATATAGGCAAGGGATGATTCGCAGGGAAGTTCAATCGCATATGCAATTTCTGAAGCGAAGATGATCAGTTCAAAAGAGCAACTCAATGCGCAACGAGCTATGAGTTCAGAAACTTACATACCAAATCTCAGTTCAAGATTTCGAACAAGCGGTCAGAGCGATAAAACGCAGCGGCTGAGAAGAACTTATCTAATTCGACGAAAATAATGAATAGTAAAATTGAAAGGCTGGAAGAAGTTTATAAGACTTGAGTCGTTGTTAAGGACACTTGCTATCGACAATTGAGGAGATGAGACCTATGCTATATCCAAATATTCCAGACTCTTCTATAAAAGAAAGAGTCTGAAATACTTTGGAGGGGGTATCTGTAGGAGTCTAAAAATGCCTACGGGACCCGCACACAAGCTCAAAGACAAAGAAAGGCGTATGAACGTCATTATTCGCAGTATTAAAGAGGGATTATCCGACTCGCGACAAGCCTGCATGAAGCGATATCGCGCGATAGCTGTTGATGAATACGAGCAATGATACCACCATCAATTGGCAGAACGCCAAGTGACGCGCAGCGCGTCAATCAACTCAGCGCGTATATCAACCAACGCGACAGTTCAACAGTGCATCCCGACAACCGAAGCGTACCGAGCCAACGAGCGAAGCCAAATTACGCGGACAAGAAGCAAGTCGCCGGTAAGTAAAGAAAAATAAGAGGGAAAAGTCGGCGCAACCAGCGCTCGCTAGCGCCGACGTGGATTGATCCTGAGCCGCGCAAAGCGCGCGGTCGGATCAATCCGACCCGCGCATGCGCGGGTCGGATGCAATGCCGACCGCGGCCATGGGCGCGGGTCCGGATGATTCCGAGCCGCGGCGTGCAAGCTACGGGCGGATGCTTTCGCGACCGCGAGCAGCAAGGTGCGGGTTGGATTCGTTTCCGACGCCTACGCACAGCGCGGGTCGGCGGATCGGTCCGACCCACGCGAGCGCGGGTCGGATCGTTCTGCCGCGCAGTCTAATGTCCCAAAACACGTTTTGACGGTTTTAAAGTGGTTTTTCGCAGGATTCATCTGTTCCAGGGGTTCTTAACTGACTGGAGATCATCCCCAAACGTGGTTAGGCTGTTGTTAACTGAAGATAGAGCCAAATCACTTGTTCTTATCAAAATAACCGCTTCCGAAGCCCTATAAATACGAGCCTAGGGCCTCCTTTCAGTGGGGCGGAGTTATTATCAAGACGTGGAGGTGCTGCTGGATTGAGGAGTCAAGGAGCACGAATTTCAGCGAAGGCAAATCAGATCCCGGCGAACATCGGCATAAAGAAGGAGCTATTCGAAGGATCTGAACCCCGTCCGTCCGTCCCTTGAGATTAGGCTTGGTCCTAATCTCGAGAAGAGCCCTGATTTTGCTTGGTCGATTTCAGCGCTTCAAATCAAATACTTCCTCGGCGAAGGCGAAGCTCTGCCGAATTTTCATCAACCGGATCCAGATCTAAGGCGGTCCACGGATAAACCCCGACACAGGCAAAGATCCCACGCAAAGCAGCGGGTGATAAACGTCCTCTGCGTTTGTTTTGACGAGAGTTGTAAACTTTTGTTTTTATTGTGTAAAAGTCTTATAAAAAGACAATCTTTTTTTGTTTTCATTGTAACGATTGAAGTTGTAATGAATACCGCAATGAATACATCAATTTTCGACGCAAACACCGGTGTTGTTATTCTTATTGGGGCCGCCCCTAGCGTTCTGGTCAACAGGAGGGTTATCAGCATCGAGATGTTCGTCCCTATCTGAATCGCTACCTGCTTGGTTAGTAATGTTGCGACGGCTGGATTCACCAAGTTGATTAGATAGAGCCTGAATCTGGTTGTCATGCTCTTCCTTCATCCGCATCATGGCCATTTCTAATTTGATTTTCAATGCTTCTTTCTATTTGGCTAGAGCATCCTCAACCATTTTGGCTACTTCCTTGGTGTTAATCATAAACACTTTGTAGGATTGTCCTGGACTGGATATCGTTTTGTCAGAAGCGCCTGCGGAGTTGGCATCTGATGCTTCGTCATCCGAGGATAATCCCCTCTACATTCTTTGATAATCCCTACGTCTAGTAGTTCCTGCGCGTAGCCGAGTTAGACGATGCGATACGAGGGGGTCAAAACTAGAAGGTCGAGCCGACTTTCATTTATCAGC
Organism: Asparagus officinalis; assembly: GCF_001876935.1. Taxonomy (NCBI): domain Eukaryota; kingdom Viridiplantae; phylum Streptophyta; class Magnoliopsida; order Asparagales; family Asparagaceae; genus Asparagus; species Asparagus officinalis. The sequence goes on from NC_033800.1 coordinate 88,926,378, forward strand.
CATGTTAATTATGACTTCTGGAAGTTCGTCACCTTGAACAGTCGATCGTTTCTTACGGAAACACTTTGGCTTAGACTTAGTCGTTCCGTTAGATATCCTCTCAAATACCGAGACCCTCTGCGAAGCAGTCTTAGGGCAGCTACATGCTGATAACACTGTCCTGATTATCTTGGTACACGGATAATAAAAGTCAATCTCCCGGGAATCTCTCTTTTGAGGTCTGTTTGTACCCTCAGCCTGATAGTACAACTCATTAGCATGATGAACAGAGTAATCTATCACGTGTTGGCACAACTTCTCAGGTATAACGTCGTCGTCTGACAAACACCTTTCTTTCTGAGGACTTGTTGCCTTGATGGCATTCTCAAGAGTCACACGTTTGGAGCCACGCTTTCGTGAGCATCGGACCTTAACAGGCTCTTGGATATTGACTTGCAGTCCAAGACAGTCAGTTACAGTAGTTTCCCATTATAAAAAGGTTCTGACTTTTTGCGGGGGCGTATGCGACCCCCAGCTCGAGTAGTTGCTCGGGGTTCAGTCACCGGACCCAAGTGCTCTTTGATCGAAACTTTGCCTCGATCCTTGCGTAAAGGACACAGACAATCCGCCATTAGCTTTTTTGCTTTTGAACAAGTCTACACTACCATGAGGCTTCACTGGAAGTATTGGATCAATCAGAGAAGGGGCAGAACTCGACGGAATCAGAAAAATGGGTGCAGAGTGTATCCTGTCTCGGCCCTGGCACGGGTCAGACCCTAGTGACCTGTAGCCGGGAGGGTCAGACTTGAGTGACTCGTGGCTTAGAGGGTCAGACTTGAGTGACCCGCGGGCTGGAGGGTCAGACTTGAGTGACCCGCAACTTGAAGGGTCAAACTAGAGTGACCCGCGGACTGGAGGGTCAGACTTGGGTGACCCAAAGCATGGAGGGTCAGACTTAAGTGACCCGTGGGTTGGAGGGTCAGACTTGAGTGACCCGCGGCTGACCGGTCAGATTTGAGTGACCCGCATTTTTTTATCTTTTTTGGAGGGTAAGACTTGAGTGACCCGCGTTTTTCAATCTTTTCAGCCACCGTCTTGGACTTTAGCCTCCATACTTTGTGCAGTCTTGGTAGATTCTTTTCTACTTCTTCCTTCTATAATTTTTTTGCTTCTTGCACAAGAATTCTTGTATGTGCAAGCAATGTGCGGCGTTTCTGAATCCGCTCCTGAAGAGTCGATCGGGTCCTTTTGACGCGGACACATTCTTTCTTCGTTGGTTTGAAGGAGGAGGGGTTGTCCACTCACTGTTGTGGCGGTTGGCACCTCTGGATTTTAGATCTGCTTCATAGCGGATTCTATCAACTGGCTCCAAGGTTTTGGCCAGCTGATGTGCGAGGCGTTGTCGCCGTCTCTGACGTACTCTCTTTGATAGAATGGGCACGTTATCAGTAGTCAACTCCTTGCCAAGGGGTTCAGGTCTGCAACTTTAGCCTCGTCGGATGCCGACGGGACGTTGCGGGCCACAAGTGCAGCAGTAGTGAAAAGATCTTCTTGTTAGACAATCTTGGAAGCGCGTCTTTGGGTGAGCTTTTCTTAGTCAGTAAGCATTCCTACCATCCTGTGGCAGGCAGAGCCGGATCTGGAGGAGGACAAGTACTCCTCGTACTTCTATTGGTCGAACTCATATTCGACCTCTTCTTCAACCGGGATGAGGATTCTAAGTTGCAACACGTCAGCCTTCGCAGAAAGACTATCGGTTCCCACTGTGTTCACCAGCGTGTTTGGGTCAAAAGTTGATTTCATTGCCTTGAATCTATTTCAACTTTAATCATTATAATAAACTCGAATAAAAAGTTGATCTTTTCATAAGATCTCCTAACATAATAAAAATAAAAATTATAACTTTCTCAAACAACACACAACAGATGTTTATCGCCTGTTGTTTGTGTAGGATCTTTGCCTATACCAGAGACGTTGATATCCGTGGACCGCCGCGGATCGGATTCGGTTGTCAGAAAATTAACAGAGCTCCTACTTTACTAAGGAAGTATTCGCTTAAAGTACTAAAATCGACCAAGCGAAATCAGTAGCTCTTCTCGAGATTAAGACCAAGCCTAATCTTAAGGAACGGATGGGGGGAAATACAGGTTCAGATCCTTCAAAAGCCTTCCTCTTTATGCTGAAGTTCGCCAGGATCTGACTTGCCTTCGTTGTAAATTCGTGCTCCTTCAACTCCTCAATCCAGCAACACCTCGCCCTCTTGATCAATTCACCCCCCATGAGAAAGAAGGCCAGAGAATTGTATTTATAAGGCACCGGATGTGAGTATTTGGATAAGAATGGATGTTTTGACCCTATCTTCAGTTAATAATGACCTAACCCGGTTTAGAGATGATATCCGATCAGTTGAGATGCTCTAAAATGAACAAATCTCGAGAAATATCAAGAAACACGTAAAAAACATGCTTCGGGTAGTTACGGGTGCGCAGCAGGTCGATGTGACCCGCACCTGTGTGGTAGGGGTGGCAATTTATGACCCGACCCATCAACCCGACCCGACCCGACCCGTTTATATTAGGTATGGGTCAAGTTATATGGGTCGGGTCATAAACGGGTCAACCCGAATTTACCCACTTATTAGACGGGTCATAAACGGGTCAACCCGACTGACCCGTGTAACAAAAACCCATTTATTTGTGTTCAGAACAGCGGCGGCGACGCAAAGGATGAAAACTGTTGGTGCGAATCGCGAGGTCGAGATGGGCACAGCTAGCGGCGGCGGCGAGCGAAGGCGAGAACCTTTGCATTTAAATCTCTCCTCGGAGAGTTCAAGCCATTGGATCTGATCTTTACCCTTTGATTTTCTATTAAATTTTATTTTTTCAGCTGATTTTATGAGAAAATTTGACCTGTGGTTGTGATGTTTCTCTTTCCCCATATGATCGACTCTGATTATAACGATCGCTTTATGTGTCTTTCTCTTCTACGAGAAAATCAAGCTAGATTTTTGATCCACATCAAAATTCTCTATTTTTGAAGTTTTGTTTTTGAAAAAGTTTGTATTTTTAATGGAAAAGAGTCGATGATGAATTGATGATAAATCCAAAAGCTTGTTTCTCAAAACATTCGCAGTGGTCGCCTGAGGAATTTCGCCTCGCCGGGCTTGAGAGCCTTTGTTGTTTATCCTCCTCCCTTCGATGTCTGAGACTTTTATATATTTATTATCAAATGATTTAAATTATAAAAAAGTGATTTTTTTGGGTATAATTTGATTTGATTTCTTCAATTTGTAGTCCATGATGATAAATGTGAAGACTTGTTTCTAAGAGACATTTGCAGTGGCCGCCCGAGAGCTTTCGCCTCGCCGGGCTTTAGAGCTTATGCTGCTTAACTCTCCTTACTTGGATGCCTGAGACTACAAATTTCATCAAAATTTTTCATTTTTTAATTAATTTATGTTATTGATTATTTGGTATATGGGTCGGGTCGGGTAACCCGTTTAATAAACGGGTCGGACCGCATTGACCCATTTATTAAACGGGTCGGGTCGGGTCATACTTATACGGGTCGGGTCAACTATGACCCAACCCGACCCGACCCAACCCGACCCATTTTCCACCCCTATTGTGTGGGTCACCTTGGGGTGACCCGCACCTGTGCGGGTCACTTTGAGGCACCTTCGGTATTTTGGTCTTAACTTTCTCGTCCGAACCCGGATTGAGCTGATTCAAGATGCATTGAAAATCTAACGAAGAAATCTAGAACTTTTATGTTTTGAACTTTTCAAATTTGAAGTGAGTCAGGGTCTAAATCTCAATTCTTTTGAGGTGACTGCAAGTGTGCGGGTCACTTTGAGGCACCTTCGGTATTTGGTCTTAACACGCTTGTCTGACCTTAGATTGAGCTGGTTCAAGATGAGATGGAAAGCTAATGAAGAGACCTACAACTTTTATGTTTTTATCTTTTTAATTTTAGAAGCGAGTCAGGGTCTAAATCTCAATTCTTTCGAGGTGACTTGCAAGCGTACGTGTCACTCTGGAGTGACCCGCACTCATTTGCGATGTCTTTTATATTTTGGTCTTAACTCTCTCATATAACCTTGGATTAAGCTGATGAAAGATGCGTTGGAAATCTAGAGAAGATACCTACAACTTTTATCTTTTAAGTTTCCTCAAATTCAAGTCGTAGCATGGTCTAAATGCCTATTATTCTTGCGGGCCACTTTGAGGTGTTCGACACTTTCTGACTTCTCAAGACTTGTATTGTGCATTTTGTCATTCTATTGACTTGTACACTCCAATGACTCACTTTGTATATTCGTTAGCTTTTACGGGGCTGGATAATCCTTTCCTGACTTGAATGATGACGCTTATCGTCTGCATTTTGCCTCAAGCTGCGTACGGGAACCCATAGGCAATTTTTGATGCCTACAATAGTGTATTCCACCCGTAGACATACAGACAGATAGAGAGAGTTAACCAAGTATTGGAGGATATGTTACGGTAATGAGTTATTGATTTTCAGGGCAACTAGGAGGATCATATCCTATTAATTGAGTTTGCCTACAATAACAGTTATCAATCAACGATAGGCATGACACCTTATGAAGCATGGTACAGGAGGCCTTGTAGATCCTGCTTTGTTCGATAGAGTTATGGAATATCTTATTACTTGGACCAGATTTGGTTGGATAGGATAAACTACGGAAAAGGTAGCGTTGATTTAGGAGCATATTCTTATCACCTAAAGTCGGGAAAAGAGCTACGCAGATTAGAGGCGACGACCTTTAGAGTTTCAAGTTGGAGATTATGTTTTATTGAAAGTATTGCCGATGAAGGGTGTTCAACGATTTAGTGAATGGGAAAAGCTTGCCCCAAGTTACGTAGGACCATTTAGGATCATTGAGCGTGTTGGAGTTATTTCGTATCAACTAGATCATCCTGCATTAATGTCGGGTGTACACGATGTTTTCCAGGTTTCGATGATCAAGAAGAATTTATGCGATGAGGAGCAGCAGAGAATGTTTGACGCACCAGACTTAGAGATTCAGGCTGATTTGACAAACATTGAGATTCTATTTTGTATTCTTGCTAGAGAGGGTAAGAAGCTTAGAAATAAGATGATTTGACAAACATTAAGAAAGATATTAATTCGATGTTTAGAACCGTGGTTAATTGCTAAGATGATGAACTAATTAGGTTTTGAACCCTAATTGTACAAACTTAATCTGATTAGTTATGTTTAAAGTACTTTTTTAAGCCCCAAAGATCATGTTATGATAATAAATAATTGTTTAGTCAAACCCTACTATGTTAAATACATGATTAAACATGTTTTTATACCCCATAATGATGTTCTATAAGTTCTTTTTGTTGAAAATATCTTAACATCATGAGACTCAAACCTGAGTTCTGGACTCTGGTCGGTCGACCGAACCCTGTGCATTGGTCGATCGATCCCACCCTGAGTTTGTGTAATTCTTTATTCGACCGAAACTTGTTTTTATGCATGTTTATGCGAATTAGCCGTCGGTTGACCAATGCCCTAGGGCAGTCAACCGACATCATGTCTATTTGTGATGATTTTTCTTGCACATTGTTTGTAAACACAGGGTTCAAGATGTACAACAATTTTACACGTACGACATAGGCATACACCTATGAAGGCTTAGCACACACAAACTTCAGGAAGGGGATAGTTGTGTGTATTATTTTTACCACGACGGGGAGACGATTTGTTAGAACAATATATATGTGTGTATGGATGCCGTTGATGGGCACAGCTCAGTACAGCTTAAGGTAGTGCGTCGGTATACCGTTGAAGTAGGCCATTGAGCCGTAATTGCAGGATGTCTGAATATGTAGTCTGTTTCGCATGGTGATGCGATGAGGCTAGTGAGCTGTATTTATAGGATGCCTGAGGAGTCAGTCCGTTCCACATGGTGATGCGATGAGGATGTCTGAGGCTACAGTTTGTTCCACATGGTGACGTGACGAGGCTAATGAGTCGTACCTATAGGATACCTGAATAGGTAGTCTGTTCTGCACGTTGATGTGATGAGGCTAGTGGGCAATATTTACTTAGGATGATTGAACAAGTAGTCCATTCCGCATAGTGATGCGATGATATCATAGAACTTTACAAGTGATAGCATTGTGAAATGTATGACGATTGAGTCTTGAGCGAGAGATCGTTCATGTATATGGTTCACCATTGAGTTATATTGTGACGGGCTATATGGTATTGTGGATTACACAAAATTATATACTGGTATTCGTATTAACTACCCAATGGTAGTATGAGATATTGGGTTGATATATATGACTTGGTTTGGTTGACATTTTAGTATTGCATTCCTTTATTCTTTTATTCTTAGTTTTGGAGTTAATATTTAGCGATTCACAATTTGAGACATATGATATATACATGAGAGTTTTCTTGTTTGGATTATTTCGCTTAACGTACTAGTCTCGTGTTATGAGGTTCTAAGTATTAACCCTATTTAGTACAGGGTAAATGATTTAGGTAGACTATGCATATATAGATAGAGCCTCCATCACACGTAGCAGTCCTCTCTCTGTGGGCGGATGGAGATGATCTTGCTAGCGCTCTGACGTTATTATTTTCCCATCTTTTTAGGTAGCGGATCAGAGTTTCAGAGAGCTACAGGTTGACGGAGTATCTTCATAGTCGCTGTTACTTTTTGATAGACAGCTTATGCTCCATATTACTTTAGTATTTGTTTAGTTGATTTATAGACTTGTATTTCATTTTGGAGGCTAGGAGCCTTAGTACTATTTCAATTGACTCTATGTATTGAGATATTTTATATTTATTTCAGTTCATCAGTTGCACTCTTTTTATTCAGTTGGAACATGATCATATTCTTTGGATATTTCTTTCCTTTGGTATTTTAAACTTTTCTCGCATCTGCTTGTACCTACAGTGTTCTTATTTGATTCCACTAGAGAGATATTACTGTGATGGTGAAATGTGTTATTACACTGTGTGGGTGCATGGCAGGTTTGACATCCTTGGGTTCATCTTAGACTGCAGCCTTATGTGGAATTAAAGGAGTCACAGCCCTCTCTACCAACTTGTCCGCCTTCATCGTTGAGTCCCTCACTATGACTCGTACACTCACATCGCACTCATGCATTCTCTCACTCATTTGCTCCCTCCAAGGTAAGAGTTTATCAAATTTCTATTTTTTGAGAATTATTGTAATTAGTTGTTGATATTCATACAAATATAAGATAGGTACTAGAAACGATAAATGCAATTTTGAGATTCTTTACGAAAGCGGGATATCAAAATAGTGAGATATGGTCGGTTCCTCGAATGGGCTAAAAGTACTATAAGATAGGTATTGGAAGAGGTAAACGTGTTTTGAATAGTCTTCTTTTAGGCAAGAGATCAAAATAGGAAGGTATGGCCAGGGTTAAAATACTAGTTCATTAGTAGATGGGATCACTTGTCTCATATTATAGTTTGATAATAAAGATCTCCATGTTATTGGGATGTTCAAGTGCTATATAATCCCATATTAGAAAAGAAAGAAAGAATAATGAGCTTAAATAGAAGGTGTGCTGATATTTAATGGCTTAACCTTCTGGTTATTTAGGAGAGTTTATTTTTTTTTTTGAAATTTATAACTTATACTTGCTTTTTTTATGGGTTTTGATTTTTTTTTTTTGATTAAAACTTTATACAAGTTGTGGGGATAGAATTGTCATTTATTTCATCATACCTCACTTATTTAGATAAGCTTATAAGTTAAAATTTCAAAAGTTGGGGAATTTCATCTTTTTTAAATGAGATCTACAACGTAGCCTATTGGGGATTTATCAAAAGGTAGATATAGAAAAGCTAGCTTAAAAGCTGCGTTGACAAAGCAAAATATATATAAGCCCCTAAACACCCTCAAAATTCATTCCTAACTCTCTATCGGACTTATTAACTCCTAGTTGGGCCTAAGATAAACTCAATTAAGAATAGGTGTAAGAGTCAATATTTATGGTTGAAAACTAAAGCCCAATCTAAAGCCTGAAGATGTGGGGAGAGGATGGTCTAAGTCCAGTTTAGTTTAGATTTTGGTCCCAAGTCTCTATTTAAGGCTCATGCCTGACATGCATATGCTTGAAGTTCCTCCAAGGAGAATCTATTCCAGAAAGTGCTAGCCAATTGATCTGATTCCAATCTATACTTACGTATACACAAACCCAAAATCATCAGGGCGGGTTCAGTCTGACCCGGCAGGTCTAGAGCCCATTTGCCAAGTTACATACCTGGGGGTGTCACCGTCATCATATCTTGTGAATAAAAGGGAATCCGAGTGAAACTTCTTGCTCCAGCAGAAATATTCTGGGATTTGGGTTAGGGGTTGTTCGTTTCGCAAAAATATTTGGGAAATCAAAGAATAGAAAACCTATTTCCTATAATAATTGTTTTGAGGTTATTTGGTTGGTTTAAAAAAGAAGGAAATTATAGAATAGGAGATGAGATGAGATGAGTTGTCACCTTATTATTAGATGATGTGAGTGATTTTTAAAAAAACTTGTTTTGAGGTTGTTTGGTTGGTTAAAAAAAATAAGGAAATGAATTGGAGGTGTATTATTGGATGATGTTTTGAGGTTGTTTGTGTTTGGTTCATTTTTAAAAATAAGAAAATACATGAGATGAGATGAGTTGAAGGTATATTATTGGATGATGTGACACATACTTAAGGAAATCAATTTATTGTTTTTTTTAGGAAATGGATGGAAATGAAGGTTTAATGAGATGTGATGAATTGTCACAATATTATTGGATGATGTGTGTGATTTTTAAAAATGAGATAAGATGAGAAGTGATGAGTTGGATGATGTGACACATTTTTTGTTTTTGGTTTATTTTTAAAGGTAAGAAAGGAGATGAAATGAGATGAGTTGGATGATAAAAATAATATTTTATTGGATGTTGTGGGTGAGTTTTAGGAATGAAAATGAATAAAATATTATTTTATTGATTTTCTTGTACCGATTTCTTTTTCTTGATGTTTAGGAAACCAACCAAACAGCCCCTTAATTGACAATACTGCTTATTAATTTACCCTCAGACTGGACATGCATGCAATCTTTTTTCCCACAAGATAATTTGACACGTTTTCAATTCTAGCAAATCTATTTGTTGACCCTTTCCCGGTTCGTTATAGAACCGCAACACTGACACCGAGATAGAGAGAGAGAGAGCTATAAAAGAAAATTTGAACAGCGACTACTGCAAAAAACTGTGACAGGTGGAATAAGTATATGAAAAATAAGCTAGCTTGCGTGAAATGAATGCGGTTGAGGTTTGCTTATTGCACTTTATTTGCTGTTGTTTCCGAATGCACCGAATGCGTAAAGGCATGGGGTTGGAAACGGTGCTGAGTCATCGCAGCCATCCATCAATTTTCTATCCAAGGACCAAAGTTGATGAAGGGTTAGGATGAAATTAACGGAAAAGGAGATTAGCGTAAAATAATGACACAAGACCACACGGCAAGTTATGAGACGACGACGCGTGGATTCGTCGATGTTAAGGAAATGGAGAGGAAATTTTCTCGCTCTCTCTTCTCCATTCTTTTCTTATAAATATGGGGCCATTGCTCTCGGTCGTCTTCGATCGTTCATCATTCAACTGTAGATATAAAAAAAAAAATTAAGAACTCATTTGGGATCCAAGTAGAAAATAAATTATGTGGGCTAAGTTGAAGCCGTCATCCTCATCCAAATCCTCACTCAGAAAGGTGTCATCTCCAAGTTCAGGTTAGAACACATATAATCAAGTTCGTTCAGTTTTCTACTTAATTTTTTTATGCTTTATCTTGAATTGAAAATTAAAGTTATAATTAGAATTTGATGTTAGTTATATTAGAAATAAGTTACAACCATATGGATCGAGGTACCATTTAAAGAAAAATTGCTTCTCAGATAAACCAACTAAATGTTGACATTTTTTTCCGTGAGGTAACTAAAAGTTCTTATAGCAGTATATTTATGTTCCCTTATCTTTTCTACATGAGATTAATCATCTGCATTTATGCTAGGAGTAATCTTTTTCCACTTGGACAAAATAACTTAATAAGTAATGTGAAAGTTATGGTTAGCACAACTGTAAAGGTTCTCTTCTATGCTTTTGTTTCCTCTTGCTAGTTCACACTAGGTAATTAGGTTTACTTGCCTCCCAAGTCTCACAATACAATTAGCTTAGTTTGATTCATCTAACAAGAAATCGCATTGCTTTTCTTGATTAATTTCTCATCCTTGCTCATCCGCATCCTTCCACTCCTCAGGTTACAAACGTGAAGAAGAAATGCAACAAAATGCCATCGACGATGAATACAACAAAGCTCTCCACACAAAGTCATACGCTGACATTTACTCAAGACTACACAATCAGCTGCAGACATCCTCCAACATCGTCATACGATCTCCCAAAATGGAAGAACAAGATGAAGATCAAGAGAAGAATTATAAGAAGTTCTATCAAATCCCTGACTTCCTCCTCAAACCAATGCAAGAACAACTCCTCGCTTCCACTTCCCCTTCCCTTAACTTCACTTCCAACGGGTTCACCCTCCACCTCAACAAGCTTCTCCATGACTTCTTCGACGCCACATTTCAAGCAATTGAGGCATGTGCCTCCCTCCTCTCAGCCATAGACCACGTTCGGTCCCACCATCGCTCCATCCACCGCTGCCTCCTCTCCCTCTCCTCCTCCTCCTCCTATTTATCCTCCTCTTCTTCATCGTTCACTCAATTATCCTCTGATCTTGAGCTTGAAAACCCTCTTTCCCCCAAAACCCTAACCCATTTTCATCAAGTCCACTCTCGCTACCCCACATTGATCCGTCATCTCACTTCCTGTCACCGCAAGATCCTTCGAATCTTGAAGCTAGTAAATTTTACCAAGAAAGCATCCGGTGTGATCATTGTTGCTCTGGTAAGTGCAACATTGGTCGCAGCGGTGATTATTGCGTCTCATGGATTGGCTGCAGTGGTTGCAGCGCCAATAGCAGTAGCGACTAGTACAACCACCCGTTCAAGAGGGCCAGGAAAGTGGTTCAAGGGTTTGAAGAGATTGGAACCTGGGGTTGATGCAGCGGCCAAGGGGGCTTATATTGTAGGAAGAGATTTGGATACGATAAGCCAGATGGTGAGGAGAGTGCACGATGAGGTGGAGCACGGGCGAGACACGGGGAGGATGGTGCTGAGGAATAGGGAATGGGGGATGGTGAAGGAGGTGGTGAAGGAGATGGAGGGGAGAGGAGGGGAGGTAGGGCTAGGGCTGGAGGAGCAGTTGGAGGAGCTTGAAGAGCATGTTTACTTGTGTTTGGTAACTATTGATAGGAGTAGGAGGCGTGTGGTAGAGGAGATTGCGGAGATGCGTGAATGAGCAATGAGGGATTGGTTGGTAACTTCGATTAAATTCTTTTTTTACATGTTAATAAAGATTTTGGGACAGAATTATATGTTGAGGTGAATATCTCATGTTTTCGATCGATGATGTACATGTACATATACATATTCAGTTGAGGCGAAAAATATGTTCTCTTACGAGAATACCAATAAAAACAAAACAAAACAATATATATAGGCTTGATTAGGGAATATTGTATGCTATTTTTCTCATATTTTTGTTTTGTACCTGTTTCCTTGACAACAATCAAACAAGGTTTCTCACATCTAGCTCCTAATTTTATAACAAATTCTACTAGGATCAAACTTAAGTCTTGTTTCCTGGTAGATGACATGGAAGAGAAACTATGTAAGATTTTGTTAGATGACATCTGATGTGTTGAGTTTGTGAGGTATATATATATGACCTTCATCAGTAAGTAACAAAAAAAAAAAAAAAACATGGCTCATAAACATTCTTGTGATTTAGTTAGACTAAGCTATCCTTTAGGTTTCCTGTTTGGGTCAAAGGAAACTTCCACTACTAAAAAATGATGCATCCTAGACGGAAAATTAGAATTCCGTCTAGGATGAGTATCCTAAACGGAATTCCGTCTAGAATACGCGTCTAGGAAGTTTCCGTTTAGGATGTAGTATTCTAGACGGAAATTCCGTCTAGAATACATCCTAGACGAAAAAAATTTCCGTCTAGAATGGTTATCCTAGACGGAAATTTTCATCTAGGATACCCATTCTAGACGAAAATTACGTTTTTTATTTTTTTAATTTAAAAAAAAAGCATTCTGGATGGAATTTGAGCATCCTAGACGGAATTTTCGTCTAGGATGCTATGCTACAGTAGTTTTTTTTTTTGAAGAATCTACTTTGAGTGCATGTACACAATATTGAACAACAAAAAATTATATTCATATCCAACACAATCTAATTATATTCCAATATCAAATCCAATTATATTCAAATAATACATTCACCAAAATAGTAGAAAGATACATAAATTGTTTACAAACTTTTACATAAATTATTTACAATGGCTATGACATTGTAGAAGCTTCTTCAACTCCTTCCCTATATATTTACTCAAGCCCTCTTCTTCTCCTTCTTCACCTTCTTCCTCATCATCCTGTTTGTAACATAAGGACACAAGCAATGCATCAATATATGTACAAACTGATCCATAAAGAAGACCCTTTATAAAGGACACAAGCAATGCATCAATATATGTACAAACTGATCCATAAAGAAGACCCTTTATAAAAGATGGTGAGCAATTTAATTATCTAGCTACTTGAAGCTAGATAATTTAATTATCTAGCTACTTTCTAGCTGAAAATAAAACTAAACCACTTGATCAACATCGACCTACAACAAAAGCAACTTAATTATCTAGATACTTGAAGCTAGCTGGAGTCCAGATTTCACATTATCCCGATGACAAATATCACACATTTAGCGAGTACATGTTACCTTTCTAATACAAGATGACATTGAAATATTTGATTCAGAGTCTAGTATCTCTGCAGCTACCTTTCAAAACATGAATTAACTTTATAGATTTTTTAGTTGTGTTTCACCATTTCAGGAAAAAGAAACAAAAATACTGCTATGTCCTTTTGTTACTTCTACCTAACAAATAAATAAATGAAAATGCGTTCTCATGCAAATACCAATAAAAACAGGAATTTATTGGGAATAAAATACTTGGTATTTTAAATCTGTACAATGAGATAAGAAGCTGGATTTGTACTCAATACTAATTGTTTCCTGCTCAGAGTTGGGCAAGTAAATTACCAAATATCTAAAATTTAATCAAATACCTATCCACGGGTGCGAGACCACAAGGGTATATGAGAATTTTCCTTTGCCAGGTTGGATATGCTTTCACCAACTCAATCATGATCAGGAATATGACAGTGTCGAATGCTCCCTTTAGTGCCAAAGCATGGGCCTAATTATTTATATCCTCTGATGAACACGCAAAATGGAAAAATTCCAGTACCTGAGAAAAGAAAGATTTAGTTAGATTTAGTATTACAAAAAATGATGAAACTATATTTTACAAACAGTACCTGAGAAAAGAAAGATTTAGTTAGATTTAGTATTACAAAAAATGATGAAACTATATTTTACAAAATACTAAGTATTAGATGAAATCTTTCAGAGAAAACATGATCATACCTCTATAAAAATTATTCAAAGCAGAGAATATCAAGAACCTGACCTCAGCAATCTCTGTATTGGATTGACATCTCTGTTTCAAGAAGTACTCGACTGCTTTAACATAATGGTCAGTAACTTTTTCAAAAATTTTCACTTCCAACGCATCATCTTTACTAAAGTTGCTAATAATATCCTCCAAATAAAACTTAGCATTCTCACTGAAGCTTGAAACCTCTGTTATTTCACGAATTTGTGACAATTCTAGCAACCATTGACCTACAAAGAAAACTTTCCTTCAAATTAGCATTTTGAACTAAGCAGATAACACAACTACTATATTAACAACTCCTTAAGAGATGCGCCAGTTTCATTAATTTTTCTAGATCATTTAATTTATGTTCATACCAGTAGAATAAAACATCAAACTCTTTTACATGTTTTGAGTTATGGAGAAAGAGGTAAACTTGAATTTATGGAGAAATGATAACAAAGGAGGCCCTACCAACAAATTTGAATTTAGGAAAAGATCTACATGTTGCCTGTGATGTTTACTGTGTATTCAAGTCTTGCATCAAAAGAATACAGATATCTAGACTTCAGGTAAACTTTCAAATACTGTTAATTTCAGAGGTATATACATAAACAACCTATATTTTATATAAATTTTATTTGGAGTTAAAGACTGAATTACTAGGCTGATATTATGAGCTTCAGACTAATACACGGGTAAATTTAGAGAGGGCCTACCTGAAAAAGAAATCAACATGTATAGCTCTAATGCCAGTCTTATGTTTTTCCGAGCACAACATATTTTTCTCTTATGCTCATTTCTGAATTAAGCAAAACACAAACTTCTCTAACTTTTCTCTACCATAACCAAGTCAGTAGAAAAAATAATTACTTGAAATTACCATAATTATGCTACTAAGTACCACAAAAAAACCAAAATTTACCAGGCTTAGGGCCCGTTTGTTTGCACGAAAGTAATTATGAAGTAGCTGAAGTAAAAGAAGTAAAGGCTACTTCTGTTATTTCCAAGCAAAAAAACATGTTTGGTTCTTTGAAAAACTTACTTCCATTACTTTCTTAAATGCTTATGTGACGCTTACGTGTCATCCTTACTTCCAAAATAGTTTTCCAATCCTTAATACTCAGAAGTAGCTCGGAAGTAGTTGAAATGCATATTAATTAGGAAATAAATAACTTTTTTTATTAATATTTCCTTTATCGGTTACTTCTAACAGATTTTCATTGATAAAATTACTTGCTAGTAATATTTCCAAATGTTATCCAAACAAAAAAAGTAAATGAAGAAGAATAAGTTCTACTTCCATTACTTCTAAAAATATACGAAACAAACAAAAAAAGTGCTATTTTCACTACTTCCTACTTCATAGTTTTGAAAGTTACTTCTATAACATATTTCTTACTTCTAATACTTCCATTATCCAAACGGGGCCTTAAGGAAAGTGGACAGCCCAAAGTCTGTCGCCTTCAACGGAATTTTCCTTCTCCTTGCTCAGAAACAAGAAATTCTCCGGCTTCAGATCCCGATGCATCACCCCCAAGCAATGACAGTCCCTAACCACCGTCACAATCTCCCTACAAATCCCCGCCGCCCTCTTCTCCGAGTAGAACTTCCTCTCGAAGAGCTCTCCCCCCTCGCATACCTCCATCACCAAGTGCACCGCGCTCTGGTCCTCGTACGCCGCCCTAAGCTCCACAATGTTGCGGTTGCCGGTGAGGTGGTGCATGATCTGGATCTCTCGTCGGACATCGGCGATGGCGGAGTGGGTGAGGAGGCGAAGGAGGGGGATCAACTTGCAGGCGAAGCGATCGTCGGTCAT
>NC_033800.1:88941816-88980843 GCF_001876935.1 Asparagus officinalis
GTCGAGGGAGCGGTTGAGGATGTGGATGTGGGTGGGGGGAGGGCGACTTGGGGTTTTGACAAGTTTTTTTTTAAATGGCCCATTATTGTAGACGGAAATTTACGTCTAGAATACTTGGTTATTTTTAAAAAAAATTAAAAATAAAGAAACCATCTAGGATACTATTCTAGACGGAATTTTCCATCTAAAATGTTTTATTTTAGACAGAATATTCTAGACGAAAAAATTCTATCTAGTTTAATATCATTCTAGATGGAAAAATTTCCGTCTAGAATATTCCGTCTAGAATATGTGATTTTTTACTAGTGTTTACTTCTTTGGTGGCATCATTCTCTCTTCCTTCCGGGACAACTCTTTTAGCAAAGCATAAAGATTTTTATTTTTATTTTTTTCTCTTTCAAGAAAAATAAAATGATTCTATTAAATGTCTTCAAGAATAATTTGGCTATAGATATAATCTGGACCTAGAGGAGATTTAAAAAGGATATATATTTATATCTACAACATAAAGAGCTAATCATGCAAACAAACATTGCCCAATTGTTGAATATGGAGTATCAAAGACATGTGAGATCTTCGAATAGAGATCAACTTACACCTACGAGATCAGAAAAATCATGTGGGTAGGTGAAAATTCCGTGTGACATGGGTACTAGAGGGAGCTAATCAGATTAGACAATGATCTTAACCCACCCCTTGAGTGGGCGAGACAAAAACAAGTAAGGATAGCTCAAGCTTCACTCTTAAGGGGGGTTGATAGAGGGCTAAAGGTTCAGAAGGAAGCCAAGTGGTGATCGATTTGGTTATAGATGATGACCTAGACCGTAGAGATATCAATTCTTGGTGTTGCATCCACATTAATCTTAACCACATATTTGAGGTGGAGGAGACCAAAAAGTTTGATAACTAATCTTGAAAAGAGCAACAATTCTTAAAAATGAAATTAATTACATTTTTGCATAGACTTCCGCAAGCATGAGAGTACTTATGAAGGACTTCTTGATTCCTTTAAAAATGACATCACCTCTAGATTTCCAAATGAACCATAAGGTGAGTGTAACAAATGCTAAAGCCAAATGATTGCTCTTCAGAATATTCTAGGGTAGCTTCAACTATTGAGGCAACCAATCCATTAAATTCAATTAGGCGTGAAGAGCATAGTTCACCAAATGCCAAATACTACGAGCATAATCGTAAAGGAAGAAAATGTGATCAAGAGTTCTAACATCCTTACCACAAAGAGGGCATGTAGGATCTAAAGATAATCCAGGTCTCTGGTGTCTTAACTCTGGAAGCCAACCCATCATTCAAAACCCTTCAAATAAATGTTCTAACCCTTAGAAAAATCTCTTTGTGTTTGAAGACTATCTTGATGAAGTGGTTAGAGAATTGGAAGAGTTTTAGGTTGTTGATGCAACTAAAGAAGGTGATATATCCTTAGAGGAGCAATTTTGAGTGTGAAAGCCTTTCCATACAAGGGTGTCATCACTAGGTTCCTTAGCTTGATTTTGACAATGCATTATTATATTAAGGATTGCTTCTACTGTGAATTATTAAAAATAGCATAAAAAAGATCTGCAGTCCCAAGTGTTTGATGCTTGGTTGAGATCAGAACAAATTCAATGTTATGTGAGAGAGGGTTATGAGGGGGAATGCAACGGAAGAGATTTGAAACCCAAGAATCTTTCCATATAGAAAATACTTCTTCAATTTATAATCCTCAATTTACTACCTATTTTAATTAGGTATCTACCATTCCGAATGGTGCTCCAAGTTGGAGAAGAGGTTGGCCATGCGGTAGTCATCCAAAAGTTATCTCCTCGGTGTGCAAAGTATAAAGTTTTATTAAAACATATTGCTTTGCATTAGCTTTTGACTGAGGAGACCAAATTTCATAACCCACTACTCTGTCACACTGTATTTAAGAAAATTCTCTTTTCAGTTTCACATTTAGTTGTTCCTTATTAATTAGCATGGAATTATGCAAAGAAACTAGAGATCTTGCGATTGGAATAATATGTAGCTATGCACAATGTGTGCTATATTTTGGGTGTAGAGGAGATATAGAATTACATGGGGTTTGAGTTAGGATGGGTACATAAGACTTTGGGTTCATAAGGAAAAAAATCTTCTCTATATAGGATCAATAGTAAAAATGCAATGGTACATGATACTAAAATTTGAGCACACCAAGAACATAGCACCACTTTAATGGATTTAGATTCTCTCCTCTACAAAAAAAAAAGAAGAAGAAGAAGAAAAAGAAAAAGGAAATGAAAAAGAAAAGAGAAGATATGTGAAGAGACCACTACTTTCATTCTCATCCGTTGATTTTTTTAGTAATGGAGATGGGTAAAAATATCGAACCATTGATTAACTACCCTGTAACGCCATGATGGGGCCATAGAGGGAAAATTGCCATTCAACATGGCTAATGGGTTCAACATGAGAACATGGGCAAGGGGATAAGGATGCAAAATCACGAAGCATTCAGCCTATACGAAGTGAGAATCAGATCAAAACTGCTCAAAAATAGACTAACACATGTTTACACAATGTTAAGAGTATGCGATGCTAAGGTCACGTGGTGCTAGGACCAAAGGGGACAATAGGGATGGCATGTGTTAAGAAACCATTATTCCCAACGAGGACATTACCACACCAACAAACAGTAGCAAAGGTCCAATGCCAAATGAAAATGACACTGACATTTGTGGGACAACTCTCACTCTAACTTTCAAAGATCTGTTGTGGAAGTTATTGGCCCAAGAATAGGCATACTGGGCTTAGTAAAATGCTCTTAATGATCTCCAGAATTCTGTTTAACAGTTAGTTGCCCTCTAGATGACAAACTTGTGGAGTAGAATTGTTGCCATAGGTACTAGAGTCAGCCCACAAGAGATTAATGTCGCATATGACAATGTGACTGTAGGCATCACTGCATATATAGTCACTCTAGGTACTGGGACAATCCCTGCACCATCAATAGGAGTAGTCAATTGACCAGTCATAGTGCCATGTCACCTTCAAGCAACAATTAAAATCATATAAAGCATTCCAATTGCTCTATTGATCATGAAATAAAATGAGCAGCTGTAGTGGCTCTAGTAGCAATGGAGCCAAAGCTTATGGAGAATATGCAGACAATATTTGAAGCCCTAGCAAGGGAGACTGAGCTACAGGAAACCAACGTGTCATGTTCATACTCACCAGAGTGGAACAAAATACCTTATCCACCAAAATTCAAACCACATATGCTACAAAACATGAATAGGATATAATTTCCCTGTCAACACATATATCATATCTGGTCTTTTGTTGAGAGCATGAATAATGACAAGGTCATGACTAGGCTATTTGTCAAAACCTTAAGGACCACCTTTGACTGGTTTAAAACCCTATAGTCAGCTCCATAAAATCATGGGCCAACTTCAAGTGGAAACATCTAACATGGTTCTAGTCTAGCAATAGAGACACATATGGATGCCCTCTTGTAAGAAAAATAAAAACCTATCGAGAGAGTTTGTGATTTCATTGAGAAGTTTAGGAGTCTTGCATTGAGATTTCCTTTCTTGTTGCCACTGGATTTTCTGACCCAGACATGTCAGGAAAACATTTTAGCCAGGGCAAAACAATGCATTGGGAGCAATTAAGCCTAAAGGATGAGCTGAATTGCTAGAACAAACTGAGATTTTTGAAAACCTTCTGAGATGAATGAAGCGAGATGACATGGAGCTGAAGAAATGCAAGCACAATCCTTGTCCTAGTAAGGATGGAAAGGAACATAAAGTGGACAAAATCCACAATGGTCCAAGGGCAAAGAGACACTAATAGTTGAAGTGCTTGCAGCATTGACGTAGAAGTGGCTGTTTGGATGGAAAGTTGATTTCATTGATGAGTTTATTACAACTTTAGACGTTTACAACAAACTCAAGAAAATAGCCTTTTTATAAGACTTTTAATCAAAACAATTATAACTTTATTTCAAACTACACACAATAGTAGTTTATATCCTATTGCTTGTGTGGGATCTTGGCCGGTGCCGCGGTTAATCCGTGGACCGCCTACGGATCGGATGCGGTTGGCAGAAATATTGATCATAGCTCCTACTTCACCAAAAAAGTATTCATTAAAGTACTGATATCGACCAAGCGAAATCAGTACTCTTCTCCAGATTAAGACCAAGCCTAATCTTAAGAAAAGGAGGTACGGGGCTTCGGATCATTCGAAAGACTCCTTCTTTATGCCAAAGTTCACCAGGATCTGGCTAGCCTCCTCTAAAATTTTATGCTCCTTGACTCTTCAATCCAACAGCACCTCATTCTCTTGATAAAATTCTAGCCCTGTAGAATAGAGGCCCTAGGCTTATATTTATAGGGAATCGAGATTTGGCCTTATCTTCAGTCAATAACAGCCTACCCATGTATAGAGATGATATCAAGTTAGTTATGTAGGTGTCAAAAATTACCTATGGGTTCCCACACGTAGCTGAAGACAGAAAACATGATGAACATCATCATCCAACTCAAAGAAGATTATCTGACGCCGATAAAACACATGAAGCGAACCGGTAAAGCGCATAAGTCAACAAAGTGAGGAAACACACGTAAAGGGGGGAAACAAGCAAACAGAAGGAGATACAAATAGCAAAAAGAGTCAAAAAGATACAAAAAACAGGCCAAGAGGCTCGCATGCATGCGAGTCACCAAATGGTGACTCGTACCTGTGCGAGTCACCAAATGGTGACTCGCACACCTCTGAGCCACCACAACTATTTGGGCCTCCCAAATTCCCAAAACATGAATTTCGATGTTTTATTAGAATTCTTTTGTCCCAGGACCTCCCCAATTGTTCTGAAGCTATCCTTAAGGGCACCTGGGCGGTTATCAACTGTACATAACGTCAAAATACTTGATCTTATCAGAAAACACGATGACAAAAGCCTATAAATAGAAGCTCAAGGTCTTCATTAGAGAGGATCTGAAATCTGAGGGTGAGGTGCTGTCCAATTGAACAGTAAACCACGAATTTTAGAGGAGAATTGGCATATCTTGGCGAACTTTTTCATAAAGAGAAAGGCTTCGAAAGATTTGAGATTCCCTCCCCCTCTTTCATCCGGATCAAACCTTGTTTTGATCTCAAGAAGAGCTACAATCTCGCTTGGTCGTGATTGTTAATGCTGCAATTATTTTCTTCGTGAAACAAGAGCATAATTACACTTGTCAACCGGATCTGATCCGTGGTGGTCCACAGACTAACGCGTCCCCGACACAGGTAAAGATCCCACACAAAGCAAGAGGAGATAAACTATTGCTACATTTTGTTTCATAAAGTTGTAATATTTAGTTTTCTCATTATAAGAAGATCTTATAAAAAGATTAATTTGAACTTGTAATCGACAAACGGTGTAACAGGTTTGATGATAATGGAAATTTTAACTTTTGACGAAAACAAATTGGTGATCACAGTGGGAGCCGACGGTATTTCTGCGAAGACTGTGGTGTCGCAACCAAGGATTCTCATCTCGGTTGACAAAGAGGTCGAAAACGAGTTCGACCAACAGAAGTATGAAGAGTATATGTCTTCCTCCTCCAGAACATCTTTTCCTCAAAAGAGCAAGAAGATCTCTTTCACAAGGAATGTACGATGGACTTCAGATTTAAAGACCCAAGATGATGACCTCTACCCCATCACTGCTACAGTTGTATCACCCAATGCTCCTATGATACCTAAAGAAGTGGGATCTTCAGATCTGATTCCCTCCTTGGTCAAGAAGCTTACTGCTGAAGGCACGCCAACTCTATCCAAGAGGGCACGTCAAAGACAACGCCAACGCCTTGCATGCCAACTCGCCAAGGCTTTGGAACCGGTTGACGGGATCCATTATGAGACGGGCCTGAGGTTTAGGAATCGCCAAACACCATGACAACAAGCGAGTACCTTTTCCTTCAAACCAGCAACGAACGAGTGGGTCCATGTCAAAAGGAGTTGAACAACTGTAAGGACCATGAATTTTTGATACTAGTTAAAATGATTTTTCGGTATTTTAAAATATTCAATTATTATTTTAAAAGAGTATTTGTATTTTTCTTGATTTTCTAGAATTTTCTACGATTTAAAAACCAAAATTTATATTTATTTAAATGGTTTTAATATTTATAAATTTATTTCGTGCAGTAAAATTTTCTAGAATTAATTTGTTATGTTATCAGTACTATTACATATTATTTTAAATAATATGTTGTATTATTAATATTATTACTTATTATTTCGTATAATACTTTGTATTATTAATTGCATATCTTTGATATAAATTGTTGTATTATTTCAACTATTACATATTATCTGTCGTATTAGTATAACTAGTACGTTTTACTGTGTATATAATTATCCCATAATTATTTTATTTTAAATATAAGTAAATATAATTTTTATTATTAATTATTCTCGTTTAATTGTATAATGTGTATATTTTGACTATTTCGTATCAACTGTTGTATTAGCATAACATGTACATTTTTAATTGTAGATAATTATTCTGTAATTAGTTTAATTTTTAAATACCTGCAATTATTTATTTTAATTATTTTTGTTTTGAAAACCCTAAATTTTCCTTATAAATATATATGTTTATTTAGGTTTCTCTCTCCTCCTCTCTCTCCCTCTCTCGTTTTCAACCCCAAGACCGCCGCGCTCTCTTCTCTCTCCCTCTCTTTTCTCAAACCTAGACATCGGCCGACCACCTCCTCGTTAGCACCACCGTCCAAACGCCCCTACTCCGTCTGCTCCGCTCGCCTCCCCTGCACCCGCCGCCGCCTACCGAGCCACGACCACCTCAGCCCCCATCTCCGGACCGTCTCTCACCGCGCAACACCCTACGTCATCCTCCAGCCCATCATGACATCTCCCCTACCTCCAGCACCTCCTCCCGTTGCCCAGCGTCGCTAAGCGCCCTAGCACCACCTCTTCAACCCTAGCGGCACCACGCCCTCCTCACAGCACTCGTCAGCCCCTCTGCCATCGTCATCCGAAACAGCCAGCCACGCCACCTCCTTCGACGCCCCCTGTACCTTCACCGTCGACTCACCCGTCGTCAGGCCCCTACCCGAGCTTCGCCGTTGCCCGACGCCGACCCGAGATCGCCACCGTGCTCCTTCGCGTCAGATCCGACCCGAGCCGTCAGCGTCGATTCGTTCGACAAAACCCCTAGGCAAGATCCCGCTTCTCATTGTCGTTTCAATAATTATATATTTTATGTGTAGATTAGTTTGTAGTATAATTATCTGCGTGGGTTTGATGAATAATATTGAATGAATAGTAGTTATGTGGTGAATAGTATTTTCAGGACAAATATAATAAATTAAAGAATTTATTTGGGTAACAAAATTATTTTAGATTATTTATAATTTTTAGAATTTATGTTGTGGAACGAAAGTATTTTATAATGAGAAATGTTTTTAAATAAGTTATTTTGGAAAAAGATTATTTTTGTATTATGACCGTGTGATTGATAGTTGAAGAACACCACGTTTCATGTACATTGACACCGACATGTTGATACTGTTATTTATACTCACTCATGTCATATATGCACACCTGATTTCATCGCTAGCTTATATAGTCATGTTCATCATATGATTTTCATAAGATTAGTTGTATTTATTTATTATTTCTTGTTTTGTTGAGAACCGTTAGTAGTTCATGTCCTTAGTTGCCTAGTGTGTCGTGTACAAGACCTAGATACCTGTGTATTGTTGATTTAGAAAGACGAGAAGAGTTGAGATGGGGAAGTTAATGTTCATGTGATCGGATGTGGATGTTTATGTATTTTTAGGCTCACACCAGTGGATCGTTTCACTCTGGGGTGGGTCTGAGGAGCAGTGATATCGTGGTTGTATATCGTGGTTGTTGGTTATTTCCAGGCTCGCACCAGTGGCTCGTTTCACTCTGGGGTGGGTTTGAGGAGCAGTGATCGAATGTGTTTATTGTTATTTCCACGCTCGCACTAGTTGATCGTTTCACTCTGGAGTGGGTCTGAGGAGCAGTGATATCGTGGTTGTATATTGTGATTATTGGTTATTTCCAGGCTCGCACCAGTGAATCATTTCGCATTAGGGTGGGTTTGAGGGGGGCAGTGAAACGTTGTGCATAGATTATTTTGTGAACAACCGGTTATCCGAGAATATGAACCTTGACTCTATGTGAGATGTGAACCAGTGACCTGTTATAGAATGACTAGTTACATGACCTCGTTTCTTTGGCTAGGTATGATTTCTTGTGAGGTGTAGGCCAGTTGTCTTCTTTACACACATAGATCGGGATTAATATTTAATTATCTATAATTTGAGACATATGGTATATACATTAGGGTTTCCTTGTTTGGATTATTTCGCTTGACGTACTACATCTCTTGTTGTAGATTTTTAAGTATTAATTCCATCTAGTGTATGCCCTTGTGACTTGGATGATTAGTCTGATCGCTAGCTGCATGACCTCGTTACCTGATCGATTTTGGATGCTTTATGTTATCATGATTTAGTAGTGTTTTCATGTTGATTTGTGGATTTCAGTTGTACGTTCTTTTGTTGTTTCTGTTATCGAATCGTTTTTCGCATTGGATTTTCGTTCGTTCTATTTTCTTTGTGGGGTCGGATGTTACCGTGTGCCATACACGCTGACGTACACCTATTTTCTCTGGTGTACGTCAGACTTAGGAGAAGAACAAGTTTAGCAGGAGTCAGAAGATTCTCAACAGGAGTACCTTGTAAGCATAAGAAGAAGCCGAAGCTTAGTCATTCAACCTTTCAGTTTGTTTTGCAGCACCTTCATTTCCTTTTGATCAGTGTATTTTTATATTCTCCAGTATTTCATTCAGATAGTTTTGTATAAGGGCACGTTTGACCTGTATTATTATGTCTGAGATGAATATTCATTGTGATATGTATTATTTTATTCTGTGTTGTTCATTATATTCTTGCTGATTATGATCGGGGACCTGTGACTTCGTATTGTATTTATTTCTAGACGCTTAGCATATTGGATTGAGAAGAAAAAGAAAAGAAAAAAAAATGATAGTGTATATTTCTTCTCAATCTAATACGTCGCGGGCTTGTTCACGTTCAGATTCTCGGGTATTTTGGGAAGCAGGGCGTGACATCAATCCTTGAGGAACGCATTCAGAAACGCCACGCATTGCTCGCGCATGCAAGAATTCTCATGTAGGAAGCCAAGAAACTATAGAAAGAAGAGGTGGCCCAAAAACCACAAAAATTATGCAAAGTATGGAGGAAAAATCGTAAAATGACACCCGAAATAGTCAAAAAAGAGAATTTGCCTCTTACTGACTCGGCCAAGGCCGAGTCACCTTTTACTTTTATTGACTCGGCCAAGACCGAGTCACCACCTACTGACTCGGCCAAGGCCGAGTCACAACCTACCCTGCTCGACGCAGGCGCCGAGTCACCAAATGGTGGCTCACGCCACTTCCGAGCCACCGAGCCCTGTTTTGCACCTATTTCACCTCCTACAGTCCCTCTTGAGCCTCCAATGACCCATGTTCCCATCACAACAAGTTCCACACCTCCCTTGAAGCTTCATAATGGTGTGGACTTATCCAGATTCAAAATGAAGATTACAGATCATCTCGGTCATCTATACAAAGATCGAGGCAAAACTCTAATTAAAGAACGCTTGGGTCCGGCAAAGGAATCCTAAACTACTCGTCAGACTAGGGGTCGTACGCGTCTTCCCAACAAGTCAAAGATACCTGTAATCGCTCACCTTAGATTGCGAGTTGAAGTCCAAGACCCCACTAGAGCCTCGTGCTCACAAAGGCGTGGTTTTGAATGAGTCACTCTTGGGAACACCAATGAAGCATTATATCCTCAAAAAGAAGCATATTCGTGAGAAGATGATCACGTTAAACTGGGAAAATCATACCCACACACGATAGGTTGCTTCGATGATCACATCGATAAGTTGTACTATCAGGCTGGGGGTACACACAAATCTCGAAAGAGAAATACATGAGAAACAGATTCCTACTGTCCATGTACCAAGCTCATCAAGGTAGTATTATCAGAATGTAACTATCCCAAAACCACTCCACAAAGGGTCTCAGTATTTGAAAGACTTTCTACCCAAACGTCGAGACCCAAGTCAAGGCGTTTCCGTAAAAGAAGATCGGTTGTTAAAGATGATGAATTTCCAGAAGTGTCCGCCAACATGGCTGGTAAAGAGAAGACAACATGACGCTTCAGTCCTGAACCGTTTGCAAAAGTATCACAGCGCATGACTTGGCTGCGGTCTGGAATTGTCAGACCTAGACCCAGGTAGGGCTGTCCAAAACAACCCGTGGCCCGGGCCCGGCCCGGCCCGGCCTCGGCCACTCTCTTTTATATATGTATAATGTATGTATGTATGTATATATATACTCTCTCTTATATAAGTATATATAAGTATACACTATCTTATATATGTATAATATATGTGTGTATATATATATATACTAATATACTCTCTCCCTTAGTATATATGTATATATAAGTATACTCTCTCTTATATATGTGTGTGTATACTCTCTCTCTCTTAGTATATAAGTATATATAAGTTTAGTATATTACAATGACTACTTCTTCCCCATTGGCCCAACGAGCAACGGCTACTTATGCGATTCTCTCTCTTTCAAATTATAACTTATAAATATATACAATATATTTACATATAATATATGTATATATAATATATAGTTACATAATAATTTGGAAGTATATAATAATACATAATTATATAAAATATAATAATATTAAACTAATTTTTAGCATTTATCAAAAAAAAAAGAAAAGAAAAGAAATTAAAAAAAACCTAGTTGGGATGTACTTATCTATTGTGATGCGATGAATTCCAAAATAAATTTATACTTGTAATTTGTAAATGATTTATTAATTATTAATAAAGAATTTATTTTTATAATTTTTTATTTATAATTTATGTCATTTTAAGTGATTAATAAAATTATTATTTTTTTAATTTTTTGTCTTTTTTTTATAATTTAAAATGTAAATAAAATTTAAAATTTTGATAAAAAAATAAAAAAAAAGAAACCCGGCCCGGTCGGGCCCGGGCCCGGACCCGGCCCGGGGTACCCGGGTCTGGGTCCGGGCTCCGATTTTGCCCGGCCCGGGCCCGAATTTTCGGGCCGGGCCAGGCCGGGCCGGTCCGGATGGACATGCCTAGACCTAGGAGGTCATAGTCCTCAGAAGATGAAACTTTAGATGCTTGCTCTGTATTGGCTTCCGATAATACGACATCTAGCACGGGACAATCCTATGAGTCATTTATGATCAGCACAGAACAAATGACTAAAATTCTAGATGATGCTCTAGCCAAGCAAAAAGAGAACTTCAAATTTGAAATGGATATGTCTATGCAAGAGATGAGAGATATGCACAACCAACAAATTACGGCGCTGACAAATTAGCAAGGATAGGCTAGCCAATGCAATAATCCTAACCAAGTTGATAGTGATCGAGAAGTAGACGAGAATATCCACATCGAGGCCCCTCTTGTTGACAACAATACTGGGGGTGGTCCCTCGGGTAATAACAATGCAAAAGAGGGCTATATCATTTCTCCCCAGGATCACTCAAAGAAAGATGCAAGTGAAGGACTCAAGATGAAAGACCTCGAAAGAAAGATTAATGCTTTAATGTCTGCTCAAGAGGTAAAGAAGACTGGTATTCCACGTCCTTATCTGAGGGAATGAGAATCAATTCTGTACCCGGTAATGTTCAACCTGATTAACTTCACGTCATTCGATGGAAGAGGTTTACCCACCCAACACTTAATCTATTTCAAGTCTCACCTAGGGGTCATTTCAGGCAATAAACCTCTGATGGTACGATCATTTGTGCGTGCAGCTGCCTTTGATTCATACCGCCGACTCAAGCTAGGAAGTATCAATAGCTGGGATGATATGGAGACTATGTTTCTCACCAACTTCTTCAATGATGACACTAAAGTGTCGATTGTAACACTCTTTGACGAGAAGTAGAAAGACAGAGAACTAGTTGAGAACTTCGTTAAGCGTTTCCGAAATAAGCCGATGAACTATCGAGATCTGGTCACGGAAGAATTTATTCTCCAAACGTGCCACAACAACCTTTCCTTGGACGTATTAGAAGTTATGGGCATGACACCATCCAAAACATGGAAAGAGTTGAAGGTACGAGGGGAGCAAGTTGAACGCTTCCTTAAGAGGAAGAAAACTGAAAGGGGTCAGCCGGCCAATAATGCCCCAAAACAGAACTTCACCCCTCATGGTAAAGGTAAGGCGCGGTCAAATACAGTAGATGCAAATCAGACATTCTAATTGCAACCCCAACAGCACCCGCAACAACAAACGCCAAAGCAGCAAACACCTCAACGGCAACAACGGCCTCCAAGACAACAAAAGACTACTGAGCCAAAGTTTCCAAAAGAGTATTCTTTCAAAGAAGATAACGTTCTTGGTATTTTCAAATACTTGTTGGAGAATGATAAATTAAGCTACCCCTAATCACCGATCATGAGGGGGCTAACAAAACTACGGATCCGCGATACAGTGCGTTCCACAGGACAGTTCACCACCCCACAAAGATGTGCTATGCTCTCAAAGATAAAATTCAAGCCCTAATCGATGTGGGTATTATCACTCCAAAACAGCCCAAGGAAAAGAAAGTGGGCGCAAATGCGGTCTCTATCAGCTTTGGCTTGGTTCCTATGTCATGGTTCCAACCAAAGCCTATGTCAAAAGTAAAGGTGAAAACTATTAACGATGATCCTTAGGGACAACGCCAGAAGGGACTTGTGCAGCACACGGCTCTTAATGGCGAAATTCTTTGGGTCTATCCAGATTTGCTCAATGATGAGCAATGGGCAAGTTCCTCATCTAAGAAGAAGTCCAAAAGTAGGGGAAAATCCAATTGTCCCGCTACAGCAATTCCTGAAAAAGATGATGAACGTATTCCTACTTTATCACTTTCTGATGACGAATAAGAAGTTTTCACTACTAGGGGTGGGAACGAATACCACTACAAATATCCTGAAGCCTCTGACCCAAATGCTAAAACATTGGCTGTGCTGGGGGTGTCTACAACTCCCCTTGCAACTACAGGGAAGTGCCGGCAACAATCAACTAATAAGCTGAAAGGAAAGAACCCCAACAATAGGAGGCTCAGAACCCAAAGCAGTCTTGATTCAATCGCCCGATTGGGAGAGATAAACCGGGGAGTTCAAGCACACTATACCGCGTTGACGTTATGACTCAGCTGGACAACATCCCAGCAAGAATAACCCTGTACGAATTGTTGTGCCTCTCTAAAGATACGAGGGAAGCCTTGCAAGAAGCCCTAGCTGATGCCGACGTATTCCTCACTCACATCAAACCAGTTCTCAAAGATCCGAAATCACCAATTCAACATTGCGATTTGACGGCCAAGCAGTTCCCTTGCATAACATTCACCAAAGATGACATGCAAGTCAGAAACTCAAAACATGATAGGCCTTTATACTTCACCGGATACATAGGCTCTAGCGTTGTCAACCGGATCCAAGTCGATCCGGGTTCCGTTGTTAGCATCATGCCGCTCCCACTGCTGTATAATCTTAGGATTCCTGCAAGCAGATTATCCTCGACAGGCACCATCATCTATGGATTCAATATTAGTGGGTCCAGACCATTAGGTAAAATCCGGATAAAATGCTAACTTGGAGATTTAAAATCCAAAGTCACGTGCTACGTGATCGATGCTGAAACCTCCTATAATTTACAATTGGGACGATCCTAGATCCATGGTAATCTTATAGTCCCCTCAACTCTCCATCAGTGTCTAAAATATGTAGACGCTAATAACGAGATTAAGACAGTGATCGCGGATAAGCAACCGTTTAAGGGGTTAGAAAATTACTTTACTGACTCCCTTCTTTATGGTGCTGAATCCGACACGGAATCATCAGCCTAAGGAAAGGATAGCAGAGAGGAAGCCGATACCGAAGCTAGGTTTGATTACAATGACGGTTTTGTACTAAATAATATTGTACCCTTTGTAATCAGTCCTGACGATGGTGAATCGTCAGATGATAGCTGCAATTGGCAACTTGCCAAAGAAGTAATAAATGATGACTTAGAGTATTCTCCGTGTCTAGATGATGTAATGCAGGGATTATACGAGAACCCTGACATACACATGCCACTTCGGTCATCCTGCTTAACATCGAAGCATGTTCAAGGCTCATTTGGAACAACCCTCATCATTCCTGCCAAGGCAGGGGGTGGAAAAGAGTTAGTTTTCGGCAAAGGGAAGACGTTCCCATCGTCAAATCCGTTTTTAAAGGAAAATAATGATGGAGAGAAACCCGAACCTCATCTCTCCATGTATAGTCAACAATCGCGTGATTTAATGAAGAAATGGGGATATAATTTCGCGCTTGAAGAGGGTCTCTGTTTTGGTCGAGGCCCACAAGTCCTACCTCGTCCGGCCTATGTACCAAAAAGAAAACCCGATAATTACTATGGCTATAAAAGGGGCCTTGGCTACGCTTCTTCATCTAATGAAGAATATTGCTGGCAAGTCCTCGATCAATTAGCAAATAAGGACGGATATTCATCCGATTCTTCCAATTAGGATTCCGATGTTAGTATTAGGGAAATATTCAAAAGCTTGATGTCAAATATGGCCACGGTCGATCCTGCCACAATGGAAGAAGACGATCAATTGCCCACTTGGGAAGACCCGTGGATTCATCATCTGAATATTCAGTACGAGGATCGTTTCGAGCAAAGGGAACCACCCACCAAAGACAAAGTATTCCAAGTAAACATGGGAGATGAAGAGAATCCGAAACCCATATTCGTCAGTGATAGTCTTCCACCAGATGAGAAAGAGGAGTTGATTGCCCTCATTAGGGAATATATAGATGTCTTCGCTTGGAGTTATGAGGACATGCCCGGACATA
Organism: Asparagus officinalis; assembly: GCF_001876935.1. Lineage (NCBI taxonomy): Eukaryota > Viridiplantae > Streptophyta > Magnoliopsida > Asparagales > Asparagaceae > Asparagus > Asparagus officinalis. The sequence goes on from NC_033800.1 coordinate 88,956,811, forward strand.
ACCCAAACATAGCAATGCACCGCCTCAACATCAAATCGGATGCCAAACCCGTCAAACAAACACAGAGATGGTTTCGTCCATAGATTATGGAGGCAATTGAGGCAGAAGTTAAGAAATTGATTGACTCTAGTTTTATCAGAGAAGAGCAACATCCCGATTGGCTGGCAAATATCGTACCGGTCCTTAAGAAGAATGGGAAAACCAGGATCTGTATCGACTTCAGAGACTTGAACACCACTTGGCCAAAGGACGATTTTCCTCTTCCAATCATGGATGTTATTATCGATAACACGTGCGGATTTGAGAGAATGTCCTTTATGGACGGATTTTCGGGTTATAATCAAATAAAGATATACCCGAATGATGAAAAACACATCACATTTAGAACTCTCCTCGGGGTCTTCTGCTACATGGTTATGCCTTTCAGATTGAAAAACGCAGGCGTAACCTATCAACGAGCAATGTTAAAGATTTTTCAAGAACACCTTTGAAAAAACGTCGAATGCTATATCGACGACCTAGTCGTGAAGAGTCGTAATAAAAACGTCCATATCAGAGATTTTAGGATCATGTTCGATCTCATGCGGACTCACCAGTTAAAGATGAATCCCATTAAGTCTTTCCTCGGAATGTCCAATGGTAAGTTTCAAGGATTCGTCGTCACCATGAAGGGCATCCGTATTAACCCCGACAAAGTGAAAGCAATAAATGAATTGCAACCCCTGAGGAACCTTAAAGAACTCAGAGGATTGCAAGGGCGGCTCGCCTATATTCATCGTTTCATCTCGAATCTATCCGAGAAATGCCAACCATTTTCCAAACTCACCAAGAAAGGTGTGTCGTTCATTTAGGACGATGCTTGTCAAAAGGCATTCAAGGATATCAAAGCATATCTAGCAAATCCTCCTGTTTTCGTGGCACCAAAATCAGGTAAACTGTTCTTTATTTATATTAAGGCGATGAACCACTCGTTAAGTGCTTTGCTCGCACAAGACGATGACAACGGTCACGAACAGGCCGTCTATTACTTAAGCCAAACTTTGGTAGGTGCTGAGTCTCGGTATCCAATGATTGAGAAGGAATGCCTCGCTTTGGTGTTCGCCATCCAAAAGATGTGGCACTATCTCGTTGGATAGACAATCTATGTCATTTCAAAACGTTAACCTAGTTCGGGTATTAATGACGCAACCGGCCTCTATGAATTAGAGATTAGCAAAATAGGCCCTACTCCTATCCTAATACGATTTGCACTTCAAACACCAGAAGTTAGTCAAAGGACAGGTAATTTGCGATCTCTTGGCAGCTAACCCTACAACTGATGCAGCCAAATTGTATGAAGATCTGCCAGACGAAACCTATGAGGTCAATGTTACTTCTCATCAACACATTTGGCAATTGTACTTCGACGGTGCTTCCCGAGCAGCCAACACGGCTAGCGCTCCCGGTAATTCTAAAATCTCCGCAGGAGTCGGAGTCATCTTAGTCTCCCCGAAGAAGCACGTGATACCCCGAGCCTACTCATTGATAGGAAAATGCTCCAATAATGTAGCCAAATACAACGCGCTGCTTATCGGACTTAGCTTTGCCAAATAGCTGGGGGTTGAATATCTTGAAGCTTTTGGTGATTCTCAATTGATAGTCAATCAAATTCGAGCAGAGTACGAAGTCAAGAATCAAGACTTGATACCGTACCACAAGGTGACCATCGAGATGGTAGGTTCGTTTGAGGAATTCTTCATCGAATACATTCCATGTCTCCAAAACACGTATGCAGATGCATTGACAGCATTAGTAGTATCTTTGGCGCAACCTCCCAATACAGAACAATAGGTTACCATCAAAACTCATCAACTTTTTGTGCCAGAATGCGCTGTGGAAATCAAAGAGGCTCACACGGCCAAAATTAAACTCGAACATCGAGATTGGCGATTCCTTATTATCAACTACGTCGTGCATGAAATTTTACCGTAAGATGTAAAAGAAAGAGACTCGGTGCGGCGAAGAACACCGAGATTCTATTACAACTCAACGACCCGAACATTGTATCGACGCGCATACGACGGATTACTGCTTCGATGCCTCTCAACAAAAGAAGCGGAAGAAGCTATCAAAGAAGCTCATGATTGAACTTGTGGTGCACATCAACCCGGTCCCAAGCTCTGCGATCATCTCAGAAGAATAGGGTATTATTGGCCAACCATGGTCAAGGATGCGGTTGACTATGCCCGGCGGTGTCACGCATGCTAAATACACACAAATTACATGCATCAACCCCCGGAACACCTACACCCATCAGCCACTTCATGGCCATTCGAGACATGGGGAATGGATATCGCCGGTCCTATCTTCCCCTCGTCAGTAAAAGGTGGTCATTTCATTTTGGTAATTACCGATTATTTTCAAAGTAGGCTCAAGCAGTTCTGCTAAAAGAAGTAAAGACTAGCAACATTGTCAGATTCATCAAACATCATATCATCTATAGATATGGAGTTCTGAGACGAATCATACACGACAACGGTCCTCAGTTTGTAAGCAACGCCTTCATCAAATTTTGCAGAAATTTCAGAATTGAAGATGTCTCATCGACGGCATACAATCCCACGAGAAATGGATTGGCTAAGGCATTCAATAAGACAATCATAAAGATTTTGTCAAAGCTTGTGAGAACCAACAAGCGAGAATGGGATGATAAACTTGACGAAGCCCTTTGGGCCTATCGTACTACAATCTGCACGCCCACCGGGGTGACCCCGTACTCACTAATATATGGATGCGAGGCGGTTCTTCCTTTAGAAATTCAAATTCCCTCCTTTCGTATTGCTCTCGCAACAGGGACAACGACATAGGAACAACACAAGAAACATCTCGAAGAACTCGAGATGTTAGACGAGAGGCGCTTGGAAGCTCAGCAGTAGATCAAATTTTACCAAGCCAGAATTTCTCGTGCTTTTGACAAAAAGGTTAAGCAAAGAAGATTCAAGGAAGGAGATTTGGTCCTGACCGTCAGGTGGCCAATGATACTTAACTCTAAGAAACAAGGTAAGTTTTAACCTAAATGAGAAGGACCATTTGTGATAGAGACAGTCTACTCTAATGGTGCATACCGTCTAGTCACCCAAGACGGTGACAAGATCATGATGCTAATAAATGGAAAATTCCTGAACAAGTACTATCCTTAGTACGCTCAGGATAACTCGCTAAAATAGGAAGTTCCTGGAGAATACTATACAGGGTGTTTTTAAGGATAACCCGAGATCAGCTGGATTGGCTATAATATTCCCTCACGAAACTCCCACTGTTGTTGTCGATTTACACTCTTCCACCATAAAATCCCTTACTGATCAAATTAATTGATGGTGGGTCTGCTAAAATTCCCCCTGGTTTACTCCACTCAAACTCCCGCTACATCTGTCCACTCAACACTTCCATGGTTAGAGTCCAGATATACTGCTCAGAATTTTAATCTCCTAATCATTGATAATTGTCAAACCCCTTTGTGTTAAGTATTTATCACTTAACACCGAGAACTCCCTTCGAGTGATTTGTACGAATCAACACTCCCACCGTAATTTGTACTCCAACTGTCACTTTTCAATTTGGTCAAACCTTCCTATAGTTAGGACCACAACCGTAGCCAAAATCCCCTCTCGATTCCTTCAATGAACGAGAGGTCCACAAATTGAGTGACCAAACCTATAAAAGTTAGGGTCATCTCAAACTCCTCATTTGGTCAAACCTTCTTATAGTTAGGACCACAACCAAAGCCAAATTCCCCTCTCGATTTTTTCAATGAACGTGAGGTCCACAAATTAAGTGACCAAACCTATAAAAGTTAGGGTCATCTCAAACTCCTGATTTGGTCAAACCTTCCTATAGTTAGGACCACAACCAAAGCTAAATTCCCCTCTCAATCACTTCAATGAACGAGAGGCCCACTTTCAAATCAGATTCTTTCCTTTCAATAAACGAAGGACCTTCACCCCAATCGAACGACCAAACCTATAAAAGTTAGGGTCGTCTCAGTACCTCCTCTTGGTCAAAACCATTGAACGGTTGTGGCCCAAGCTGGGACTTCTTTTCGATAAACAAAAAACTCTCATCCCTTTCCCCTTCAGTCAATCCTATAAAAGTTAGGCTTGAAGTCGGAAAACTCGTCTTCAAGTCAGGTAACCAATCAAATAAAAGTTAGGGTTATCTGAATTTTTCGATTCTCGGAGTGGAGATCACATTCTTAGTTTTACCTCACAGATTCTCAAAGTAAAAATCTCACTTTGAGTTTCTTTTGCAATCGGAGATAGAATATAAAATTCTTCTTCCCCGGTATCAGGTTCACTTCTGCCCCAAGAGAAGCTCCGGAGATAGAATATAAAATTCTTCCTCTCTAGTGTCGGGTTCGTCTTTGCCCCAAGAGAAGACACCATATTTCAATCTGTACCTTACACACGCGGGGAATTTTATCTTGAAGCCTAAGTAGGGATAAGTTAACGCCTATTACGTGTTGCTGGTCAGACTTTTGTCGTAAAAAGGACAAAAGCCCACATATTCTACATTATAGCAGGTTGTTATTAATAACACCGTAATCTGTGCCTTACACACGTGAGGAATTTTATCTCGAATCTTAAGTAGGGATAAGTCAGCGCCTAACACGCATTGCTAGTTTAGTCTTTCACCGATTAGAAAAGACACCAGAATACAAGTTTGGGGAATTTTATCCCGAAGTCTAAGTAGGGATAAGTCAGCGCCTAACACGTATTGTCGGGTAGTCTATTCCCATAAAAAATAACCAAGTCTACGTATTCAAACTCGTAGCACTAAGTCTAAGGGAGTTCATTCCGTTAGCACCAAGTCTACGTATTCAAACTCGTAGCACTAAGTCTAAGGGAGTTCATTCCGTTAGCACAATGTTACATATGAAACGGACAGTCTAAGGGAGTTCATTCCGTTAGCACAATGTTACATATGAAACGGACTTAGATAATTCATATGCTAGCCCGACCCAAACAGTAGTCGGTAAAGGTTCATCAAACCCGTTGATGGCTGAGGGTTTGCCAAAAATTCCTAAAGTCTACGCCTAACACACGTTGCTGGGTGGTACGTCCCCATAAAAATGTCCAAGTCTACGTATTCAATATCGTAGTACTAAAAGGATTTACTCTTTTAGCATAACGTTACATGTGAAATGGACGTAGACAATTCACATGCTAGCCCGACCTAAACGATAGTCAGTAAATGCTCATTAGACCCATAAAAGGCTGAGGATTTGCTAAGAATCATATAAGTATTAATGTTGATTATGCTAAGCAGAATGAAAAAATCATAATGAGGATGAAGGTAAACTGAACACAAAGACATATCTTCATTAACGAAATGAAGCTTATGATTAAGGATTTGTTGCTCTAAGTTGGATAATTCTTTGACATAGGACCATTCAAGCTCACATTACAGTTCCGCCTTGAAGGATTCTTTAGAGATAGATAAAATTCGGGCAGCTTCCTCCTCCATTTTAGCTAATCTCTCTTCTGAGAGTGTCACCTTGCTGGATATCACAAGCCTGCCATGCTCTTCCCAGGCCCTGGTCACCTCCAAAATAGACCTTCGTTCTTCTGCCTCCGTAAGTTTTTGCTTAAGCTCCGCTATCTCGATGTCGGTAGAAGCTATGGAAGAATCGAGCTTGTGTATATGGGCCAATCTCTCATAAAGAACCTCCTCCACCTGGTCCACCCGTTTTCTCTGTGCCTGAATCCCGAGCTCGGCAGATGCTCGAGCTTCACGACAGGATTGTAGACGGATCTCCATCTGAGCAGCAACATAGCCAGGAGCATCAATGTATCCGAGCTCTTGCAATTTTTTAAATTCATGCTCTAGCCGCTTTAGATTATCGGTTAAGGTATTTGTAATTTGTGGCGAGCCAGCGTCCCTCACCGAGACTATTTTGCGCTTGAGGAAAGGTCGGAACTGATTGAAAGGGAGCCCTTTCTGTAGAAGTTTGTCGATTAATGACCTCGTAAAATTGAAAAAGTGGTTGACCTCCAAACAGAGGATGAGCTTCTCCGGATCATCATCCGACAATAATGCCTTAACCGTGCCTCGGAGTTGAGGCAACAATCCTATAAAAAGAGAAGAGATGAATATTCCAAAGCATAAAACAATTCTAAGTCAAGACATGGCACGAAATTTACCAACGTCTGTGGAGCTTTCTTCAGCTAAACGCATCACGCTCGGTTCCGTTTGTCCGACTTCATGAGCCCCACGAAGCACGGTGGGAGTAGCAGCTGTTGAAGCACCAACTTCTTCGGTTGGTCTCACAGTTTGTTTAGATAGGTCCCCCCAATAGTTCTGACACTCGCTGTAGCCGGCATCCCCGAAAGAATTAGGAGTTGTGTCTCAGGAGCTGATGACTGGGCCTCGATGAAAATCCCTGCCAACAACAAGAAATTGAGACCTCCAGATTCATCAAACCCTCCAATAAGAGTAGTTGTATCAGTCTTAGTGACTGGTCCTACAATTGGAACTCTCCTATAGTTAAATGGAAACTGACAAATAAATATGTAACATGGGAATAAAAATTGTACCGGTAGGTGATTTAGCTGTGTTTGTCGGTTTGGCAGCCTCACGCTGGGCTTGATCTGACAACATATCTTCAAAAAGCCTGTCGTAAGAATCCGAAGAGACGGGAAGCGGATCAGGTAAGTGTACATCTGTTTCTCCGAGGGCCGCATCACGGAAGGCTCCCTCCTCGCCTAAATCCCCCACTGAAACACCTACAGAGAATCAAAGTGTTAAAGTAGAATGAGGAAAAGTCGAGAATGCGCAATAAGAGGAAGTTGAATTCACCTTCGGTAGCTACACCGGGTTCTACAGCCTTATTACTCAGGACCGCTTCTTGCAATTTTTCTAGGAGGGTAAGAAGCATAGAAATGATTAGCAGAGACACAAATTCTGAATCGTTCAGCTCCCGCCAAACAAAAGATCTATCACCGATATTAGATGTACCTGGATCTCTAGCCCTTTCACCTGTATCAGGTTCGACGCCGGAGTCCACAACAGCTTCAACATTTGTACCTACTTCAGTACCTATAGGTTCCTCGACCATAACCTCATCCATTGTTCGGGAAAAGTCAGATCTTTCGAAGTCATCAAATATGGGAGAAAGAGGATCATATTCCTCTTCATGACCTCCTGAGACACAGTAATGACTAAGTCTAGGAATTAATAAATGGAACAGTCAAAGGATCACAAAGAGTTAAAACATTACCCTCTCTACCGATGGGAATATTAGTGCTAGGCCTTGTTCCCGAAGCCGGGAGTCCACCGCGTCGTTTGGAAGCTAACTTTTTACGCTTAGCAGGGAGAGCCTCCTTCGGATCAGTGACTCGCTCATGAGCAAATTTAGAACGTGACTCTAGCCATGAAGAGACTTGAGTTGTAAGTTGAGATCTTGTTCCGCGTATAAGTTGGGGATCTTCTTCTTCTTCTTCCTCAGAAACTGCACCTGGGAGTTCAACCAACAACTTGTTAGGATAAGTGAATAGAACTTGCATCTTCGGCTTCCTCGGAGCCGGCAAAGGTTTACACAATTTCGAGCGGCGAGCTCGATCAGCTATTGCTAACTCAATTAATTCTAAGGAGAGAGGATCTGACAGACCTATTCTTAGCTCTTCTTCATCGTCGCTGACTCTGACCTCTTGGCCAACCGCAACATCAGTTTCCGAGATCTCAGCATCGGGAGGAAAGATGGCTTCCTTCTGCCTCTCCTGGCAGGAAGAACCCGCTCGTTCTTTTCCTCTTCTTTTTTGAAACTCAGCCTCGTACACCATCCGAGTGGCAATCAGAGCTGCTTCTTCGGATGCTAACTCTGCGATCGGTCACACGGGCACAGACTTGTTTGCCGCCAAAAGCCACCGACACTGTAGGAAAGTCAGCTCTAACTTGCGCTCAACACTGAGGAGCTTGAACTTAGCACCAGTGCAGCCAGTTATACTCCACAGCCATGCCCTAGCTCCATCTATCAATCCACCATGAGTCTGTAGATGTCGATTCGGGTTCTAGATATAAATCTGATCATACCCGAATTGGTGCGCGAACCGACACGATAAGTATAGCTCTATATAGCAGCGATTTTGTACCCGGAAGATCAAGTAGCCCATCCGGAAATTGATCAACCAATCGAAGAAGAAACCAGAATCAAGGAAAGTCTGACCCATACCTGGCGGCTTCGTATCGACCAGCAAATCGCCATATTGACCCAAAAATCGTGGGAAACAAGTAGGGAAAACCCAGCATTTCTAATTCTGAAGCTACCTCTTAATGTCAGCGAACCCTCATCCTTTCCATTTGTAATTTTCTATTAATTGGAGAAAAGGAACAGACGAGTCTGTGGAAATTAGGGCCGACATCATATCCGAACGGTGGAGGACGAGCCAAGCCATCAAGTAGGTATAGGGAAGCTCCACCTTGGTGAGAGGGATTTGAGCTGATGGTTTACCCTCCCCTTGAGTGAACACCTTCACAATATGACGAAGCCCTCTATGAATATCTGTAGTCATTGTCGAAAGAAGAGACGTATTTTTTCGATGAGCAAGCAGAACTATAGGATAAAGAACTTCTAGAGGCAACGCATCAGTAGATTGGTACGGCACCACACACTTCTTTAACCAGATGGTGAGGTAGCCGGTAAATAGCATGATGGGTCAGATCGGTTTCACCGCTTGCCACAAAAAAGTTTGGAACTTGGTTCCAGTGGCAAAATCATCTTCAACGCTAGCTGTAGTGTAAGACTGGGCGTTGGACTTTCTGATTAGCTTGTTAACTTCAAAAGGGGTCAGCAGCGTCAACTCATGTATCGCTTCACCCGAGTTGCCGTCTATGTTCTTGAACAAATGGTCCGCAAATTTCTTCAAACTGATTTGCGACCGCGGCTTCTTTGTTATTGGTGCGGCACCCGCTAAAGCTATGTGATAGTGGCAGGAGAGATCTCACAGAGTATTGTAACAGTTGGGTATCCACGACCTCAACTGCTGCAGCTCCCGATTAGAAGGGAAGTATTCTTGATAGATCATATTGCCCATCAGAAGACCGGAAACCTTGTGCATCTCGTGCAGCGCTAACCCCAGCTCACCATACTTGGTCAAAAATGTGTTGGTGTTTGGGTTGTAAAGCTCCAACAGTGCCAGGAAGTGAGGAACGCTGATTGGTAGCCGATAAGTGGTGGTACAGATAGATGTATACAAACCATTAGCTTTCAACTCTTCATCAAACCGACTTAAGATATAGTTGCTCAAACAAGCCCATCAAAGCTTATCTGATGAATGCACCCAACTAAAACACCAGTGACCAGTTGTTGGTAGCTCTCGACCCAAACTCGCAAGTTGATTCTTTAAAGTATTGGAAATGGTAAGAACCTCACCTATGGGGGGATCATTCAATTCCAGGACTCCCAGATGTAGCCCTGTTATCCGATTATGATCACTTGATCCAGGAATCACCCTATGGGTAATGTAGCCGCAATGAACACGGTCGTGCTCCTCTGTTAACCCCCACGACATTTCCCGTGGGACGGCCTAGCACCGTAGCTCAGTAAGCGAATGATGACAAGGAATCAGAGGGAGATATAAGTGGTCGCCGTCATCATAATCTAGCCATTGTTCGGCTCTGAGAGACACAATAGTTGGATCCTCTACAGAGTCGCCGAACAAGTAGTCCGGTTTCTTCAATGGGTGTGTAGAGCTTAGGTCTTTCACTAGAGGCGCGTCCGTAATAGGTTGCCTTAAAGTACGACACTCTCTCTTCCGTATTAGTAGCGGGAGTTCTTCCGGTGCACCCGGAGCAAATTGGGTAGCCACCATACAGGAATTGGCTCATCGGTACAGGAATAAGCCTCACTACAATGACCTTCCACCGCATGAGCATTAAACGCCTTCGAGGGAAACTCAACTAAGGTAAACAATACGTGATTATTAGATACAGTCATAAATACCTATGTTGAAGCAGTATAAACGTTGAATTCATCTCATGAGAAGTGAGATAGAGTCATGACCTTATAAAGGGCGAGACGGTCTCAATCACATCGGGCACGTAAAGGATAAAGCATATTACCGCGCGAATAATACGATAACATACCCTAGCCCACACGACGCGACACAACATGAGATCACCCCATAGGCCTTAAAACATGTTTCGACCAAGCAAAACATGTCTTGTGAAGCGTCCACTCCCACGAAGGAGAGCGACGGCTCTTCCCAATTACCTCGCCAAGGAGAGTAAAACGGGGACATCGTACAAGATATATATTTATAACGAATTTTGGCTAAAAAGAAAATGAAAAAGGCTTATTAACTAGGTGAGATGATTAAGAATTGTGCTATACACATGAAGTATGGATATATTGTCACGCGAACAATACGATAATATACCCGCCCTCCGGAATATAACACAGTAGGAAATCGCCCAAGTTAATTCAGACACGCCTTGACCAAGCAAAACATGTCTTTTGAAGCGTCCACTCCCACGAAGGAGAGTGACGGCTCTTCCCAGTTGCCTCACCAAGAACAAAACATGGATGCAATATGCAGTATGATATATTAATATTGAGTTTATGAATAAAAAGAGACGATGAAGTTATACCTGTGCAACTAAACGGCGCCAGCTCGGGCGACTGAGTCACCGAGCGACCTCGAGTGACGTGGGATCTCTTGGGCGACATATCTGTTAAAAGAGTTAACAATTCAATTACATCAGAGGTTGAGAAGTAGCAAACTAGTACAAAGGGAAAACTGCGCTATTCTACGAATTAGGATTTATCGATTAAAAATCCGATTAAACCTACATAGTGGGCCCGATGCAGATTCAATTTCAACCCACGATAGCTCAAATCAAGCCAAATATCTTGGGGTTTTGGTTCAAGACATGAACGTGGCCAAACAAGAAAACAACAACGTGCCTACAAATTCGATTTTTGTGCACGACTAAAAGCCCAAAGATCACTAGCCTAAATTCTAATTTCAACAAAAAGCAAGGGAAGCGTATCGACTATGTCCACATGCAAGATTAACGATCTCAGTTCCCAGATTATGTTCCAAACAATTCAAAGGTGACGACTTGGTCAAAATACAAAGCATTCGGACCAAAAGTTCGAGGGTTATATACGAGATCATGGGCAAAAGTCGAGGACCTCAACAATGTCCGCAATCAAGGATGAAAGCTCCGACCCTTTCTCCTCATGAGCTCAAAATCCGCAATATCAGGTGACATATCACAAACCAAATTCATGCAAACTTGAGTTTCGGCTAAGGTTACATGCAAGTTTAATCCATCCCAAAACCAAATTCAAGAAACACTCTGGATTCCTTTCAAAGCCAGATTCACTCGAATCTTCTCACATAATCGAGAACAAGTCTGAGTTCAAGATTTCCCCAAAACACAGTCTAGGGTTTCATCCCTTCACTAAAACCAAAATATAAACGAAGCTAACCCTATATGAAACTAAGGTTAACAAGATCAAAAATTACCTGAAAACTTGAAGGGGAGATGAATGGAGTGCTGTAGGCAGAATTCACAACAAGCCTCGAACGGAAGACTTAAACCAAAACCCTAGCCCTCAAGTTTGAGCTTGCCAAGATCAAGGGGATTCGAAGACAAGATTCGAAGAGTAAAGAAGACTTGGAAAATGTTTGAAATGTGTACTTGAAGAAGTGGCTCGGAGAAAGGATTTGAAAGGACGAAGAGAAAAAGAAGAAAAGAAGAAGATGGAGAGGTCGGGGTTTTAAAAGAGCCCTAAACCGAACCGCCCGAACCAAACCCTAAACCGGACCGGAATAAACCCAAACCAAGTCAAGTAGGGCCAAACTGAACCCAAGAACTCATGGGCTAGCTCGCACCCATGCGAGTCACCATATGGTGACTCGCACACGAGCGAACCACCATTCACTGACTCGCACGTGTGGTGAGCTGTTTGGCCAATTTACGGGTATTTTGGCCATTTTTGGGTATTTTCAACGTATACGAGATCTATGTTCATACTCCGGTGGGTATATGAGTCTAAACTATTTCTTACCCTTATCGAGAAGTTCCATGAGAATATTGTACATTGTATTCTTAAAGATAACCCGATAAAACGCTAGTTAACGTACGAGTATAAACTGTGTTAACACCGATCAACACGCCGATAACTTCACCAAAATAAAGCTAAGAGAAATTACAGAGTTCAACTACACTCAGATATGAATTCCTAACAAAGATGATCAGTTCAAAGTCAACTCGATGGCACGAGCTGAGTTCAAAAAATTACACAGCAGTCTCAGTTCAAGACTTTAACAGCGGTCAGACGATAAACACAGCACCAAAAGAACTTCATCTATTCGATAAAATACTAAACAGATTGAAGACCAAAGAAGCTGAGAGCTAAAACCAATTATAGGTCCTATCATACCAACTGAAGGTTGGGCCTATCATATCCAAAGTATTCCAGACTCTTTTATAAAAGAAACGAGACTGAAACACTTTAGAGGGGGTATCTATAGGCATCAAAAATTGCTTATGGGTTCCCACACGTAGCTCAAGACAGAGAACATAATGAACATCATCACCCAAGTCAAAGTAGATTATCTGACGCTGAAAAAAATGAATGAAGCGAACTGGTAAAGCGCATAAGTCAACAAAGTGACGAAACACACGTAAAGGGGGAAAACAAGCAGACAGAAGGAGATACAAATAGCAAAAAGAGTCAGAAAGACACAAAAAATAGGCCACGAGGCTCGCATGCATGCGAGTCACCAAATGGTGACTCGCACAGCTCCGAACCACCACGACTATTTAGGCCTCGTAAATTCTCAAAACGCGGAATTTGATTTTTTATTAGAATTCTTTCGTCCCAGGACCTCCCTAATTATTTTGAAGCTATTCTTAAGGGCACCTGGGTAGTTATCAACTGTAGATGACGTCAAAACACTTGATCTTATCAGAAAACACAATAACAAAAGCCTATAAATAGAAGCCCAAGGTCTTCATTAGAGAGGATCTGAAATCTGAAGGTGAGGTGAAGTCCAATTGAACAGTAAACCACAAATTTTAGAGGAGAATTGGCAGATCTTGGCGAACTTTTTCGTAAAGAGAAAGCCCTCGAAAGATTTGAGATTCTCTCCCCTCTTTCCTCCAGATCAAACCTTGTTTTGATCTCGAGAAGAGCCACAATCTCGCTTGGTCGTGATTGTCGCTGCTGCAATTATTTCCTTCATGAAACAAGAGCATAATTACACTTGTCAACCGGATCTGATCCATGGCGGTCCACGGACTAACGCGTCCCCGTCACAGGCAAAGATCCAATATAAAGCAACAGGAGATAAACTACTACTGCATTTTGTTTCATAAAGTTGTAATCTTTACTTTTCTTATTGTAAAAAGATCTTATAAAAAGATTAATTTGAACTTGTAATCGATAAGTAGTGTAGCAGGTTTGATATCAATGGAAAATTCAACTTTTTATGAAAACAAGTTGGGAACCTTTGGAATAGATAAATCCTATGAAAACAACTTAAAAAACCATCGAAAACACGTTTGAGGCTCGGGACTACGCGACAGACCATGGAGACCCATGTGAGCGCGGGTCACCTCTTGGTGACCCGCGTGAGCGCGGGTCACCTCTTAGTGACCTCTGTGAGCGCCGGTCACCAAGTGTAGGCAATAAAAATTACCTTAATTCCAAGCAAAAAAGTTCAAAACTAATAAAAATTCAAATATCTCTCAAACCGTAAGGATGTTGACAAAATAGACAAAACCAAACCGAACCCTTTGGAGTGGGTTTGGTTGTCTCCGTCTCGTCGAGATAGTCGATTTTTATATATAATTCGTCCAATTCTGACTTACGGTTTGAAAGTTATAACCCGTTTTTCGCAGCATGTTTTGAAGTTCGCTTGCAAGACTGGACTTTGCCTGAATATTAAAGTTCGCCTGCAATGCTAAGTTCGCCTGACAACTTAGCTCACCTGAACTGATTAAAGCTCACCTGACAGCTTCGCCTATGAGGTTTGCCATGCAGCGAGGCTCATTATCAAAAGATGAGGTTCGCCACGCAGCGAAGCTCGACATCAAAAGATGAGGTTCGCCACGCAGCGAAGCTCGACATCAGAAGATGAGGTTCACCACGCAGCGAGGCTAGACATCAAAGTTCATCACTGGGGACAAAACTCCTATAGGAAATGAAGCCCTTTCAGGAGACGAAGTTCATCCACAGACAAACCTCGTCAAATGGCACCTCAACCCTTAAAAGACGAACTTCGTCATTGAAGATAAAGTTCGCCGTTGCCGTTATTTATGAACCTCGTTTGTCACGATCTCCAGAGGCTACATTTAAGGAGGGTTAATGACCCATAACTCACCTATTTAAGGAGAGTTAATGACAGTCAACTTACCCATTTAAATGGAAGTTAATAACCATAACTCCGTCATGTTAAGAGGAGTTAAAGCCTATTAACTCACTCCATAATAGTCCAAAGCCTATAAATAGGCATGATCAATATGAAAGGAAGGGGAGGAGATTGAGAGGATGTCAAAAAGCCTCTCTCTCCTTCACTCTCATGGATCTTCATAGATCATCGGCTAATCATTTGGCCTTGGAGCGTCAAAACTCATAAAAAGCATTATGAGGATCATTATAATAACGGACCTCATCTCAAACAACAAAGCTTATCATTGGAAACAAGATTTGAAGCGCGTCAATAAAGACAACGCTCATCAGTGAGGACGAAGCTCGTCAGCGAAGACGAAGCTTGTCTAGCGAATCTCGCCATGCAACAAGGCTCATCATCCACACGAAGTTTGGCTGTAACGGCCACAAGGACCAAGTCAGCCCACGTGGGCTAAATCTAAAGAATACGTTATGCTCTATTAATCAACATGGGCTAATCTTTAGGAGCACGTTACGGCGAGCACTGATTTGGAGGAGACAGTTACGCCCCTCTACCCGTGATTATAGCACGTCAGTTACGTGCTTAAAACCCTATAAATAGCCATGGATGGCTACATAAATAAGGGTGGGAGATCAGAGTTTTCTTCGCACAGATCTGGAGTTCGAACCTCGATTCCAGCCGGTCAACGAACGTGAGAAGCTCTAGCAATTTTAGTCTGATCGTTAACGGGAGGCAATCTCGACTCAAGCATCAAGGGAAGCATCCTTTAGCCACCAAGAATTCATGTTAAATAAAGATAGGATGAATTAATCTTCTCTTCATCTGTAATCGAGAGAGAGAGTGAGTGATTGTAAGGGTTTTGTACTAAATGATCGAACCCAGTTTTCTTAAAACAAGAGAATCAATCCAACATTAATTTTTCGACCCTACACTAAGTGAAGATCCGCATGGTCGCGGGTCACCAAGTGGTGACCCACGTGACCACGGGTCACCTCTTGATGACCAACGTGTTCGTGGGTCACCAATTGGCGACCCGCGCCCCCATGCGGATTCCGAGGCTTTCTCTTCGCTTTTTAGTGTTTTCCAACTTTCTTGGTCTTGTATTTCCTGTTGTTTTACATATTTGGTTGAATTGTTGACTTGTAATCTTTACTAACTTGCTTCATGCGCTCGTTAGCTTCTTTACGGTACTTGGAGCTGACCGACAAGCGTGACGGCCCCTTGGAGCTGACCGACAAGCGCGACAGCCACTCGGATGATCCTTCTTGACTCAGATGATGATGTCCATTGTCTTCTCTTCGTCTCGAGTTGCGTGTGGGAACCTATAGGTATTTTTAGATGCCTACAGATACCCCCTCCAAAGTATTTTAGTCTTATTTTTTTATAGAGGGGTCTCAAATACTTTGGATATAATACGCCAAATCTTCAAATTTTGGATTTCTTCAGCTCTCAGTCTATTTAGTATTTATCGAATAGCTAAAATTCTTCTGGTACTATGTTTATCATCTGACCATTGTCAAAACCTCAAACTAGGTTTGATGCGTTAATATCCGAATCAGTTCTTGTCATTAAATCAACTTCTGAATAGATCACCTTCGTTGAGAATTTTCGTCTGAATACGATCAAATTTCCTAGAGTAATTCTTTCATCTGAAATATCATTCTGAGCTTGGTTTTGGCAGAATTATTGACATGTCGACCGACGTCAACCTTTGTAGTGGTATAGACACAAATAAGCCTTATTTTGGCAAGAATCACTAACGCGCTGACCGGCGTTGACTTTCACTGTAACGTGTTGACTGGTGTTAACATACGTTTATTAGAGTCTACACAGTTTCAGTTCTTAAGGTGTTAGAACGGGGAGGACCAGTTTATACTCATATACTCCTAGGAGTTCTAGGAATCAGTTTAGCTTCGTGTACCCGTTGGTGGTTGTCGAGTTATCCTTAAGAATATTACACGTAATACTTTTCAAGAACTTCCCGTTAAGAGTTGAAACAGTTTGGACTCGTATACCCATTGGAGTGTTAATACGAGTGTCGAATACATCAAAAATGAGCGAAAGCGGGTGAAAATAATGCGAAAATAACCGTCGGATCAACCACGTGTGCGGGTCATATTAAGATGACCCACAAGAATGTGGGTCACTTTAATGTGACCCGCAAGAGCGCGGATCACTTTTATGTGGCCCGCAAGAGTGCGGGTCATGGGCTTTTGGGGACTTATAAAACCCGATTTCTTTCAACCTTTTTCTTTTCTACTACTGACTTTGAAGAAACTCCTCCATCAGAATTTTGTTCCCCCAAGTTTGGTTCTCCTATAGACTTCTTCTCCTTCAAGGTTCTTCTTCAACAAGGATTCTGAATTCACAAACCCCTTAAATCTTCTCAACATCTTCATGCATTCTACTTGACATACGTAAGGGTCAAACCCGCGTTCCAAAATTCAAAAAAAAAATACAGAGTTCAATTCAATGTTCTAAATAAACGCAGGGTCGAAACCCAGCGTGTCAAACTCAAAAAGCAAGGTTAAACCCAGTGTTTCAAACTCAAAACACATGGTCAAAACCCAACGTTTTAAATCTAGAACGGAAGAATTGATCATGTGTTTCAAATTAAAAAATGCAAAAGTTTTAACCCATGCGTTCCGATGGCTAAACGTGAGTTTTTACTCTTCGTTAATTGTTCAAAACTTGTCAAAACATGTTATTTGGGTCTCCAACTTACCATAGGTCGAAGGAGTCGACAGCGACGACATGGTCGCCTGAGCACTGGTAGTAACCTCAGTCGATAATGCACCCTGAACCACTACTGGTTTCTGAGATTTGGAAGTGGTTTTCTTTTTTGGAGCCATTTCGATCTCGTTGGAGAAGATGAACGAACTTGCCAAATAAGAATGAATGAAGATCTTCGTTGGGTTCGCCGGAGAAGAAGACCAGAACGCCTGTTGAGTTCGCTGAAGAAAACAAAAAAGTCAAAGGACTTTTGATTTGACCTTTAGCAGTCTATTTTATAGATAGCTGGAGCTGTCAAATCAGAGCGGGATTTTAGGCAAAAATCCCACCAATTTTGAGTTGGTTAAACTGCTAAACGCAAGGATTAATCCTGCATTTTAAGATTCCAAACGTAAAGTTTAACCCTGCGTTTTAGCTTTCAAACGTCACGTTTAACCCTGCATTTCTGCTTCCAAAGCAAGGTGTAACCCTACGTTTCAAGTTTCAAATGCGAAGGACCAATGTTGCGTTTCAGCTTTCAGATGTCAGGCTTTTCCGATTAACCCTCATGTTAAGTTACCACTACCATTAGGGTTATTGTGGAAAGAAGCTATTAATGGCCATCAAGGTGATGAAAGCCAAGAAGAAATTGATTTACAATAAGAAGCTATGCAGCCTCTTATATGAGGGCAAACATGTTATAATTGAAATTACTGATAATATCGAGCTCGTTCCTTCGCGCAACTCTTCCTTTCAATGTCTTAACATTCCCACTATGATTAACAATGATATTGTTGGAATTATTGCCCTTGATGAGATGATCAAGAAAAGAGACAGGGTGAGTCCTCCGAAATTATCATTTTGGCCAAATTTGGGTTGCGCCTTGGATGTTCATCAATACCTACATGGATCATTTTAGCCAAATTTGGGTTGTGCCTTGAGTATTCATCAATACCTATAAGGATCATTTTAGCCAAATTCGGGCTATGCCTTGGGTGTTCATCAATACCTACAAGGATCATTTTAGCCAAATTTAGGCTGCGTTTTGGGTGTTCATCAATGTCATATTCATTGAAGTCTACGTATTCAATATCATAGGGGATTATTATTAATAATGCCAAAATCCCTATCGCACACGCATGGGAGATTTTGTCTCGATCCCTAATTAGAGATATGTTGCCGCCTAACACGCGTTCCCGGTTAGTCTTTTTCCCATAAAAACGATAAAGTCTATGTATTCAATAGCATAGTACTAAGCCTAAAAGAGTTTATTCTTTTAGCACAACGTTATATGTGGAACAGATTTAGATAATTCACATGCTAGCCCGATTTCAAACGGTAATTAGTAAAGGCACATCAAATCCGTTAATGGCTAAGGATTTGCCAAAAATCTTATTACGATGCAGATCACCAACATACGGGTCCTGTGCAGAAAAATTCCACAATCAGGTTCATGATACCTTCAAAACAGATATAGTGAATCATCATTCAATAATAGGTCTCAAACCAATTTTAGGATCCAAAGTATTCTGAAATTTCATTCCAGTCAACCACGAACTTTCAAAAACTTTAGAGGGGGTTCTGTAGGCTGTCTAAAAATTACTGTAGATAAATAATCCCCATCAAACACCAATCAATGAATGAAGGCTACAATTAAAAGATTTTCACGTAGATCAATAAATGTTATAATTCGACTGTAGATAACTGATTCAACAGTCTTCACAGTCAACAGCGAGAGTTACAGTCTGACGACTCTCACATTTTAAGGAGCTAAAGTAAAAATTACAAAATGACGATCTTTGTAACGCTCTAATAGAAGAGATTACAAGTCAACAACCTCTTCAGTCCAAGATGCGTAACTCATCTCTGCATCCCAGAAATGAAATGCAAGTGGCCACCTTCTAGAGTCAAAGCATCACAACCATTGCGTAACTGTGACGCCCCTGGGTTCACACGAGGCTGCAGTCCAAGGTGAAACCAAGAATGTCAAACCTGCCATGCACCACACCGTGCAACAACATGTTTCACCATCACAATTAACATCTATCTAGTAGAATCAAAAACAGGTGTAGATACAAAAGCAAGTAAAAGATAGTACACGAAGAACTGATGAAATCTTAATGATCAAATAGATATCTCAAGATAAACTGAAATACTTGATAAGTCTCAAATACAAATATCTGACAATAAGGAAATAAGGCTCACAGCCTTTACAACTTCTAGAATAATACCCTCAAATGTTTAACCTCACTACAGTGGAGCCCAAAGAAAAAAAAAATAATACATAACTAGAAAGCAAAGCTGGACACTAATATGGTCCGCTATCAACCTGCGACACTCCGTGCTCCTGGCTCGTGACCTGAAAGGGGGAGGGACAACGAGCGTCAAAGCTCTAGCGAGTAACATCACAACCAACCCCCAAGGGAAAAGGGCTCGTTGTTAATGAAAATACAGATAATATATAAATAGATCTAAACTCATTGATCTTACGAAATAAGGGTTTTAGTATTTAAGAATTTACAACACGAGAATAGGTACGTCGAGCGAAATAATCCAAACAAGGAAACCCTCATGTATATACCTTACATCTCAAATTGTAAACTCCTAAATACCAAACCCGAGGTTCTAGTACAGAAATAATAATAAAAGAAATACAGCAAACACCAGAGCATAATTACAGTGTGGTGATATAGTCAACGTAAATATCACAATATTTATTACCTAAATATTGTGTCAATACCTTCATAAGTGTCATACAAAATTTGCATAATCAGTATGTTGTGAAATGTGGTACAATAATCACACGCAGGGTGAAGAACCATGTCCGATACAAGGACCAACTATCGTAGTTTTCCGAACTCATGATGGAATAAATGGCAGTTGTCCAACACGAGGACTGAGAGGGATTATAGTCCAACACGAGGACTTCTTATGGATTATAGTCCAACACGAGGACTGTAGGGATTTGCATAAGGCCGCCACAAGCATGTAGTAAAATCTACTTATCAGTTTTCATAACCAAATCGGTGTATGTGTCCCAAATTCATACCCTCAGGTCATCTATCATGCATGGGCACATAGTGGGACTAATAACTAGGTCAGATAAACCAGACAAAACCCCGAATAGGAGTAAAAATACCCGAAAACACCAAATCTGGAAATCTGCAACAGAGGGGACCTGGGTTCTGTCAGCTGCTAAAACCTGGAACCAAAGATTTCGATAACATGGGTATTTGATAAAAATGGGATCATACTGAAAATACACAACCAAAACCAAAGTTTGAAATCTATATTTTCAAGATCTTAAATCCATGAGAAACAAATCCAAATCGTTTTAAAAGCTGTAAAGATGTTTGAAACTCTTTTAGGCAAAAACTCAGATCTAGATCTTCTTTAACAGGGCATGGGTGAGTTTTGACAACATATTAAGCCCCAAACCCATATTCTAGGCTATAGTAAACTATTAGCTAAACAAAGATACGAATTTGGCTCCATAAATCCAATAAAAACTCAGTTCTTGATGTTTAAACCAAAAGGGGTGGGGGTTGGGCGAGAAATTACTCGCCTTGGTTGCTGATAATGCCCTAGATCTGTAAGATGTTGATCCCCTTCGCTGAAAACCCACGATCTGCCGAAAATCCCCAAGGACTGCTCCCAGATTGCCAAAATCCAGTTAGGGTTTTGAGGAAGAAGAGAGGGGGCTAGGGTTTACGTTTGGGGCTGAGGAGATCTCTCCTGGGTTGAGTTGGTATAAATACCAACTCCCCAACCCGACCCGAAACCCAAAACCCAACAACTAAAAACCCGAAACCAAAACCTGGTAATCTCTCTGATCGCTGATCGGTCGACCGCGCCGGTCGACCGCGCCGGTCGACCGATCAGCACAAAAATGCCTGCTGATGGCATTTTACCTGCTGATCGCCAACTCACTCAATTTCTCTCACTTGCAGACACCTGCTGGGCTCCCAAACTCTGATACACATATATATCTTATGCTTATATAGTTATTTATCACAAGGGAATTATCTACTATTACTAATTCACACATATATATACATATATACATTATAGAAATTTTTCGGGGTTTTACATTCTTCCCCCCTTAAAAGAATTTCGTCCTCGAAATTCGGAAATCATACGAACTTTGCAATATGAACCATTATAGAGATATTTACACCTAACGATCTTAAATGATAATATTCTCGGTCAAATCCTAATCGAGTGGAATTAGTACATCGGGTGAAAAATCCAAACAAGGAACCCCCCATATATATACCATGTGTTCCAACAGATTAAAATTTAAGCGAAAGTATCCTCATTATAGCGTTAAATGTAAACATAACCAAGGGTATGCACATAAGTTAAGACATGAAAATCAAAGCAAGAATTTATTTACCTGCTCAACCAAGTTTGGGTAGTCACGACGCATGTCCTCTTCGCGCTCCCAAGAAATCTCCTCAATGCCTCCTCGGTTCCACTGAACTTTTACCAAGGGAATTACTTTGTTCCTAAGCTTCTTGTCCTCTCTGGCAAGAACACAGACCAGAATCTCAATAGTGGTCAAATCATCCTGAAGTTCGATCTCCGGTGCATCCAATACTCGCTGCTTCTCCTCATCATACAAATGCTTCTTGAGCATAGAAATATGGAACACGTTGTGTATACTAGACATCGATGCGGGAAGATCTAGTCTGTATGACACGGCTCCAATGCGCTCTAGAATCTGAAAAGGCCCAATATATCTCGGTGCGAGCTTTCCCCGCCTCCCGAATCGCTGCACGCCTTTCATAGGCGATACTTTAAGCATAACCAAATCCCCAATCTGAAACTCTAGGGGTCTCCGCCTCTTATCCGCATAGCTCTTCTGCCGACTCTGAGCGGCTAAGATCCGCTCTCTGATCAAGGCTACTTTCTCAGTAGTCTGCCTCACTAACTCTGGCCCAAGCATCAAGCTGTCCTCCGGCTCGGCCCAACATATCGGTGATCTACAAGGTCGCCCATACAGTGCCTCATACGGGGCCATACCGATCGTCGCTTGATAACTATTGTTATAAGCGAACTCTACCAGTGGAATATGATCCTCCCAACTGCCTTGGAAGTCAATGACACATGCCCGAAACATGTCCTCCAGTACCTGATTCACCCTCTCCATCTGGCCATCCGTCTGGGGGTGAAATACACTGCTATAAGATAGTGTGCTGCCGAAAGAGTCCTGGAAACTCCTCCAAAAATGTGAAGTGAACACAGATCCTCGATCCGACACGATTGTGTCTGGGACTCCGTGGAGTCGAACTATCTCCCGAATGAAGATCCTCGCATAAGTCTCAGCTGTATAAGTGGTCCTCACCGGGATGAAATGGGCTGACTTCGTCAATCGGTCTACTATCACCCACACAGAATCATTCCCCTTCTTCGACTTCGGTAAGCCCACAATAAAATCCATAGAGATATCTGCCCACTTCCACTCTGGAATGGGTAAAGGCTGAAGTGTCCCCGCCGGTCTCTGATGCTCTGCCTTCACCTGCTGACAGGTAAAACATCTAGCCACATAATCTGCAATCTCTCTCCGCATACCACTCCACCAGAATCGCCTTTTCAGGTCCTTGTACATCTTGGTAGTCCCTGGATGTACTGTGTACCGAGTACGGTGCGCCTCATCAAACAAATCCTTCTTCAGCTCTGCACTGGCTGGCATAACCAATCTACCCTTCATCCGAAGACCTCCATCTGCTCCAACGGTCCAGTCCACTTTAGGCTCTTTGGAAATCTCTCCCTTACGGGTTTGAATCCAAGAGTCCTCCAACTGAGCTCTGACAACCCTGTCACTCCAAGATGGCTGCACTGACATAGCTCCCAAGAATGCACTGGTTCCTCCAATCTCGGGTCTAAAGTCAAACTGGCTAAGAGTGATAAGATCTCTGTGCAATGAACACCTCAAAGCCGCAACCCGATGTCGGCGCTTCCTACTCAAAGCATCTGCTACGACGTTCGCCTTCCCTGGATGATACTGGATCGCGAACTCGTAGTCCTTGATAAACTCAATCCACCTCCTCTGCCTCTGATTGAGTTCCTTCTGAGAAAATAGATACTTCAGACTCTGATGGTCTGTGAACAGCTCAAATTGTACTCCATACAAGTAGTGCCTCCATGACTTCAGTGCAAACACCACTGCTGCTAACTCCAAGTCATGAGTGGGGTAGTTCTGCTCATGCACCCTCAACTGCCGTGAGATATAGGCCACCACTCTCTGAGTCTGCATCAGTACGCCTCCTAAACCTGCCAATGATGCATCCGTATACACAACAAATGTTCTGTCACTGCTCGGAATAGTCAAAACCGGCGCTGTAGTCAACTTGGTCTTCAAAATATCAAAGGCCTTCTGGCACTCCATGCTCCAAATGAACGGTACACCCTTCTTCGTAAGGTGTGTAATCGGTGTCGAAATCTTCGAGAAGTCCTGAATGAACTTCCTGTAGTAACCAGCCAAACCCAAAAAGCTGCGAATCTCTGTCACCGTCTTCGGTGGTTCCCAATCAAGAACTGCCGTGACCTTAGCCGGGTCCACTGCTATACCCTCTCTACTGATGACGTGGCCAAGAAATCTGACTTCTGAAAGCCAAAACTCACACTTGCTGAACTTGGCATACAACTGGTGCTCCTGAAGGGTCCTCAATGCTATCTGTAGATGCTCCTCATGATCTGCCTCCGATCTCGAACAAATAAGAATATCGTCGATGAACACGATCACAAACTGATCTAAGAAGGGACGGAAAACCCGGTTCATCAAATCCATGAATACCGCGGGTGCATTGGTCCACCCAAATGGCATGACCAAGAACTCGAAGGATCAATATCGAGTAAGAAAAGCGGTCTTGGGAATATCCATCTCCCGAACCCGCAACTGATGATAGCCAGAACG
>NC_033800.1:88981843-89074902 GCF_001876935.1 Asparagus officinalis
TTTATCATAGAATGTTAGGACATCCGATGAAGAACTACTATATCCTCAAGAGATAAGATTCAAACATTCGTCGAATCAGGAATTTTCAAGCGCAAAGTGGATGCAAAGGAAAGTCACCATCAATGTGGTGACTCTCTAATTTGGCTCCATGCCATAAATCCAAGCTCAAAATGGCATTGTCCACATTCCTACTGTGATAATGGAGTATGATAAATTATGACCGCTAGAACTAACAAAGCTAAGACTTGATCCCTCTCATTACGGTGAGAGACAAAATAATATGGATAGATCTCGACCTTCTCCAGGATGAGAATTAGACTCTTCAGAAGTTCAAAAATAAATGTAAGATAAAGACTTGTAACACCATCTCTACAATCATCAAAGAAGAATCTCTGCATGTCACTTTAGAAACTAATTCAAAGGGAGAGAAAGTGGCCATGACAGGAAGGAGGTCCGATAAAGATTACTTAAAGGATTATAATCAGCCCAGAATATCCAAACAACTTGAACTGGCCAAACAAAAGAAGACTCAGTTTAACAAGGCCTTATAGCATCCTCCAAGTGAAGCTAACGCTCCTTTCAGATATGTCATCGTGGCTCAACTGACTAACATTCTAACTCGTAGAATCTTATTCAAACTTTATGTTTGTTTAAGGACATGAGAGAAGCTTTGAAAGAAGCTCTGAATAATAATAAGGCATTTCTCACCTGCATGATCGAACCTCCTCAAGATGAAGGACATAAGCAATGCTATCAATGCTAACAACAAACATGTTGCATCACCTTCACTCTGGAGGATATACTTGTCAAAGATCATTACCATAATCGACCCTTTTACAATACTAGGCATATAAGGTCATCAAGGGTTGAGAGAATTCACATCGATCTAGGCTCTGCATTGAGCATAATTCAGCGAAGGCTTTTGAGTTTTTTAGAAATCCCCCATCACAATCTCTCATGGTCTTACCCAAAGGGAACATTCTGAACCCAATTATCTTCAAAAACATTGAGACACAACCTCACTTATCACACTCCAATAAAGAAGCTGAACGAGCAACAAATTCTCCCTATATAGCCAATAGTCTCAGCAGATTATGGTAAAAATAGGATATAGCCTAACTGCAAAATAAGGATTGAATTTCAATAGAGGACTAAGAGTCCCTTTGATCTCCTTTACACCGAAAGATGAAGTTTTTGATTATTATAATCAAACCAAATAAGGAGTTAATTATATTTCTCCCAAAGCCAAACCACAAATAGGACCAACATCTGATGACTTTTTAAGAAGTTCTTTAGGCACGTCCAATTGGGATTCAGACATCAACCTTGGAGTCTTGCTTAGTGAATTCATATCTAATATGAGCTTATACGATCTAACCATGGATCTTAATAAATCTGAAGTGTTTGAAGATCTTAAAGATGATTTATGGGCAAAGCAAGTTGAAAAGCAATGGGAGTCATGTTTTAAGGTTAGCGAACTATCCACCGAGGATAAAAGTGGTTTAAATTAACATAGGCGACAAAATCAACCTCAAACCCATCTTCATCAGTGAAAGTTTATCATCCACTAAAAAAAAGAACTCATAGTTCTCCTTCAAGAGTACATTAATGTCTTTGCCTAGAGCTATGAAGACATGTCGGGTCTAGATCCCAACGTGATTGTACATTGCCTTAACATCATCTCTAGTGTTAAGACGGTCAAGCAAGAGCAACCACGCTTCCATCCTGAGTTAATGGAGGAAATAAAAAAGGAAATTCTCAAATTCATTAAGTTTGGGTTCATCCATGAAGAACAACATCCCGATTGGTTAGCCAACATCATGGTGGTGATGAAAAAGACCTGCAAGATTCGAATCTGCATTGATTTTCGGGATCTCAATCTAGGTTGCCTAAAAAAATAAATTTTCTCTCCCTATTATGGATGTAATTGTTGACAATACATGTAGGTTTGAGAGGATGTTATTTATGGATGTGTTCTCTAGATACAATCAAATCAAAATGCATCCAGACGATCAAAAACCCACATCCTTCAGAACACCTTTAGGGATATTTTGTTGTATAATAATGCCCTTTGGTTTGAAAAATACTAGAGCACCTTATCAACACGCTATGAAGACGATCTTTCATGAATATTTGTGAAAAATAGTAGAGTGCTACGTCAACGACCTTGTAATCAAAAGTCATCACAAACAAGACCACATTGGTGATTTGAGAACGGTGTCCGAAATTATGCGAATACACCAGCTCAAGATAAATCCAGCAAAATCCTTCTTGGGAGTATCATTAGGTAAAATTTTAGGATTTATTGTATCATCTGAAGGAATATATGTTTACCCCCAAAAAAATGAAAGCATTCTAAGAGATGCCACCACCGAGAAATCTTAAAGAACTCAAAGGTCGACAAGGACCATTAGCCTATATTTATAGGTTTATTTCCTACTTATCTAGGAAATGTCAACCATTTTAAAGAGTAATGAAGAAAGGTGGTTTGCTCGTTTGACACTTTCTAAGAAGCTTTCAATGAGATTAAGGGATATCTCACAAAGTCGTCGGCTCTAGCCGCACCAGTATAGGGTAATCCATTCTTAATCTATGTTAGGGAAATGGACCTATAGGCTTATAAAAATTACTATAGATAGCTTATCCCCATCAAACACTAATGATGGAAGACAATAATTTAAAGACTTTCACGTAGATCGATGAAAGTTATAATCTGACGACCTTCACAACATCCAATGAAAGCTCTAATTCAACAGCCTTCACAATCAATATCAGAAGTTACAATCTGATGACTCTCACATTTTTAAGGAGCCAAGATGAAGGTTATAAGATAACGATCTTTGCAACGCTCTAGCAAAAGAGACTTCAAATTGACGGTCTCTTCAAATCACAACGCAGATATCTCTCAAACCGTAAGGACTTTAGTAAAATGGATAGGAGCAAACCAAACCCTATAGGGTTGGTTTGGTTGGCTCCATCTCATCCAAATAGTTAATTTTCATATATAATTTGTTCGATTCTGACTTACGGTTTGAAAGTTATGACATGTTCTTCACAGTAAGTTATGTTCTAAAGTCTATCTACAAGACTGGACTTCGTCTGAACATTAGACTTAGCCTGAAGCTCACCAAGCCTGCCTGAGGCTCACCTCCATATTCCAGAGTTAAAACGCAAGGCTCATGCTTGTGTTCCAGTGTCAAAACGCAGGGGTCATGCCCGCATTCTAGATTCAAAACGCAGAGGTCATGCCTGCATTCCACAGTCAAAACGCAGGGCTCATGCCCACGTTCTAGAATCAAAATGCAGGGTTCGGGCTGCGTTCCAGACTCAAAATGCAGGGGTCATGGTCACGTTCTAGACTAAAAACGCATGGCTCACTATTACATTCCCAGTTCAAAAATCAGTGCGACCACTGCGTTTCAGCCTAAACACAGTCCTCAACTCTATGTTCCATGTCTAGAATGCAGAGTTCATTATCAGAATCCCGAGATTGGTGTTTGACTCGTTCAAAGCACGAATTGAACAGTTTCAAAATCGTTTTCCCCACGATTTGGGGAGTGGTTTAAGGGGCTGTTACACCCTATTAATGGGGCAATTAAGCCCCTATTAAGGAGCACATTAAGGGGGTGGTTACACCCCTTAATCCCTTATAAATATCAGAAACTCAATTGAGTTTAGGGATCGGCTTTTTGCGTCAAAAAGATCGCAAAAGGAGAGATCGTCAATCTCTTGAGAAGATCATCTTGGAGTGTCCTTTGGCAACAAAGGTCTTGGAGCTTGGTACTTGGCTTAAAAACCGATTTTTAGTTCAAATCACTCTGTTACAGAGATTAAACTTGCTCTGAGTTCTTAAACTCGTTAAGAGTTATTTTCAAACTTTCCACGCAAGTTATCCTCGACATCAATCAAGAGGGTGGCCGACGATTCTCTTTTTGCAGCCACTGTCCTGAGAGCCTATAAATAGGCCTAGAGATGTTCATTTTCGGAGGTCGAACTTTCAAGAGCCGAAACTCTGCCGGATTGAAGAGTGAACTCGGAGCTTGAAGACCAGAAGACTTGCAACATTCAGATCTGATCCTCGGCGACCATCCACGTCAGAAAAGGCAGGATCTCGAGAGGAAGAAAGAACAGATCTGAGATCTACACGAGGCTACACTCCAGATCTAAGCTTGGTCTTAGATCTCGAGATCCGAGCGATTATTCCCTTGGTGGATTAATCCCTCCCGGCTATTATTCCCTTCGTGGAATAATACCCGCATACTCGTGTAGATCCGACCGGATCTAGATCGCGCGGTGGTCCACGGATTAACCCCGGCGCAGGCAAAGAACCCACCAAAGCGAGCGACCGCAAAACAGGAGCTCGTGATTTGTTCACATAGGAGAGTTGTAATTTTTCTTTATTTTCTTTGATTTAGTTGTAACCGGATCTATAAAAGACCGGATCTTTTGTAACTCGAAAAGTTGTAACTAAAGATGACAATTATCTCATTAATGAAGAAAGCAACGGTTTTCCACGCGAACAGAACTGATGAACCTTTGGACCGCAGAATGTTGAACCCCTCCTTCGTGGCCGAAAGAAGTTCTTAAATAGAGGAGAGATGGCATGGCCGCTCCTTGAATCATGGGATATGACCATGTACTAGGTTTGTACTGTGAGCGGCTACGTGATGGGTTCGATGTACTGTACTCCTTCCCTTCACATCATGAGGAGTGGAGTTGCGGCTGCTCAATACTTGAGTGGGTCTAGCCGACTTGCCGTTTGCAGGTGAATTCAGCTCTTGACTCGTGCAGGCGAGGCGAGCTTTCTACAGGCGGACTTGGTGACTGACCGGTCACTCGTACTGTGAGCGGCTACTCGACAGGCTTGGAGTACTGTGCTCCTTCCCTTCACGTCGTGCGGAAAGTGGGAAGGCCCATCCCTGTACGTAGCGTAGCGGCTGTCAAGTAATTAAGTGCCCAGTTAGTTTGCTGTTTGCGGGCGAATTCATCTCCTGATTCGTGCAGGTGAGGTGAACTCCAATTGTGAGTGTGCAGGCAGATTTAGTGACTGCACGGACTTGACTGGTTGCTCGTACTACGAGCGGCTACTCGATGGGTTGGAGTACTGTGCTCCCTCCCTTCACGTTGTGGGAAATAGGAAGGCCCATCCCTATGTGAGGCGTAGCGGCCGTCGGGTATGAACTCGACTCTTGACTCGTGTAGGCGAGTCGAGTAAGCAGGTGAATTTGGATGATATTGACTCGTGCGGGCGAGTTGATCATACCGACGAATCCTTGATCAACAACCGCGGGTGAATTCGGGGCTCGTGCAGTTTGGGTTTGCGCTAGCGAGTTTAAACCCGTAGACGAGCCCTGCCCTTAATTTGAGTGGGCGACTCTATCTCGCAGGCGAATTCATGTAAAAGTTTGCCCCTATAATTTTTACCGTCTACAGTAGGGTATTGTTGATCGATCCCCATGGACATGTCCTTTCTCGGGCCTATTCATTGACCAAGATATGTTCCAACAACGAATCTGAATATAATGCCCTTGTAATCGACCTACAACGTGATGTCCATGGTGATTTTACATTGATTATGAATCAGATCAAAGGAGAATATGAGGTCCACCACAACGACCTCATACCCTAACACAAAGCGGCGACAAAGATTGCTCAGCCATTCGAAGGTTTCTATATCAACTATGTAGCCCACCTTGAGAGCACCCATACGGATGCTTTGGCATCCCTGGCAGAGACACTTACATTGGCTCCCAAATCAACTAGGTGAATCACAGAGGCTTGCCATCAACTATGCTCCCCAGTTTAAATTCTCAAAGCTAACAAAGTGCATGTCATGCAAATTTATTTCGAAAATAATGATTGGCAATTCCCAATCATTGACTACATCTTGCATGCAATACTACTTGATATTCCAAAGTAATCAATCTCTATTCAAAGAAGAGCTTTGTACTTCTTTTATGATTCTGCTATACAGACGTTATATCGGTGGTCTTTCGATAGTGTGTTGCTCTAATGCTTATCACCAAGTAAAGATTGAGAAGTATTAATACAAGTCCATGATGGTGCATGTGGTGCTCATCAACCAGATCTTAAACTTTAGGACCGACTTCATCGTCTAGGTTACTATTAGCACAATGATAGTAGATGTAGTAGCATATGCTAAACAATGTCATGCATGTCAAGTCCATGCTAGTTTCCTACATCAATCTTTGGAAGAGTTACACCCAGCTGTTACCTCATGGTCATTCAAAGCATAGGAAATGGATATCATTGGGCCAATCAGCCCACCATCGGACAAAGGCCATCGAGTCGTCTTGGCCATTACAAATTACTTCTCCAAATGGGCTGAAGTTGTTCCTCTCACAGAAATCAAGACATCTTATGTGATTAAATTCTTGAGGCATCACGTGATCTATCGATTCGGCGTTCCTAGACGAATCATTTGTGACAATAGTCCTTAATTCACCAGTTGACCGTTCTTTAAATTTTGCAACAAGTTCAGAATTTAAATGTGTCTTCTATGTCATACAAACCCAACTGTTAATGGTCTACCTGAAGCTTTCAACAAAACTACCATCAAACTTCTGAGGAAGTTCATCTCCTCTAACAAACAAGATTAGTACAAGAAACTGTTCATCTCCTCTAACAAACAAGATTAGAACAAGAAACTTAGGCAGTGTGTATTACCTTATCGAATAACAGTACGCACACCTACTGGCTTGATGCTATTTTCCTTAGTATATGGATATGAAGCTGTGATCCATTAGAAATTCAAGTACCATCACTCAGAATCGCCATCGCCGAGAAAATAAAAACCGAACAATATCATCAAAAGTGCCTTCAAGAACTAGAAGTACTAGATGAGCTAAAAACTTCAAGCTTAGCAAAGAATAAAGATCTACCAGTCATGGATTTCGAGAGCCTTCAACAGGAGAGTCAGAGAACAATCTTTTAAAGAAGGCGACTTGGTCTTAGCCGTTCGTTGACTCATGGTCATGATGCATAAGCCTAAAGAAAAATTTCAACCCAAATGGGAATGTCCTTTTGTTATAGAGATAGTCTACTCAAATAGAGCATATCACCTAATTGACCAAAATGGCAATAGGCTCATCGCGCCAATCAATAGGAGATTTCTCAAGAAATACTATATGTGATTCTGGCCAATATCATCTCCCCCCAAAAAAATCATGGTCACGTTTAAGTTTCTACCTCTGACTAGAGATGTTGATCTTCTTGATCCAAAGTCCAATCAAAATCCCTAACGAGTCATTAAGTTAACATCACACCTCTGCTTGACTCCAAATACATCATCACTGTCATGTTAACATTATACCTCTAAACAGTGTCAATTCGATCAAACCATCATGTTAACAATACACTTCAGAACAATTTCTCACGATCCAACTAGTTAACATTACACCTCTGCCAAACCATTTCGTTGACAAGTTAACATTACATCTTTATCGATCTATCTTAGTAAATTTGACTAACACTACATCTTTGTCAAATATCCTTATACTTTAATGTTAACATTACACCTCTGAATAAGTCAGCTTGATCAAATTATTATGTTAACACTACACCTCTACCAATTTGATCCTAACCTATTCTTCCCAGCAAAGATATCATTATGATACGTTAACATTACACCTCTATCGTACATGCATTGAAAAAGTCAAAAGTTCCTTTATTATCAAAAGAGCTAAATGGTTACAAAAGGTTCCTACAGGAAAAACAGATAAAAAGTGTGTATTTGTGCAATACACTCAGCCATCCTGGAATCTCTAGCATCATGCGTACCCTTTTGGGCATGTTCCCTCAAGATTATGGGATCGATGGGAGTGTTCTAAGACCTAATGACTGAGAGTTTCTTGGTGATCGTCAGGTGATGCAATGCTATCATTCAACCCTTGAACTTTTATATTGATCCGCTCCATTTTTATACGACCAGATTCTCCAGCCTTACATTGAGTTGCCAAGAGACGATGGAATTTGATGTCAGCAATACCATCGAGATCAACTGTACAAAGCTTTTGTAGCTCTTGAAAGTAGAACTCAGCTTTCTCAATCACCATCTAGAAGGGTTTGGTATGAGCAGAACTGAGAATTGATAACCAAAGACCAAGGTGATCTCTCACTAGTTTAAGAGTGCGAATAGACAAGCGTCTCTACAAATGCAAGGCAATCACAACATTTTGGTTGAACAGTCTCATCAAACTCTTCATCAAGATCTTTATCTCCATCTCAATTAATTCTTTAGGATTAGGAGATTGGTGAACCTCAATGTGATATGAAGGGCCTACTCCTGTGGAGACCATCACTGCATCCGTGGTAGTCGGAGAGATAGCCACCAATACTTGTATCCGTTCATTACCCTACATAAGAAACAGTGCAAACATGACCAAGATGTTTGAAACATCTACAGTGACGATGTCACAAACGTCACTATGATAAATTAGGCAGCAGTCCTCATAATCATTGTTGTGGTCATCGGCATGTCCATAGACGCAACTTCAATGCCCGTAGACAAAATCTTTAGCCCATCAATAGTAGCTATAGCCATGTCGAGACCCTCATCAGAATAAGGCTTAGGGCTTGGTGGCGCTACCCTTCCAGCCCCTGTCATATTGGAATGACCAAAGCATCATCATCATCAGAAAGACCACAAGTGGTCATAAAGATCTTGCCTTTAGTAGCGGATCAAGTTTTTTAAATGCCTTAAGGCATTTCTTAAAGCTAATAAGTTGAGCTTTAGGCTAAC
Organism: Asparagus officinalis; assembly: GCF_001876935.1. Lineage (NCBI taxonomy): Eukaryota > Viridiplantae > Streptophyta > Magnoliopsida > Asparagales > Asparagaceae > Asparagus > Asparagus officinalis. Next base: position 88,990,605 of record NC_033800.1, read on the forward strand.
CTCAATATCACCATTAATAGGTTCAAATCTAACCCACTGCCATCTCCAGTTGTGCTGACGCCTCTTCAGCTCATGGTCGACGAGCTCCTCAAGCATAGCCTCTTCCTCTATAGACAGCATGACGAGGAGCCATTGATAAGGAACTTAAGGGGATTTTGATAAAACTAGGGCTTGGAGAAAAGTCAGAGAGCTTTTGAAATCAAAGTGAAGAAGAAGAAGGAAGATAGTATATTTGTAGACTAGCCTTCAACTTCACTGATTATTCTTTGCCTTGAACTTTGCCGAGTATCTTGCTACAAAACCTCACCAAAGATCTCGCTACTGAACTTCATCAAAGATTTCACCCTGAACTTTGCCAAAGATTCTACTCAAACTTTACCAAGAATCTCGTTTGGAATGAGCTTTGCCACAATTTTAGGCATGCAAATCGTAGACCTAAATTATAAATTCTTAGGCTGAGCCTCGCCTAACCGACTCATTGAGCTTTGCATGAATTGACTTACTGAGCTTCCCAGACAGTTGTTTCACAAGTAAGTGAACTTCTCCCCATTCAACGAACTACTGAGGCGAACCCCGCCAAAATTACTTGGAAAATTTTCACTAAGTTTCTGAATTGAGAAAATTCTAACTCAATTTGTTTGAGACTTATATAGTGAACCACACCAACATGTCTTGGCAAAATTTTAAAGTCTCCAAAATTGAGAAAAATCTAGCTCAATTTTGTTCGAGACCTCATTAGGAAAACCTCAATTTGACCCTCATCAACACAATGAAGCCAGAGTCACTTCCAAGCACTTTAACCCCATGCAAAGTTATGTAGAGTTCAAGATCACTTCAGAAATAAACTACGTAAAATCAAACATATGAAATGGACAATTTTAAGAAATAAAAAGTTTATTTTTATTGATCGAAGACTCTACTACAAGAAGGCAACATTCAAACTATCCAATTATAAGAGTGATGAGTATATGTTGCTATTTGCTACTGCCCTATATTTATAAAATATGGGTAATATGACGACAGAGGAGCATATACGAGCTACACCAATCTATAGCTCGTACTCCTTTGATCTCACGAGACTGGGAAAATAAGAATTTTTCACAGTAGAAAAAATAGCTCCTACTTACACCTCTCTAGGCTCTATGCTAAGGGATGAGAGGAAGTTTTTGAGAAAGAAGTCTCCTCTTGCACGGGACTTAAGCATATCAGTAGCAAGAAGTAACTCCTGTAATCAAAATTGACATCAGGCTTGAGCTAGCCACACGACGTCTAATTACGATCTAGGTTCATGTTTATGATACCTAGTTATTGTCTGAGTCTTCGCTCGTGGAGATCCAAGGGTACTTCTTCAAGTACCATTTTAGTCACTAAACGATCTTCTGGAGAGCGTTTGTAGGAGGTGTACCGTCAGTTTAGATGAGTCGGAGTTCATAGTCGATCTGATAGTTTTGCATATGTCCGAGTTTGATGTCATTTTGGGTATGGATTGGTTGTCGTCCTACCATATTAGTATTGACTGTTTTACGAAGACAGTCAGATTGCGAGCGTCCGATGGGTCCGAGATGATTGTGGCCACTTCTCAGGGCAATCGCTTTGCGGAGTCGTTTCTGCTGTTCATCGATGATGTGATACGACGGGATCAGAGTTCTGATTTGTTAGAGACTAGAGTTGTCTCGGATTATTAGGATGTCTTTCAGGGCATACCTGGGTTACCTCTTGTGAGAGAGGTTGAGTTTTGTATTGAGTTATAGTCGGTCACAGCCCTGATATCCCACACACCCTATCGCATGGCGCCAGCTGAGATGAGAGAGCTTCAGACCCAGTTGGACGAGTTGTTAGCTCAGGGTTTTATTCGTCAGAGTCATTCTCCATGGGGCGCGCTGGTCCTCTTCATGAAGAAGAAGGACGGCAATATGAGATTGTGTATAGATTATCGGGAGTTGAACAAGGTCACTATCCGAAATAGGTATCCACTATCTAGGATTGATGACTTGTTCGACCAGTTGTAGGGAGCGCAGTTCTTCTCGAAGTTTGATCTTCATTCTGGTTATCATCAGTTACGGGTTCGGGAGATGGATATCCCCAAGACCGCTTTCCTCACGCGCTATGGATCTTTCAAGTTATTGGTCATGCTATTTGGGTTGACCAATGCACCCGCGGTCTTCATGGACTTGATGAACCAGGTTTTTCGTCCATTCTTAGATCAGTTCGTGATTGTTTTCATCGACGACATCCTCATTTATTCGAGATCGGAGGCAGATCATGAGCGGCACCTCCGTTTAGCTTTGCAGAAGCAAGTGTGAGTTTTGGCTTTTAGAGGTCAGGTTTCTCGGCCACATCATCAGCAGAGAGGGCATATCGGTAGACCTAGCTAAGGTTTCAGCAGTGCTTGATTGGGAACCGCCAAAGACGGTGATGGAGATTCGTGGCTTTTTGGGTTTAGCAGGTTACTACAGGAAGTTCATCCAGGATTTCTCGAAGATTTTGACGCCACTTACACGCCTTACGAAAAAAGGTGTACAGTTTATTTGGAGCACAGGGTGCCAGGAGGCCTTTGATATATTAAAGGCTAAGTTGACCACAACACAAGTTTTGACTATTCCAAGCAGCGACAGGACATTCGTCGTCTACACAGATGCATCTTTGGCAGGATTGGGAGGCGTTCTTATGCAGACTCAGAGAGTAGTAGCTTACATCTCACGGTAGTTGAGAGTGCATGAGCAGAACTACCCTACTCATGACTTGGAGTTAGCAGCAGTGGTTTTCGCACTGAAGTCATGGAGGCACTACTTGTATGGTGTGCAGTTCGAGCTGTTCACAGACCACCAGAGTCTGAAATATCTGTTCTCTAAGAAGGAACTCAACCAGAGGCAGCGGAGGTGGATTGAGTTTATCAAGGACTACGAGTTCGCGATTCAGTATCACCCGAGGAAGGCGAACGTCATAGAAGATGCTTTGAGTAGGAAGCGTCGACATCAGGTTACGACTTTGAGGTGCTCATTGTATAGAGATCTTCTCACTCTTAGCCAGTTTATTTTAGACCTGAGTTTGGTGGCACTAGTGCATTTTTGGGAGCTATATCAGTGCAACCAACTTGGAGCGGCAGAGTTGTTAGAGCTCAGTTGGAGGATTCTTGGATTCAAATCCGTAAGGAGGAGATTTCCAAAGAGCCTAAGGCCGATTGGACCATTGGAGCAGATGGAGGTCTACGGATGAAGGGTAGATTGGTTATGCCAGCCAGTGCAGAGCTGAAGAGGGAGTTGTTTGATGAGGCACACCGTACTCGGTACACAGTACATCCAGGGACCACAAAGATGTACAAGGACCTGAAGAGGCACTTTTGGTGGAGTGATATGCGCAGAGAGATTTCAGAATATGTGGCGAAGTGTTTTACCTGTCAGCAGGTGAAGGCAGAACATCAGAGACCGGCAGGGACACTTCAGCCGTTGCCTATTCCAGAGTGGAAGTGGGCGGACATTTCTATGGACTTTATTATAGGGTTGCCCAAGTCTAAGAAGGGGAATGATTCAATTTGGGTCATTGTGGACCGGTTGACAAAGTCAGCACATTTTATCCCAGTGAGGACTACTTATACAGCTGAGGCGTATGCGAGGATCTTCATTCGGGAGATAGTTCGACTTCACGGAGTACCGGACACGATCGTGTCAGATCGAGGATCGGTTTTCACTTCACATTTTTGGAGGAGTTTCCAGGACTCATTTGGCAGCAGGCATTGTACGGGAGACCTTGTAGATCACCGATATGTTGGGCAGAGCCTGAGGATAGTTTGATGCTTGGACCAGAGCTTGTGAGGCAAACTACCGAGAAGGTAGCATTGATCAGGGAGCGGATTTTAGCCGCTCAGAGTCGGCAGAAGAGTTATGCAGATAAGAGGCGAAGACCCCTAGAGTTTCAGATTGGGGATTTAATTATGCTGAAAGTATCGCCTATGAAAGGCGTACAGCGATTCGGGAGGCGAGGGAAGCTTGCACTTAGATACATTGGACCTTTCCGGATTTTGGAGAGGATTAGAGCTGTGTCATACAGACTAGATCTTCCAGCTTCTATGTCTAGTATACACAATATATTCCATGTTTCTATGCTCAAGAAACACTTGCATGATGAAGAGCAGCAGCGGGTGTTAGATGCACCGGAGATTGAGCTTCGAGATGATTTGACTACTATTGAGATCCCAGTGTCTATACTTGCTAAGGAAGACAAGAAACTCAGGAACAAGGTGATTCGATTGGTGAAAGTTCAATGGAACAGAAGTGGAGTTGAGGAAGCTTCATGGGAGCGCGAGGAGGACATGCGACGCGACTACCCACACTTGTTCGAGAAGGTAAAACTAATTAAAGTATTTATTATATGACTTCTTACTTGTATATTTATATCTATATATGTTGATACTTATATTTAACACTAGAATGAGGGTATTCTTACTTAATTCTTAATCTTTCGGAACACATGGTATATACATGGGGGGTTCCTTGTTTGGATTTTTCGCCCGACGTACTAGTTCCGTTAGATTTGGGGTTAGGTAAGAATATTATCATTTTAGGTCGTTAAGTATGAATGTCACTATGTGCTAACTAGCATTCATTATTGCGAAATGTATATGTGTGCGGGTTAGATTAGACCCTTGTCATATTTTTCAAGTATCTTTATGAGTTAAATGTGATTTCCTGAATTTCGAGGACGAAATTCTTTTAAGGGGGGAAGAATGTAAGACCCCGTAGATTTTGAGTATGTATATGTATATCAGTAATGAGGTTGAGTGTGCAAGATTTCAAATCATATGCAACAGAGTCCTAGTGTGCAGTTTCTAGTCCATGAGTCGACTCATGACTGTCATGAGTCGACTCACAGAATCGAGTCCTGTTGTCATTTAGTCTCTGCTGAGTCGACTCATTATATCATGAGTCGACCCATGAGTCATGAGTCGACCCACGACTGCCGTGAGTCGACTCATCGGGGTTTTTCTGGTTTTCTGAGTCGGGTTTGTTTGGGTTTCGGGTCGGGTTTTATCCACTCATATATATATTTCCCTCTACCCGAAAAAAAACACTCTTTTTAATCAGAAAACCCTAGAGAAACCCTAGCCTCTTCTCCCCCTCTAAACCCTAGCTCGTTTTGGGATTTCTTGGGCGATTTTTGGGGATTTTTAGCGACTTTTCGTGGATTGCAGCGAAGGGGATTGTTCATCATCACTTTTGAGGTGAGTAACATCTCGCCCAATCCTTCTCCCATGTTTTTAATAGTTTACAAATGTTTTTCATGAGTTTTATTGAGCCTAAGACTTATTTTCAAGTATAAATCAACATCTTTGTTAGGGTTAATGCTAGAGATCATGTATTTCGGATTTTAAATCCCCACCAACAAGTTTTTCATGAAAACCCAGATCTAGAAATAAGAATATGAGTTTTCTTTTTGACTAAATGCTTTATTTCATGTTTAGGAGTTAAAAGTTAGATCTAACATGCTAGTATCGTTTTTCATGCTATATACATGAATATATCACTACCTCATAGTCTAGAATTGATAGTTATGGAGGTAAAGATCAGTATGTTGGGAGTATGGGACGAGATGGACGAGCGGCAGTTGTGAAATTTCCAGTTTTCAGCCCGTGAGTCGACTTATGACTCATCATGAGTCGACTCATCAGGTTGAGTCGACCCATGACTGTCATAAGTCGACTCACAAAGTCAATTCCTGTTATTCCTTAGTGTCTGTCGAGTCGACTCGTCAGTTCATGAATCAACCCATGAGACATGAGTCGACTCATAGTTGATTTGAGTCGACTCATCGGAATGAGAAGTTGCCTTGTTTATCGGGTATTAAATTACAGTATTTATGATTTCATCTACATATGTAAGATGACATTTTTCTGACACAAGCTTAGATCTGTACAGCGAGGCATGCACAAGAGTAGAATATGTATACCTTTACTTCTAGTATTTCCATGGTTTATATATACAGTCCTCGTGTTGGACTATAATCCATTAAAGTCCTCGTGTTGGACTATAATCCCTTAAAGTCCTCGTGTTGGACTATAACTCATTAAAGTCCTCGTGTTGGACTATAATCCATTTCAATTTTATGTTGGATTATTGTTAAACTTTGATTAGGTTTATTAACCAAGTTTGGAACACAACATATTATATGAGGCTGGAACATGATAGTTACCTTGGTTGGACATGACATATATAGTAGATTTGACAAGTTTACACGTTATCGGTAGAGATGGGTTTCTATTCTTTTTCTTTATTTGTTTCTTGTGTTAAACCTCGGGAATTGTATTTAGGGATTTACAATTTGAGATACAAGGTATATACATGAGGGTTTCCTTGTTTGGATTATTTCGCTCGACGTACCTATGCTCGTGTTATAAATCTCTAAATACTAAAGTCCTCTTTTGTTAGGATCTATGATTTTAGAATATTATGTATTCACTGTATTTTCATATACAACGAGCCCTATCCTTTGGGGTTGGTTGCGGTGTTGCTCGCTAGCGCTTTGACGCTCGTTGTCCCTCCCCCTTTCAGGTAACGAGCCAGGAGCCCGGAGAGTCGCAGGTTGAGGACGACCCTTACTAGTGTCTACTATCCTCTTTTTAGATGTATTTATTTTTGTACTCCACTTGAGACATTTTAGACTTGAGAGGTTTATGTTCCAGAGTTATAAAGGCTGTTTGCCTTATTTCATGTATCAGACATTAAGTACTTTGAGACATGTTGAGCTCTCCAGATCTTTATTATTCATTTCAGACTTTGATTGTGTACTTCAGCTTATTTTTTATTTATGAGATGTATTTATTTGAGTCCTATTATTCCATTAAGCAATTGTTGTATAATCTTTTACTTGCTTTGTACTACACTTGTTTTTGATTCCATTAGAGAGATAGTAATTGTGATGGTGAAACATGTTATTGCACGGTGTGGTGCATGGCAGGTTTGACATCTCTGGTTTCACCTCGGACTGCAGCCTTGTGTGAACCCGCGGGCGTCACACTCTAAATATGTGATACGACTCAAACAAAACGTGTATTTAACACCCACACACATAGCTCGACGTGCAGATCCACAGCTCATGTTCACGACTACCTCGTGTGTAAAATAATCAACAATCAGTATATTACAATGCATGTATATCTTTTATTTCATGCTAATCGGACAACACTTGTCATAATCCCCTTTGGGATACTCATATGTGTGCTACGACACTATACGTGTGTACTCAAGGCTGTACGTGTATCATCATGCGGCTGACACCCCGTGATCGCATCCGAAATGCAAGCAAACAACACTCAGGAAAATCAAAAGAGGCAGACCGATCGACCACCCCAAAGGCACCGGTCGACCAGACCAGGAACGTGCACAAACAGAGATTTGTCGGTCGATCGCCCCTAGGGCGCCGGTCGACCGGCCTGAGAAAAAAATATGCTTCTTAAGTTTTCAGGTTTTGTTGATTTACGATATCATAACTTGTTCAAAAACAAAACTTTCATATCACAAAACATATAACAACACTTAATCTTTGATAATTACTTACAAAAATCATCTTGAACATGATTCAAACTCTTCGGTTAACCTAATTAGGGTTTAATAACCTAATTAACAAAATTCCTTGATTAGAACATGATTACTTAATATGTTTAACATATGCTTGCTTGTAAAACTCTAGATCAGATATAATTTGATTTAAATTCACTCATAATTCTTATGTTTCACAAACCTAGATTTTAAGCATCTCTAATCGACATGTAATCTTAATTAAACATCAAATTATGGTTTAAACATGATTAGAACATAATTAACAAGTTAAAAATAAAATTTTAAACACCTCTAATGATCATGATCATGTTTCTATTATAAAAAACAAGAAAAACATGTAGATCTAACATCGGGTTAAGATTTTATATCAAAAATCTACTTTTTATCATGTTAAAATTAGATCTAAGCATCGAAATAAGCATATTACTTTATAAACACAAGTTTTACTCTACGGGCAAGGTTTGAATGCAGATTATCTTGCCTTAAGCTCATGCACAAGACTCTAAAACAAATAGCAAGCAATCCACAAGTGCAAACAACCGTTCTTCCTTGCCACACGTTGGTAATCTCGCCCTCGTGTCGGTATTGTGTTTCACAAAGCTCTCAAAATTCATAAGAAAAAGATCTAGGGTTTTTGAGAGGAGAGGGTGGATTCTAGGGTTCAAAGATATGATAAAAAAAAGAGGAATTTTTTGTGAAAAACATAGGTATTTATGGAGACAAACCCGAAACAAACTCGTTTGACCTAAACCAGGAAACCTAGTCTAACTAGAAAAACCACCTTTGGTATTTTAACTTTAACTTTCTCATATGACCTCAGAATGAGGTGATTTAATATTTGTTTGAAAGATATTGAAGATACCTACAACTTTAGTCCTTTTAGTTTTCCATATTCTAGTTTTATCATTGTCTAAAACATGTATACTCTTAACTGGTCATTTTTCCAGATTTCAGGCTCATGTATATAGTGCGTGATTTCACTCCTATAGTCACATATATACATTGAATTGATCTCAAATTAATTTCTAGCATACTAAAATAGTAATAAATGTTATTTATCACTATATAACACATTTATTATTATTTATCAACATATTTTCAAATTCACAGGGTTTTACATTCTTTCCCCCTTAAAAAAATTTCTTCCCCGAAATTCCGCAATCATATCTTAGAGGTTAATAATACCATAAAAGCATGTTGAGGGGATAATCCAGATAAGGAAACTCTCACATATACATCTCGTACCATTAATGTTCAGATATGAAACATAGAAATATCTATACTTAACAATCTAGAATGAAAATATTCCCACTTAACCCCTAACTAAGCGGAACTAGTACATCGGGAAAAAAATCCAAACATGGAACCCCCCATATATATATCATGTATTCCGAATAATTAGGAGCTAAGTGATAATACATGGATTCTATCATTAAATATAAATATGACGAAATCATGAACACCAAACAAAGTCAATCAATTTACCTACTTAAACAGGTGTGGTAGTCGTGACGCATATTCTCCTCACACTCCTAAGAAGCCTCCTCAGCTCCTTTCTAGTTCCATTGACCTATAACCAAAGGTATCACCTTGTTTCTAAGCTTCTTGTCCTCCTTGGCAAGAATACAAATAGGAATCACAATCATAGTCAAATCGTCATGAAGCTTGATCTCTGGTGCGTCTGACACTCGTTGCTGCTCCTCATCACGTAAATACTTCTTGAGCATCGAAATATGAAAAATATTGTGTATAGTCAACATTGATGTTGGAAGATCTAGTCGATATGAAACGGTTCCAATGTACTCAACAATTCTGAACGGACTAATATACCTCGAGGCAAGCTTTTCCCCGTCTACTAAAACACTGAGCTCTCTTCCTTGGTGATACTTTTAATAATACATAGTTCCTAGCCTGGAACTCTAACGACATAACTCTTCTACCAACTCTGTGTTGCAAGAATACGCTCCTTAATTTCTACTACCTTCTTCGTAGTCTATCTCACAAGTTCTGATGCAAATAATAGGCTGCCCTCTGGTTTTGCCCAACAAATAGGTAATCTATAAGGCCTCTTGTACCATGCCTCATATAGTTCCATACAAATAGTTACTTGACAACTGTTGTTATAATCAACTAAATCAAATGAATGTTGTCCTCTCGACTACCCTGAAAGTCAATAATACATGCTCACAACATGTACTCTAATACTCGGTTCACTTTTTTTTCATTTGTCCATCTATCTATGGTTAGAGAACACTAGAATACCATAACTGGCTACCAAACGAATCCTAGAACCTCCTCCAAAAATGATTCTTTAGGTCCTTGTACATTTTCATTATGCCTGGATACACTGTGTATCTGGTACGATACACCTCAATGTTCATGAAATATAAGCCAATACTCTCTGGGTCTGCATCAAAATACTGCTTGGAATAACCATGCATCCGCTAACTATGCATCCATGTAGACGACAAATGTTTTATCACTGCTTAGAATAACCATTACTGACATTGTATTCAATTTCACCTTTAGAGTCTCAAAGGCTTCCTGACACTCCGTTCCCCCAAACAAACTGTACACCCTTATGCGTAAGGTGTGTAAGTGGTGTCGTAATTTTCTTGAAGTCTTGAATGAACTTCCTATAATAGTCAGCCAAACCATAATAATTACGAATCTCTGTAACTATCTTCGGTGGCTCCCAATTAAGTATTGCTTTTACTTTAGCTGGATCCACTATAATGCCCTCCTTGCTGATAACATGACTAAAAATCTAACCTAAGTTAGCCAAAAACTCGTATTTACTAAACTTAGCGTATAACTGATGCTCCCGCAAAGTCTGCAATGTCAAACGAAGATGTTGCTTGTTCTCTACCTCCGATCTAAAAAAGATAAGGATGTCGTTGATAAAACAACCACAAACTGGTCCTAACATGGATAGAATACCCAATTTATCAAATCTATGAATATCACGGGTGTATTGGTCAGCCCAAATGGTATGACAAGAAATTCGAAAGACCCATATCGAGTCAGAAAGGTAGTTTTAGGAATATCCATTCCCCGCACTTGCAACTGAGAATAACCAGAACGAAAATCAATCTTCGAGAAATGTTGCGCTCCTTGTAGCTAGTCAAATAAGTCATAAATCCTTAATAGTGGATATCTGATCCAGGAAGTGACCTTGTTCAACTCACTGAAATCTATACATAATTGAATACTACCGTCCGTCTTCTCCACGAAGAGGACCGGTGCTCCCATAACAATGACTCTGGAAAATGAAACTCTGATATAACAACTTATCTAGTTGAGTCTATAGCTCCATCATCTCAGCGGGTGCTATATGATAGGGTGCTCAAAATATCGGTACGGTGCCTGCTGCAACTCGATGTAGGAAAACAACCTCTCTCACTGGAAGAAATATCGCTATGTCCTGAAAGACATCCTGATTCTGTGAGATGACTCCGGTATCGCTCAAATCTACACCCCGATCCTATATCATCACCACCTCGACGTATGCTAGAAATGACTCCGCATTTTGGTTACCCTGTGAGGTTGCTACTGTCTATACAAACTCATTGAATGCTCACAAGCTGACTGTCTTTGCAAAACTTTCTATACTAATGTGGTAGGATGATAACCAATCTATACCAAGAATAACATCAAACATCAGATATTTGTAAGATGATTAAATCAACCACGGACTCAGACTCATCTAAACTAATGACACATCTCCTATAGATACTATCTAAGAGAGACACTTCTCCCAAAGGAATAGAAACTCATAATGGAACGCCTAAAGGATGCGCTACAAGCTGATGTCTCATCATGACATCATGATAGATAAAAAAAATGCGAAGCTTCTGAATCAACAAGATCCGAGCTGGAAATAAAATCACTAAGAAAGCTCTTCACGTATAATGATCACGCGATACGACTGTATAAACCTTGCTGGTGGTTGGCGATTGCTACGCTGATGGTGGTGGAACATATGGGACTGTCTGTCCCTTAGGAATCCCCTGAATGCATGAATCTGGCCTAAGAACCTCTCAATCCTCGAGACGGCTGGAGGTGTCTCAAATCCTCTGTTGCTTGCCGTAATCACAGCCCTGAGACTGTTGATTTTGACCCTTGTCATGCTGGCCTACTGCTAGTGTACTATGACAATCCTTCACTTTATATCTAATCTTGTTCCAATTGTAACATGTACGCCAAATTCTACGTTGTTACGACACTCTCGAATTATGTTGTAGGTTGTGCTCTCTTCTTATGATGTCCTTGTTGCTGGCGGTAAAAATCCTTAACCTGCTGCTGGGGCTCTCTAGATTCCGAAATAGGTCTCTTGCCCTTGTTATTGTCATGCTGGTCATGATTCCATAATTAACTACATGCATATCTCCTTGCTTTAATCGGACTAGTTCTACTACTTGTTAAAGAAGCAAATAAAATTCTCCCAAATAAGAGGTATTCGTCGCTCCGATGAAAATCTAAAGTTGGTGGCATCCTCCGGTACTATCCTCTGGTGATATCTTCTACACTGAATACATATAACTCTGCTTTAGTACTAAATCAAAGTTAAGAAATCTTCACATATTTCTTCCATTTATAGGCTACACATAAATCTGGTGTGCTCTGAAACTATGATGTTCTTTGTGTTTGATGTCTTTTTTATTCTTATAGAGCCAAGTCTCCTACTCTATGGCTCTATCAATAGCTAGTTATAGTGATGGTATAATCATTAGTATTGCCTCTTCAATAGGCACGACTTGTACAACTGGTAGTGGAACTCCAGAAAAAGTAATGTGGCTCGTTACTCGCTCCTCGAGTGTTGCTAGTGTTTGCTTCTGCGATCGGCGTTACGAAATCAATCAGATATTGTGGAGCCTGCTACAGCTCAGGCTCTGCTTGCCCAGCTCTCTAGGTACGAGTCTTATCTAGACCGCATCCTCGTCTCGACATTTATAATATCAAAAGAAGAGATTAATAGGCATAGTAAAAAAGGTCACAAATATATATACATAACATAACGTATCACATACTATTCACGCAAATACTTTTCAATCAAAATTAGGTAGTCATAAAAAAATCGTAACTTTCGAATATATGTATATAATGTCCTCACTCATTCTAGGAATTCCTAGCAGACTCTATACATGAATCCTGGGAAAATTTATCCTAGCTCCACGACTCAACACAGAAAATCCTAAGGATGCAGGAACTAGAGCTCTGATACCAACTGTGACGCCCTAGGGTTTGTACAAGCCTGTAGTCTAAGGTAAAACCCGGATTATCAAACCTGTCATGCACCCACACAGTGTATTAACACGTTTCACCAATCACAGTAATATCCTCTACTATAATCAATAAGAAGTGAAGGTATAAAACAAGCAAAATGAGGAAGTAAAAATAATACACATGATATAGAAGATGAGATCTCATAAATAAAAGAATCATGTCCCAACTGAAGTACATCTTATATCTGAAATAATAAAATATCTCAACATGAATAAACTAAATCTCATACTAAGGCACTCTGCCTTTATAAAATAAATACAACTCTAAAATATGAACAATGCACGCAACTATACTATGGAGCATCAGCTACTAAGACTGTGCGACGGCGACTGTGCTAGAACTCTGTCATTTTGCGACTCTCCAAAACTCTGAACTACCTGAAAGAGGCAATTTAAATAAAAAGAACAACAACAAGAGCATCAGAGCGCTACAGTAAGATCACCTCCATCCGTCCCTAGGGGAAGGGCTACAAGATGAAGTGGATGCTCTACCTATTAAGCATAGTCTATCTAAAATCATGTTCCACATATCTAATAGAATTAATATTTAGATACCTAGAAACGAGACGAAGTACATCGAGCGAAATAATCTAAACAAGGAAACCCTCATGTATATACCATATATCTCAAGTTGTAGATACCTAAATATTAACACCAAACTAAAGATAAACAATCTAAAGAAACCAATAACTAGAAATCCGCAACACGAGACAGGTACGTCTTGCGAAATAATCCAAATAAGGAAACCCTCATATATATACCATATGTGTCAAGTTGTGAATCGCTAATTATTAATCTCAACTAAGAAGTAAAAGAGAAGCAATACATGAAAGTAGACTACAACCCCAAACCTCAAACATGATGAGCAAATGTTACAATCTCGGACTACCCTCGGGTAGTGGCACAGTTATAAGGAAAATATAATCCAAAATAAACATCTACATAGATCATGTCATGTATGCCAAAAGTATCTCAATTGTACCCTACTCTCGGGTAATCTAACATAGGAGCAAAACTACATCTGTGTATTTATATATATCTCTCTACATGAAATAACGATACTCTTGTAAGGTACAGCACACTATCGTGTGGAAATAACATCCTTACTCAATCATTCTGCGACAATAGGTATATCTCCCTATTCCGGATGATGCATCCAGATGATCATATAGCGGAGCGTAGGCATATCAGCCTAATCCGGAAAACCCCGATCATCTTTGAGTATTGGTACAGCCGTGGTCTCATTGCGGGAAAACGTCCAATACTCTTGGTGTGGTACAGCCGCGGTTTTATTGTGGGAAAACATCCGTCATCGAGCATCCATAATTAATGAATTATGCATTATCATGTGTTATACGAACACTATCAACTCTAAATATGTGATACGACTCAAACAAAACGTGTATTCAACACCCACGCACATATCTCAACGTGTGGATCCACAACTCGTGTTCACAACTATCTCGTGTGTAAAATAATCAACAAGCAGTATATTACAATACATGCATATCTTTTATTTTAAGCTAATCGGACAACACTTGTCATAATCCCCTTCGGGATACTCATATGCGTGCTACGATACTATACGTGTGTACTCAAGGCTGTAAGTGTATCATCATACGGCTCATACCTCGCGATCGTATCCGAAATACTCAGGAAACTCAAAAGAGGCAGACCGATTGACCGCCGCAAAGGCGCCAGTCGATCAGACTAGGAACATGCACAAACGGAGATTTGCCGGTCGATCGCCCCTAGGACACCGTCGACCGGCCAGAGAAAAAATCTGGTTTCTCAAGTTTTTAGGTTTTGTTGATTTACGATATCATACTTGTTCAAAAACAAATCTTTCTTATCACGGTACATATAACAACACTTAAGCTTTGATAATTACTTACAAAAATTATCTTGAACATGATTCAAACTATTGGGTTAATCTAATTAGGGTTTAACAACCTAATTAACAAAATTCTTCGATAGAACATGATTTCTTAACATGTTTGACATATACTTGCTTGTAAAAACTCATAGATCATATATAATTTGATTTAAATTTGCTCATATTTCTTATGTTTCACAAACCTAGGTTTTAAGCATCTCTAATCAATATGTAATATTAATTAAATATCAAATTAGGGTTTAAACATTATTAGAACTTGATTAACAAGTTAAAAACAAAATCTTAAACAACCCTAATGATCATGATAATGTTTCTATTATAAAGAACAAGAAAAACATGTAGATCTAACATCGGGTTAAGATTTTATATCAAAAATCTACTTTTTATCATGTTAAAATTTGATCTAAGCATTATAGTAATCATATTACTTCATAAACACATGTTTTAAACTACAGGTAAGGTTTGGATGCAGATAATCTTACCTTAAGCTTATGTGCAAGTCTCTAAAACAAACAACAAGCAATCTACAAGTGCAAACAACCCGTTCTCCCTTGTCACACGTCGATAATCTCGCCCTCGTGTCGGTATTGTGCTTCACAAAGCTCTCAAAATTTATAAGAAAAATATCTAGGATTTTTGAGGGTAGAGGATGGCTGCTAGGGTTTAGAGATATGATAAAAGAGAGTAATGTTTATGAAAAATATATAAATTTATAGAGGTAAACCCAAAACAAACCCGTTTGACCCGAACTAGGAAACCAAGTCTGACGAGGAAAACCACTTTCGGTATTTTGATTGTAACTTTCTCATATGACCTCAGAATCAGGTGATTTAAGATTTATTGAAAATATATTGAACAGACCTACAACGTTGGTCTTTTGTATTTTTCTAGATTCCAATTGTATCATTATGTAAAACACGTATACTCTTAATTAGTCATTTTTCCAGATTTCAGGCTCGCGTATATAGTGCATGTTTTCAGTCCTATATTAACATATATACATTGAATTAATCTCTAATAAATTTCTAGCATACTCAAATATTAATATATGTTATTTATCACTATATAATACATTTATTATTATTTATCAACATATTTTCAAATTCACGGGGTTTTACATGAACACTACATCTCATGTTCAATTTGTAGTTCTTGATTTATATTTTATCACTTGAATCGTTGAAAAAGAGAAGGAATATTGATTATATGAAGATTATTATTTGAAGGTCTTGATATTTAACAGTATGTATACATCTGATTTGGGAACGAAAGATTATTCTTAGTGTGTGCGTTTTTTTATTGTGGATTAGTAAATTTTTATTGATCTTTTAATACTTAGAAAGAATGAACGATCTTGTTTTTCAAGTTTATACAAAGCTATTTAAAGGTTTTTCCTCCATGCACAATATTGTAAAGAGCTTTTTATGATATTTATTTTAAATCATTCTTTTTCTGTCAAATATAGGTCGTAAGTTGTGTTTTATTATTCATTAGATGTATTCATGGTTTAATTCTTAATTAATTACTTAGATCATATGCACTTTAAGTTGAGAGATGCTATTAACTTATCCAACACTTTCAATATTTCTTATCATTTTAATTTTCTTACCTATATTAAACATCTTTTATGTAATTTCATTAATAATTATGTTGACTCATAAAACTTTATTTGTCTTCTTTTTGATTAAACACCAATAAGTTATTTGTTCATATTAACTTTAGGCTACAAAGATAAACTAATAAAACATATTGGCTATCTAAGTCCTACTCATTGAGTAAATCAGAATATACAAACCTATATATAATATATTTGATTGAATTGCATAAAATTTTTGATTTCTTATAAGAGATCTATATTAATTTGTCTCTTCATCGCGATTCTTTATTTGGATTAAAATTTTGATCTATATAATTCCCATGAACTGAGTTATTTATACAATGTTTTTATATCAATTAAGATTCTATCTTGGTAGTATAGCTTTTGTAATTTTACAGTAATAATTGTTGGACCCTAGACGGGGGGTGAATATGGTCAAAGCTAATCTAATTCCAATTTAATGCTACTAAAAAATAATTAAGAAATATATCCTAACAAGAATGATAAAATATATACAAGAATAAATAAAATAAGGGTGAAATAAACACAAGATGCAAATGTGATAGTAAGCAATATAAACAATAAGCAATAGACAATGGCGAATAGAATAAGATAAGCAAAGAGCATAAATAATACGCCAAGGAAAAACTCAAACACACGATATGATCACAGAGTTTGGACCTTCTCCACACTCCTGGGGAGAAATCCACTATCACACTAGGTTTTTGACGCTCACCCGAAAACATTTACACATCACACTCGATTTTCTAGCTCACCTAAAACTTTACAATCAACAGTCTTACAATCCCTCTCTACACCCTCTAAGTAATGATCTCTAGCCTGTGTCTCTCTCAAATGCTCGAATTTACAACCTCTTCCTAGGCTTTACTACCGACGCCACTCCTCTTAGGACGACCCCGTCTCTCACCACACACTCCTCTCGGTGTACAAGTGTATTACAAAGTGTATCCTCACAATGAAAGCTCAAATACAAATTTTGTTCTCTAATAAAAGGATGAGAACCAAGTGTAAGCTCACTCTCTAAGTCACATAATCTCACAACCCGAATTATACTATGTATTTAAATACAATAAGTTTAATGGTTATGTGTGTAAACAAAGAGTAAAACAAATCTAAACTCAATATAAAATCTAGCTTAACAAAATGATAAACAAACAAATAAATAGCTAGATAAGAGTTTAGAAAAACTTCTATAGATGACAAGAGAGAGGGAGAAGAGTTGAATACTCAAACACCAATAGATGATTTCCTCAAGTTCTTGTGGAACTTTCTTCACATACAAACTTTGTAAAAACAAACAAAAACACCCTTAAACTTGTTTAAATAATTATCTTAGTTTTTTCAGAAGTAAACTTTGTAAAAACAAACAAAAACACCCTTAAACTTGTTTAAATAATTATCTTAGTTTTTTCAGAAGTTAGGGGGCAAGGGGTATATATAGGGAACCCCAAAGATCAAGAAAACCTAGCAAAAAGACCAAAAAATCAAAACAGTACAAAGCTGGAAAAAACTAGCCGTTGGGCTGTTAGTTGACTGATATTGTTAATAAGCTCAATGGTTGTGTGTGTAAACAATGAGTAAAACAAGTCTAAACTCAATATAACATATAGCTTAACAAAATGTTAAAAAACAAATAAATAGCTTGATAAGAGTTTAGAAAAATTTCTATAGATGACAAGAGAGAGGGAGAATAGTTGAATGCTCAAACACCAATGGATGATCTCCTCAAGCTCTTGTGGAACATTCTTCACAAACAAACTTTGTAAAAACAAACAAAAACACTCTTAAACTTGTTTAAATAATTATCTTAGTTTTTTCTGTAGTTAGGGGGTAAAGGATATATATAGGAAACCCCAAAGATCAAGAAAACCCAACAAAAAGACCAAAAAATCAAAACAGTACAAAGCTGGAAAAAACTAGTCGTTGGGCCGTCAGTCGACTGATATTGTTCATCAGTCGACTGATGAGCTGACCGTTACATGTCAACAACACATCATCAGTCGACTAATTAACTCGTCAGTCGACCAATGACCCCGTCAGTCGACTGATCAGTCAACCAAATAAGAAACAAAAACTTTTTGTTATTCTAAACGATATCTTCAGTCGACTGATAACATAGTATCAGCCTGAAATTAACAATAAACCTAAACTTTAAACCTCTTTTAAATATAAAAAATAAATTCAGATAAATATAAAACTTTGGAAAATATTTATAAACATGATAATAAACATGTTGCAAAAAGAATTTTTTTAGTTTTCACTTTCCATTTGTAAAATATCATTGTTTTGCAAAACTTGGTCAAAACATGAAAACATGAAACACTTGTTTTTTTATAATTTGACTTAAACAATATTTTGACACCTTATAAAATATTTTTATAGACTTGATAAAAGATATAAAATATTGTTATGATGTTTATAAACTAAAATTTTAATATTATGCAAAAATGAAGTTTTGCCCAATATATGCATTTGACAAAATGATAAATATGAAATATATAAATGTGTATAAATGTGTATTTGTTTCATATCTATATCACTAAACCAAAAACAATCTATCCACATTGAAGATAAACATGTATAAATAATTTTTGGAATTTATTTGTAAAAACTTTATTTGTGGATAAAATAAGATATCGGATAAACCAATAAACTGTGTGTGTATATGATATTGAGCTTTAAAGTATCTACACACAAGTATAAAACCAAAACTATAAAAACTATACCCAAGCTCTTGATCTACGATGAAGCTCTTCTTGGTAAACTTGCGGATGAAGCTTGAACTTGGAACTTGACTTGAATTGCATTGCTTCATACCGATATTCCTTCCATCCTCCAATGGATACCTCTAACACATTGTTTGCCTAGAATAAATAAGAAAACACAAACACTAGACAAATAATATTAGTTGTAAATTATTTATTAAAACATCATCAAAACAAAAAGACCAACAATCTCCCCCTTTTTGATGATGACAAACAATTTACACAAAGAGTATATATAAAATAAAAAATAAAGTATAATACCCAAAAAAATAAATATACTCATGTAACAATCATACTCACAACCCAATAATACTGTGTGTGAAATACTTAAGCTCAATGATAATATATTTGATTGAATTGCATAAAATTTTTGATTTCTTATAAGAGATCTATATTAATTTGTCTCTTCATCGCGATTCTTTATTTGGATTAAAATTTTGATCTATATAATTCCCATGAACTGAGTTATTTATACAATGTTTTTATATCAATTAAGAATCTATCTTGGTATTATAGCTTTTGTAATTTTACAGTAATAATTGTTGGACCCTAGACGGGGGGTGAATATGGTCAAAGCTAATCTAATTCCAATTTAATGCTACTAAAAAATAATTAAGAAATATATCCTAACAAGAATGATAAAATATATACAAGAATAAATAAAATAAGGGTGAAATAAACACAAGATGCAAATGTGATAGTAAGCAATATAAACAATAAGCAATAGACAATGGCGAATAGAATAAGATAAGCAAAGAGCATAAATAATACGCCAAGGAAAAACTCAAACACACGATATGATCATAGAGTTTGGACCTTCTCCACACTCCTGGGGAGAAATCCACTATCACACCAGGTTTTTGACGCTCACCC
The DNA here is from genome assembly GCF_001876935.1 of Asparagus officinalis. Taxonomy (NCBI): domain Eukaryota; kingdom Viridiplantae; phylum Streptophyta; class Magnoliopsida; order Asparagales; family Asparagaceae; genus Asparagus; species Asparagus officinalis. Next base: position 89,010,596 of record NC_033800.1, read on the forward strand.
GAAAACATTTACACATCACACTCGATTTTCTAGCTCACCGAAAACTTTACAATCAACAGTCTTACAATCCCTCTCTACACCCTCTAAGTAATGATCTCTAGCCTGTGTCTCTCTCAAATGCTCGAATTTACAACCTCTTCCTAGGCTTTACTACCGACGCCACTCCTCTTAGGACGACCCCGTCTCTCACCACACACTCCTCTCGGTGTACAAGTGTATTACAAAGTGTATCCTCACAATGAAAGCTCAAATACAAATTTTGTTCTCTAATAAAAGGATGAGAACCAAGTGTAAGCTCACTCTCTAAGTCACATAATCTCACAACCCGAATTATACTATGTATTTAAATACAATAAGTTTAATGGTTATGTGTGTAAACAAAGAGTAAAACAAATCTAAACTCAATATAAAATCTAGCTTAACAAAATGATAAACAAACAAATAAATAGCTAGATAAGAGTTTAGAAAAACTTCTATAGATGACAAGAGAGAGGGAGAAGAGTTGAATACTCAAACACCAATAGATGATTTCCTCAAGTTCTTGTGGAACTTTCTTCACATACAAACTTTGTAAAAACAAACAAAAACACCCTTAAACTTGTTTAAATAATTATCTTAGTTTTTTCAGAAGTTAGGGGGCAAGGGGTATATATAGGGAACCCCAAAGATCAAGAAAACCTAGCAAAAAGACCAAAAAATCAAAACAATACAAAGCTGGAAAAAACTAGCCGTTGGGCTGTTAGTTGACTGATATTGTTAATAAGCTCAATGGTTGTTTGTGTAAACAATGAGTAAAACAAGTCTAAACTCAATATAACATATAGCTTAACAAAATGTTAAAAAACAAATAAATAGCTTGATAAGAGTTTAGAAAAATTTCTATAGATGACAAGAGAGAGGGAGAATAGTTGAATGCTCAAACACCAATGGATGATCTCCTCAAGCTCTTGTGGAACATTCTTCACAAACAAACTTTGTAAAAACAAACAAAAACACTCTTAAACTTGTTTAAATAATTATCTTAGTTTTTTCTGTAGTTAGGGGGTAAAGGATATATATAGGAAACCCCAAAGATCAAGAAAACCCAACAAAAAGACCAAAAAATCAAAACAGTACAAAGCTGGAAAAAACTAGTCGTTGGGCCGTCAGTCGACTGATATTGTTCATCAGTCGACTGATGAGCTGACCGTTACATGTCAACAACACATCATCAGTCGACTAATTAACTCGTCAGTCGACCAATGACCCCGTCAGTCGACTGATCAGTCAACCAAATAAGAAACAAAAACTTTTTGTTATTCTAAACGATATCTTCAGTCGACTGATAACATAGTATCAGCCTGAAATTAACAATAAACCTAAACTTTAAACCTCTTTTAAATATAAAAAATAAATTCAGATAAATATAAAACTTTGGAAAATATTTATAAACATGATAATAAACATGTTGCAAAAAGAATTTTTTTAGTTTTCACTTTCCATTTGTAAAATATCATTGTTTTGCAAAACTTGGTCAAAACATGAAAACATGAAACACTTGTTTTTTTATAATTTGACTTAAACAATATTTTGACACCTTATAAAATATTTTTATAGACTTGATAAAAGATATAAAATATTGTTATGATGTTTATAAACTAAAATTTTAATATTATGCAAAAATGAAGTTTTGCCCAATATATGCATTTGACAAAATGATAAATATGAAATATATAAATGTGTATAAATGTGTATTTGTTTCATATCTATATCACTAAACCAAAAACAATCTATCCACATTGAAGATAAACATGTATAAATAATTTTTGGAATTTATTTGTAAAAACTTTATTTGTGGATATCATATCTATATCACTAAACCAAAAACAATCTATCCACATTGAAGATAAACATGTATAAATAATTTTTGGAATTTATTTGTAAAAACTTTATTTGTGGATAAAATAAGATATCGGATAAACCAATAAACTGTGTGTGTATATGATATTGAGCTTTAAAGTATCTACACACAAGTATAAAACCAAAACTATAAAAACTATACCCAAGCTCTTGATCTATGATGAAGCTCTTCTTGGTAAACTTGCGGATGAAGCTTGAACTTGGAACTTGACTTGAATTGCATTGCTTCATACCGATATTCCTTCCATCCTCCAATGGATACCTCTAACACATTGTTTGCCTAGAATAAATAAGAAAACACAAACACTAGACAAATAATATTAGTTGTAAATTATTTATTAAAACATCATCAAAATAAAAAGACCAACAATCTCCCCCTTTTTGATGATGACAAACAATTTACACAAAGAGTATATGCTTTCCATCAGTCGACTGATGACCTCATGTCAGTCGACTGATGGCAACTTCAGTCGACTGAACAAGCCGAAAATGCACAGTTTGTTCTTCTCTCATGTTTTCTTCAAAAACTCGGATATTTATCAGATTATATGAATAAAACTTGATTCCATTGTCATGTCTACTTAACCAGGAGTTTGTTTAAACAAGATAAAACACATGAATACATAGATCTAGGATTTAACATGCAAATAAACCTAATTCTTGTTTATTTCGACAATCTAAAGCATATAATTCATATTAAACTGTAATTACCTTCTCTTATGAAGACCTCTTCACATAAACGAATTTTTGTTCTTCAAAAACTTGAAACAAACAGGCCAAAAACCCTTGAAAAACTTGCAAAACCTTTTTCTAAACTTCCATAAGTGAAACAAATGAGTTATGAGGCATATATATAGCCTTTATAGCCAAAATATCCCAAAACTAGTTGTTACTATGCTTATAACCATTGATTGGTCGACTGATGAATAGTATTGGTCGACTGATGCACTATTCACAGAGCCCTATTCATAGAAACATAAAACCTAAAAATCCGATTTTGTAAAATCAATTAAAAATAACAAATCAACTCTAAAATAGTAAAACTTAGAGAAACGTTTATATACATGAAAATAAACATATTCTTAGGGTTTTTTAGGGGATAAGGTGACTACTAGGATTTAGAGATATCATCAAAGAGAAGAATTTTTATGAAAAATATAAGTATTTATAGAGGCAAATCCGAAACAAACTCATTTGGCCTGAACTAGGAAACCTAGTCTGACTGAGAAAACCACCTTCGGTATTTTATCTGTAACTTTATCATCCAACTTTGGAATGAGTTTATTGAAGATTTGTTAAAAAATTGTTGAAGAGGCCTACAACTTTGGTCTTTTAAGTTTTTCCAGATTATAACTGTATCATTGTATAAAACACGTATACTCTTAACTGATCGTTTTTCCAGATTTTAGGCTCGTGAATAAAGTGCATGATTTCGCTCCTATATTCACATATATACATTAAATTGATCTCAAATCAATTTTTATCATACTCAAACATTAATAAATATTATTTATCATGATATAATACATTTATTGTTAATTATCAACATATTTTCAAATTCACGTGGTTTTACATTCTTCCCCACTTAAAATAATTTCGTCCTCGAAATTTCACAATCGTATATTAGAGATTAATAATACCAGAAAAGCATGTTGAGAGGATAATCCAGACAAGAAAACCCTCACATACACATCTCGTACCATTAGTTTCCAGATATGAAACATAGAAATATCTACACTTAACAATCTAGAATAAAAATATTCCCACTTAACCCCTAACTAAGTAGAACTAGTACGTCAGGCAAAAAATCAAAATAAGGAACCCCCATATATATACCATATGTTTCGAATAATTAAGAGCTAAGTGTTAATATCCCCATTCTAGCGTTAAATATAAATATGATCATATAGATAATCATGAACACCAAACAAAATCAATCAATTTACTTACTCAAACAGGTGCAGGTTGTCACAACGCATATTCTCCTCATGCTCCCAAGAATCCTCCTCAGCTCCTTTTTAGTACTATTGAACTTTAACCAAATGTATCACTTTGTTTCTAAGCTTCTTGTCCACCTTGAAAAAATACAAGCAGGAGTCACAATCGTAGTCAAATCATCATGAAGCTCGATCTCCGGTGCATCTGACACTCACTACTACTCCTCATCGTGTAAATGCTTCTTAAGCATCGAAATAAGAAAAACATTGTGTATACTCGACATCAATGTTGGAAGATCTAGCTGATACGAAACGGATCTAATGTGCTCAACAATTCTGAACGAACCAATATACCTCGGGGTAAGATTTCCCTCGTCTACTAAAATGCTAAACTCTCTTTGTTAGTGATACTTTCAATAATATATAGTCCCTGACTTGGAACTCTAACAGTCATCGCCTCTAATCGGCTTTAACTCTTCTGTCTACTCTGCACTGTAAGAATGCACTCCTATATTTCTACTACCTTCTTCGTAGTCTATCTCACAAGTTCTGATCCAGACAATAGGTTGTCTTCTGATTCTGCCTAACAAATAGGCAATCTATAAGGCCTCTCTTATATGCCTCATACGGTGTCATGCGAATAGTCGCTTGACAACAATTGTTATAATCAACTAAATCAAAAGAATGTTGTCCTCCTGATTACCCTGAAAATTAATAACACATGCTCGCAACATGTCCTCTAATACTCGGTTCACTTTTTCTATTTGTCCATTTGTCTGTGGTTGGAGAACACTAGAATACCACAACTGGCTACTGAACGAATCTTAGAAGCTCCTCCAAAAATGGCTCTTTAGATCCTTATACATTTTTGTTATGTTTGGATGCACTATGTATCTGGTACATTGCACCTCAACTTTCGCGAAATATAAGCCAATACTCTCTGGGTCTGCATTAAAACACCTCCTAGACCCACTAACTATGCATCTGTGTAGAGGATAAATGTTTTATCACTGCTTGGAATAACCATTATTGACGTTGTATTTCGCCCTTAGAGTCTCAAAGGTTTCCTGGCACTCCGTGCCCCCAAACAAACTATACACCATTATGCGTAAGACATGTAAGTGGTGTTGCAATCTTCGAGAAGTCTTGAATGAACTTCCTGTAATAGCCGACCAAACCTAAAAAATTATGAATCTCTATAACTGTCTTCGGTGGCTCCTAATCAAGTACTGCTTTCACTTTAGCTGGATTCACTATAATGTTTTCCTTGCTGATAACATGGGCAAAAATCTGACCTCAGATAGCCAAAAACTCGTATTTACTAAACTTGGCGTATAACTGATGCTCCCTCAAAGTATGTAATGCTAAACAAAGATGCTGCTCATGCTCTACCTCTAATCTCGAACAGATAAGGATGTCGTTGATAAAACAACCACAAACTGGTCCAAACATGGACGAAAAACCCGGTTCACTAAACCCATGAATACCGTGGGTGTATTGATCAGTCCAAATGGCATGATAAGAAACTCAAAAGAGCCATATCGAGTCAAAAAGATGGTTTTGGGAATATCCATTTTCCGCACTCGCATCTGAAAATTACCAGAATGAATATCAATCTTTAAGAAATGCTGTGCTCCCAGCATCTAGTCGAACAAATCATAAATCCTCGATAGTGAATACCTGATCCGGGAGGTGACCTTGTTCAACTCATGATAATCTATACATAATCATATACTACCATCCTTCTTCTCTATGAAGAGGACCGGTGCTCCCATGAAAATGACTTCGGCAAATAAAACCCTGAGTTAACAACTCATCTAGTTGAGTTTGTAGCTCCATCGTAGCGGGTGCCGTACGATTGGGTGCTCGAAATATCAGTACGGTGCCTGCTGCAACTCGATGTAGGAAAACAATCTCCCTTAATGGAGGAAATCTTGGCATGTCCTAAAAGACATCCTGATACTCTGAGACGACTCTGGTTTCGCTCAAAACAACACCCCAATCTCATATCATCACTTCCTTGACGTATGTAAGAAATGACTCCGCATTCTGGTTACCCTACGAGGTTACTACTATCTATACAAACTTATTGAATGCTCATAAGCTGACTGTCTTTGCAAAGTAGTCTATACTAACTTGGTAGGATGATAACTAATCCATACCTAAAATAATATCAAACTCGAACATTCGTAGGACGATCAAATCGACCACAGACTCAGACTCGTCCAAACTGACGACACATCTCCTATAGCTACTCTCTAAGAGAGACACCTCTCCCAAAGGAGTAGAAACTGATAATGGAACGCTTAAAGGCTATGCTATAAGCTGAAGTCTAATCATGATATCATGATAGATAAAAGAATGTGAAGTTTCTGAATCAACAAGATTCGAGATGAAAAGGAAATCACTAAGAAAGCTCCGCTCGCACCATGATCACGTGATACAACTGTATAAACCCTACCAGAGGCTGGCGATTAATACGCTGATAGCGGTGGAACATATAGGACTGTCTGTCTTTCAGGAATCTCTTGGATAGAATGAATCTAGCCTACTGACCCCTCAATCCTCAAGATGGCTAGATGTGCCTCAAATCATCTGCTACTTACCATAACCGCGGCCCTGAGACTGCTGATTTTGACATTTGTCATGCTGGTCTCCTGCTGGTGTACTATGACAATCCTTCACTCTATGTCTGATCTTGTTACAATTAAAACATGTACACCGAATTCTGTGCTGTTGCGACGCTCTAAAATCATATTGTAGGTTGTGCTCTCTTCTTATGCTGTCCTTGTTGCTAGCAGTAAAAATCCTTAACCCGCTGCTGGGGCTTTCTAAATTTCAAAATAGGTCCTTTGCCCTTGTTATTGTCATGCTGGTCATGATTCCATAATTAACTACATGCATATCTCCCTACTTTAATCGGACTAATTCTACTGCTTGTCAAAGAAGCAAAGAAAATTCTCCTAAATAAGCAGTATTCGTTGCTCTGTCGAAAATCTGAAGTCGGTGCCATCCTCCAGTGCTATCCTCTAGTGAAATCCTCTACACTGAATGTATCTAACTCCACTTTGGTACTGAGTCGATGTTAAAAAAAATTCACATGTTTCTTCTATTTATAGGCTGCACATGAATCCGGTGTGCTCTAAAACTATAGTGCTCTCAGTGTCTGATGTCTTTCGTATTCTTACAGAGCCAAGCCTCATGCTCTACAGCTCTATCAACATTTGGTTGAGATGATGGTAAAATCATTGGTATTGCCTCTTTAATAGGCATGACTGGTATAACTGATGGTGAAAATCTAATGTCGGTGCCATCCTCCAGTGCTATCCTCCGGTGCTATCCTCCGGTGCTATCCTCTGGTGAAATCCTCTACGTTGAATGTATCTAACTCCGCTTTAGTATTGAGTCAACGTTAAGAAATTTTCATGTATTTCTTCTATTTATAGGCTGGACATGAATCCGGTGTGCCCTAAAACTATGGTGATCTCAGTGTCTGATGTTTTACTTATTCTTAAAGAGTCAAGCCTCCTACTCTACGGCTCTATCAACAGCTGGTTGTGCTGATTATGAAATCATTGGTATTGCCTCTTCAATAGGTACAAGTTTTATCTCGATCGCATTCTCGTCTCGATATTTATAATATCAAGAGGAGAGCTTAATAGACACAGTAAATGAGGTTACAAACATATATACATAACATAACGTATCACATAGTATTCAAGCAAATACTTTTCAATCAAAGTAAGGTAGTCATAAAAAAAATTCATAATTTTTGAGGTATACGTATTACGTCTTCACTCATTCTAGGAATTCCTAGTGGACTCTATATATGAATCCTAGGAAACTCTATCCTAGCTCCACGACTCGACACAGGATGATCCTAAGGATGTTGAAACTACAGCTCTGATATCAACTGTGACGTACCTGGGTTCACACAAGATTGCAGTCCAAGATAAATCCAAGGATATCAAACCTGCCATGCACCAACACAGTGTATTAACATGTTTCACTGCAGTCCAAGATAAATCCAAGGATATCAAACCTGCCATGCACCAACACAGTGTATTAACATGTTTCACTAATCACAGTAATATCCTCTAGTAGAATCAATAAGAAGTGAAGGTACAAAACTGGCAAAATGAGGAAGTAAAAACAATAGACATGATATAGAAGGATAAATCTCATAAATGAAACCATGTTTAAAATGAATAGAACTATATACACCTGATCTCTAAAATAATGTAAAATATCTCAACATGAATCAATTGAAAATGTAACTAAGGCACACTACCTTTACCATATGGAATACAACTCAAATGACTGAATGGAAACATAAATCTACTATCGAGCCTCTACTGATAACTCATGTGATGACAACTATGTAAGAACTCCGTCATCCTACGGCTCTTTAAATTTTTAAGCTACCTGAAAGAGACAATATAGGAAGATTATCTCCATCCACCCCCAAGGGAAGGGCTACTAAGTATGATAGAGGCTCTACCTATAAGTGCATAGTATACCTAGATTATTTTCTACGTATCTAATGGAATTAATATTTAGACACCTACAAAATGAGACGTAGTATGTCGAGCGAAATAATTTAAAGAGTGAAGGTGAAGAAATGGATAGAGAGCCCTCTTTTATAGAATTGTATGTCGAGCGAAATAATTTAAAGAGTGAAGGTGAAGAAATGGATAGAGAGCCCTCTTTTATAGAATTGTATACTATAGAGTATAGTATCTTAGTACCAAGAAAACCCTCATGTGTATACCATATATCTTAAATTATAGATACCTAAATATTAACATCAAATTAGAGATAAACAATCTAAAGAAAATCAATAATTAGAAACTCACAACATGAGACTGGTACGTCGAGCGAAATAATCCAAACAAGAAAATCCTCATGTATATACCATATGTCTTAAATTGTGAATCGCTAAATATTAATTCCAAAACTAAGAATAAATAAATAAAAGAAAGATAATATAGGAAATACCACATCATACATCTCCAAAAATGTCATATCAACTCCTCATACTACCCTTAGTGGGTAAAACAGATATCGACACACTCATGTATCTATATTGTAAAATACTTTCACAATGGATCATATCGATGTTGTCAATATTCACCTACACTTAGGTTATTTATCAAATCGACCGGTAAATAGATATGTCAGTTCATTGCACTCTCGTGCGGACCAATAACTAGGTATGTCAATTCATCACACTCCTGTGCGGATCGGTAACTAAGTATAATAACTCATCGCATAACCATGTGGACTAATAGTTAGGTATATAAACCTTTGTGCATCTTGGTGCAGACCGATAGATAGGTATTTTAACCTATGCGCATCTCTATGCGGACCGATAGATAGGTATATCAACTTCTGCACATCTCCATACGGACCGATAGATAGGTATATCAACCTTTGCGCATCTCCATGCGGACTGATAGATAGATATATCAACCTCTTTGCATCTCTATACGGACCGATAGATATGTATATCAACCTCTGTGCATCTCCATACAGACCGATAAAGAAGTGTAGTCCATCTGTAGTCTCATTGTAGGACCCAACTAAAGCACTTGGAGTATAGTCCATCTGCGGTCTCATTGTGGGACCTGACTAACCCCACCCAATCGACCATAATTATAATATATATAATAATAGTCGTTACTCTTAACGATTGTAACCTACTTGGATACCCCAAACAATATAATCATGCGTACTCAATCCCTGTACATGTACTCCTCGAACTATGCGTGAATATCAATTCACGTCTTTGCACAAAAATGCTCACCAAACGAACATACAAGCAAAAGGTTCAATCTCACAAAAATCGACATGATCAGTCGAGCGACAACCTCATTGGTCGACTAATAGGATCGTTCACAAAATAACAGGGAAAACACGAGCCCGTCAGTCGACTGATGCTTGCCATCAATCGACTGACAAGCTCGTATCAGTTAACTGATAGTAGCCATCAGTCGACCAAACCGAAGCTAAAATTAGCCGACAGGTTTTCATGTTTGTGCATGTTTAACACTTATATACTCTCATATATATACATAAATTCTGTTATCATGTATACTTAACCAGGAGTTTGTTTAAACAAGTTGAAACACATGAACACATAGATCTAGGATTTAACATGCAAATCAACCTAATTCTTGTTTATTTCGACAATCTAAAGCATATAAGTCATATTAAACTATAATTAACTCATTAAAATAAATCCTAATGATCATGATTATGTTAATATACTAGTTTTAGATTCATTCTATTGTTCTTGACATGAGTTTAGGGCATGAACATCATAAATTAAGTTCTAACACATTAGATCTTACCCTAAACATGAAATTAGACACATATATTACATAAAAACATGATTTTTAATCTAGGGATAGGTTTGGATAAAGATGATCTTGCCTTAATCTCATGTGCAAACCTCTAAAATTAACATCAAACAATTCAAAGGTGCAAACAAACCTTTCTCCTTTGCAACACGTTGATGATCTTGCCCTCGTATCGGTATTTTTGCTTCACAAAGCTCACAAAAATCAAAAAAAATTGATCTAGTATTTTTGAGGGGATAGGGTGGCTGCTAGGGTTTAGAGATATCATCAAAGAGAATAATTTTTGTGAAAAGACACAGGTATTTATAGAGACAAACCCGAAACAAACGCGTTTGACCCGAACTAGGAAACCTAGTCTGACTGGGAAAACCACATTCGGTATTTTGTCTTTAACTTTCTCATCCGACCTTGTAATGAGATGATTTAAGATTTGTTTGAAATCTGTTGAAGATATCTATAACTTTGATCTTTTGAGATTTTCCAAATTCTAATTGTATCGTTGTGTAAAATACGTATACTCTTAACTAGTCGTTTTTCCAGATTTCAGGCTCGTGAATATAATGCATGATTTCACTCCTATATTCACATATATACATTGAATTGATCTTAAATCAATTTCTAGCATACTCAAACATTAATTAATTTTATTTATCATCATATAACATATTTATTATTATTTATCAATATATTTTCAAATTCATGGGGGTTTTATATTTATAGACTTTATAAAAGATGTAAAACTGTATCATAAAGTCAATAAAATAAGAGTGAGTTATTTTCTCAAAGAAGCGTATAATTTAATAAAACAAAATAACGTGTATATGTATGATATGAGCTTTAAGCATTAACACATTAAGTATAAACTAAATACTAATATATCCAAGGCAAATGATCTTCAATAGATTGTCTTAGTTTGTGGATGAAGCGGTGATGAATCTTGACTTGAATTGCGATGGCTTTATTCTGATATCTTTCCAACCTCCTTTAGATATTGGTTTTAAGCTCAATCTTATCCAACCTCTAACTAGGTTCTTTGTGTAGGATTCCTAACAAGTAAATATAAGCACTCGACAAACGATATTAGGAATTGTTTGTTAATCATCAAAACTATATTAGATAGTAGGCTTATAAACATGAGTCCTAGCATCGATAGGTGAATAGAAAGTAATCAGCAAGAGACTAAACAAATCGTACCATTTTAAAGTTGTTGTTAACCTAGAGAACTAATATCGAGATGCTTGATGAAGTCCATAGATCGATTTCCGAAGTCGATGAAGCTTGTTGTCTCCATCTGCTTTGAAGCCTAGGGGTAGCCTCATGTAAACCACCTCCTCTAAATCACCTGTGCAGGAAAGCGTTGTTCACATTTATCTGATGTAGTGTCATCCTTTTGACACTGCTACTGCTAAGAAGCCTTGAACTGATATGAGTTTCGCTACTACCACGAATGTTTCATGGAAGCCCAGACCTTCAATTTGGGTGAATCCCTTCACAACAAGCCGGGCCTTGTAGCGCTCCACAATTCCACTAGAATTGTACTTCACCTTGTAGACCCACTTGTAATCTAAGGGCCTCTTCCTGATTGGTAGACTCTCCACCATCCAAGTCTTGTTTGGTTCCAAGGCTATAATTTCTTTTGACATGGTTGTAGATGGTTAAAATGTATTTTCACTTTGGTCAATGATTAGGTTGGATCTAATAAGCGAATGCCCATGGGCTAAACACTTCAAATGGGCACAAAATCAAGCCCACAACAAGCTGTAGTGAAGGTCGCCTAATGATTGAAGTAAACCTTGCCAAACCGCCAATATTGACTTAACTCGACTTGAATCAACTAAATCAAAAGCGAGTTAACTCCTAAAACAAACCCCAGGTCGAGTTGGAAGGTGTCACCAGTTTGCCAAACCTAGAGTTAGATTCTATGTTAAATTAGAATTCATAGGTGAAGTATGCCAACTAATGACATATGCCCACTTCAACTCAAGTGGACCAAGTCATTCACTTTCAAAAAATACTTACCCACATCCACGACGACCCTCGCTCATGAATTAAGCGACATTCGCCTACATCTTTAGTGAATTTCACCAAGCCCATGAAGCTCGCTAGATAGCTGTTTTAGGAGCTATTTTTTGGGAATAACTGCTCCCCATTATCTCTTACTTAATGGCCACTTAATTCATAATTAATAGGCCATTAACTCTCTCTTTTAGCCTATAAAAGGAGAAGAGATCATTTATTCAAAAAGGATCCAAGAATGGGGAAAAATCTAAGATGTCTATCCATCTAAGAGATCAAACCGAATACCAGAGAGATCAATTCACACGCAAAGAGAGATTCTTATCATAGCATATGCGATTCAATCAAGTGAAAGTGTCAAGAGAAGACTGAGCTATCTTCCAAACAACTAAACTTGCACTCACATCAAAAGAACCTAAGTCTTAATTAGTGCGTCAATAGAGTACAAGATTGACACTCCATCGGCACACAGAAAAGAACCCCCAGGAAATATAAACTTTTCCTTCATTTCATTGTATTCTTTCTATTATAATCTGAGATAATTACAATATTAAAGAACATAAAATAAGATGGTGACTCTGCTAGAGATTTCTTTCTTATCCGATGAGAAAAGTGTGTCAGACATTAAAACCCTCGGGACTTTTGCTGAAACGCTGGTCATTAAATTTGACGATGAGAAAAGTGTGTCAGACATTAAAACCCTCGGGACTTTTGCTGAAACGCTGGTCATTAAATTTGACCAAGCAAAGTTTGAGCAATCTATTTCCACGAATCGCATCTTCTCAATGGAATCTATATGTAGTTGCCGTGGAATTGACCATAGCACAAATCTCGGGGTCTAAAATGACCCCCACATGTGAAAAAGTTACCTTCATCGAAGATAGTTTGAACTTAGCTGGAAACCAAACGAGCTTCACTAATTATGAAGGGAATTCGACTCTCACCTCGAGTGAAGGTCAAGACATTATAATGTCTATTGATCTCGAACAATAGTCCACAACTCCTTTAAGAGCTCAATTTTAAGCATCTTACAACACTCATTATGCTTCCACTATAGAATCAAAGAATGGGGATAACCCCTCATGTAAATCCCCTCAAGGAAATAATATCATCGTTGATGATCCGCTAGGCAAAAATCTAGCTAGCATCATTATAAGTGACTTTCATGCTCTAAGGCCAAAACCAGTGAAGTTGGCATTAAGACTAATATAATTCTAAGAGAATTCATATCCCTAAAGAGAGCTCGTCAATGTCAGCATTTTGTGACCCTTAGAGAAGTGGTCTCGGTAATTCAAAAGAGTTGCCAATACAAAGCTATTTATAAAAAGAAATTAGTCTTTAGTTGTATTAGTCAGGGTCTTGAATCTTTAGAGGTTTGGACTAAACAACGAGTATTCACTATCAACATGATAAGTGTAACTTTCAATGATGAGGAAGAAAACATAGATAGCTCACCCGATTCAATGTATTCTCTTTGCATTGGATCCATACTATCAGAAGTTGATGGTGTGTATCGCAACATTAGGTTAAGAAGAAGAGTGACGATTCCTTTTAACTACTCTTCTATCCCGATGTGGACATCACAAACTTAAATTGGGGTGAACCAACTATCATTAAGGCATGTTTGTTCATTGGCACCCTCCAGGGAGTATCCTTTGGTTGGTTCTAGGGCTCAATCAGATCATGAGCAAATTTAGAATCAAAGTTCTTCTTGCAATTCCACGAGGAGCAATCCGACGTTACTATGGCTAAACTCCTTTTAGAGAAGCAAAGTGGAAGAAAGACGGTTAGAGAATATATCGAAAGATACTGTAATCTGACATTACAATGTTGAGATATGCCACTTCTGATGTTACTTTAAACTTGCTAGCATAATTTTGTAGCATGAATTGAAGATCATATGGGTGTTGTTACTGCCCACACATGGAAGAATTTGATGGAACAGACTGAGAGAGCAAAAAAAAACATCAGAATATTTCAACAAGTTCAAGCCTCGCACTTACTTCAAGGGCAACAAAGGCTAACAAGGGCGGACTTTACAATCGAAGGCTAAAGAGACTTTAACAGTTGGGGTTCAGAATCCCAATAGCAATCAACAAGATACAAGGAAGAACTTTTAGCATAGTTATTCTTTCAAAGATGAATATACAGTCAAAAAGACCGATGACCTAGACTATTACATTTATCATAGAATGTTAGGACATCCGATGAAGAACTACTATATCCTCAAGAGATAAGATTCAAACATTCGTCGAATCAGGAATTTTCAAGCGCAAAGTGGATGCAAAGGAAAGTCACCATCAATGTGGTGACTCTCTAATTTGGCTCCATGCCATAAATCCAAGCTCAAAATGGCATTGTCCACATTCCTACTGTGATAATGGAGTATGATAAATTATGACCGCTAGAACTAACAAAGCTAAGACTTGATCCCTCTCATTACGGTGAGAGACAAAATAATATGGATAGATCTCGACCTTCTCCAGGATGAGAATTAGACTCTTCAGAAGTTCAAAAATAAATGTAAGATAAAGACTTGTAACACCATCTCTACAATCATCAAAGAAGAATCTCTGCATGTCACTTCAGAAACTAATTCAAAGGGAGAGAAAGTGGCCATGACAGGAAGGAGGTCCGATAAAGATTACTTAAAGGATTATAATCAGCCCAGAATATCCAAACAACTTGAACTGGCCAAACAAAAGAAGACTCAGTTTAACAAGGCCTTATAGCATCCTCCAAGTGAAGCTAACGCTCCTTTCAGATATGTCATCGTGGCTCAACTGACTAACATTCTAACTCGTAGAATCTTATTCAAACTTTATGTTTGTTTAAGGACATGAGAGAAGCTTTGAAAGAAGCTCTGAATAATAATAAGGCATTTCTCACCTGCATGATCGAACCTCCTCAAGATGAAGGACATAAGCAATGCTATCAATGCTAACAACAAACATGTTGCATCACCTTCACTCTGGAGGATATACTTGTCAAAGATCATTACCATAATCGACCCTTTTACAATACTAGGCATATAAGGTCATCAAGGGTTGAGAGAATTCACATCGATCTAGGCTCTGCATTGAGCATAATTCAGCGAAGGCTTTTGAGTTTTTTAGAAATCCCCCATCACAATCTCTTAAAGACTTCTGTAACCATACTCAGTTTTAACTCTAGTGGTAGCCGATCTCCCAAAAAGATTCAACTCAAGTGTCAAATCAAAAATTTAAAGACGAAGATGACTTGCTATGTCATCGATATCAAGACACCTTACAACCTTCTCTTTGGATGACCTTGGATACATTCCAACATGCTCACCCCTTTAACATTTCATCAATGTTTCAAATACATTGATGGACAGGGGGTCCAACAAAGAGTTGTAGCTAAAAAGCATCCATTTAATAAGGTGGAGAATTACTTCACCGACTCCCTCTTGTATGATGAAAATCATACAATCGAGATTGTCCTTCCTAATGAAGAGGATAGTGGTAATGAATCAGATGTCGAGCTAGATCCTATTCATAATTTAATCAGGGGGATGGATCCACTTGTAATTACCCTAGAAGAACTATGTATCGATTAGTCCATCGAAGATCAGAGCGATTGGAATGTTAATGAAGAAGAATTACTCTTTAGACTTTGAGTCTGAAAACTTAAGAGTTGAAAATCTGATGGCCAGGGTAGCTTTAGAACTGGCATCACATATATCGATAAGAGAGTTGTTCTCCGCTCACAAGCAACTCGAAGGATGCTACTTTCATGGTCTTACCCAAAGGGAACATTCTGAACCCAATTATCTTCAAAAACATTGAGACACAACCTCACTTATCACACTCCAATAAAGAAGCTGAACGAGCAACAAATTCTCCCTATATAGCCAATAGTCTCAGCAGATTATGGTAAAAATAGGATATAGCCTAACTGCAAAATAAGGATTGAATTTCAATAGAGGACTAAGAGTCCCTTTGATCTCCTTTACACCGAAAGATGAAGTTTTTGATTATTATAATCAAACCAAATAAGGAGTTAATTATATTTCTCCCAAAGCCAAACCACAAATAGGACCAACATCTGATGACTTTTTAAGAAGTTCTTTAGGCACGTCCAATTGGGATTCAGACATCAACCTTGGAGTCTTGCTTAGTGAATTCATATCTAATATGAGCTTATACGATCTAACCATGGATCTTAATAAATCTGAAGTGTTTGAAGATCTTAAAGATGATTTATGGGCAAAGCAAGTTGAAAAGCAATGGGAGTCATGTTTTAAGGTTAGCGAACTATCCACCGAGGATAAAAGTGGTTTAAATTAACATAGGCGACAAAATCAACCTCAAACCCATCTTCATCAGTGAAAGTTTATCATCCACTAAAAAAAAGAACTCATAGTTCTCCTTCAAGAGTACATTAATGTCTTTGCCTAGAGCTATGAAGACATGTCGGGTCTAGATCCCAACGTGATTGTACATTGCCTTAACATCATCTCTAGTGTTAAGACGGTCAAGCAAGAGCAACCACGCTTCCATCCTGAGTTAATGGAGGAAATAAAAAAGGAAATTCTCAAATTCATTAAGTTTGGGTTCATCCATGAAGAACAACATCCCGATTGGTTAGCCAACATCATGGTGGTGATGAAAAAGACCTGCAAGATTCGAATCTGCATTGATTTTCGGGATCTCAATCTAGGTTGCCTAAAAAAATAAATTTTCTCTCCCTATTATGGATGTAATTGTTGACAATACATGTAGGTTTGAGAGGATGTTATTTATGGATGTGTTCTCTAGATACAATCAAATCAAAATGCATCCAGACGATCAAAAACCCACATCCTTCAGAACACCTTTAGGGATATTTTGTTGTATAATAATGCCCTTTGGTTTGAAAAATACTAGAGCACCTTATCAACACGCTATGAAGACGATCTTTCATGAATATTTGTGAAAAATAGTAGAGTGCTACGTCAACGACCTTGTAATCAAAAGTCATCACAAACAAGACCACATTGGTGATTTGAGAACGGTGTCCGAAATTATGCGAATACACCAGCTCAAGATAAATCCAGCAAAATCCTTCTTGGGAGTATCATTAGGTAAAATTTTAGGATTTATTGTATCATCTGAAGGAATATATGTTTACCCCCAAAAAAATGAAAGCATTCTAAGAGATGCCACCACCGAGAAATCTTAAAGAACTCAAAGGTCGACAAGGACCATTAGCCTATATTTATAGGTTTATTTCCTACTTATCTAGGAAATGTCAACCATTTTAAAGAGTAATGAAGAAAGGTGGTTTGCTCGTTTGACACTTTCTAAGAAGCTTTCAATGAGATTAAGGGATATCTCACAAAGTCGTCGGCTCTAGCCGCACCAGTATAGGGTAATCCATTCTTAATCTATGTTAGGGAAATGGACCTATAGGCTTATAAAAATTACTATAGATAGCTTATCCCCATCAAACACTAATGATGGAAGACAATAATTTAAAGACTTTCACGTAGATCGATGAAAGTTATAATCTGACGACCTTCACAACATCCAATGAAAGCTCTAATTCAACAGCCTTCACAATCAATATCAGAAGTTACAATCTGATGACTCTCACATTTTTAAGGAGCCAAGATGAAGGTTATAAGATAACGATCTTTGCAACGCTCTAGCAAAAGAGACTTCAAATTGACGGTCTCTTCAAATCACAACGCAGATATCTCTCAAACCGTAAGGACTTTAGTGAAATGGATAGGAGCAAACCAAACCCTATAGGGTTGGTTTGGTTGGCTCCATCTCATCCAAATAGTTAATTTTCATATATAATTTGTTCGATTCTGACTTACGGTTTGAAAGTTATGACATGTTCTTCACAGTAAGTTATGTTCTAAAGTCTATCTACAAGACTGGACTTCGTCTGAACATTAGACTTAGCCTGAAGCTCACCAAGCCTGCCTGAGGCTCACCTCCATATTCCAGAGTTAAAACGCAAGGCTCATGCTTGTGTTCCAGTGTCAAAACGCAGGGGTCATGCCCGCATTCTAGATTCAAAACGCAGAGGTCATGCCTGCATTCCACAGTCAAAACGCAGGGCTCATGCCCACGTTCTAAAATCAAAATGCAGGGTTCGGGCTGCGTTCCAGACTCAAAATGCAGGGGTCATGGTCACGTTCTAGACTAAAAACGCATGGCTCACTATTGCATTCCCAGTTCAAAAATTAGTGCGACCACTGCGTTTCAGCCTAAACACAGTCCTCAACTCTATGTTCCATGTCTAGAATGCAGAGTTCATTATCAGAATCCCGAGATTGGTGTTTGACTCGTTCAAAGCACGAATTGAACAGTTTCAAAATCGTTTTCCCCACGATTTGGGGAGTGGTTTAAGGGGCTGTTACACCCTATTAATGGGGCAATTAAGCCCCTATTAAGGAGCACATTAAGGGGGTGGTTACACCCCTTAATCCCTTATAAATATCAGAAACTCAATTGAGTTTAGGGATCGGCTTTTTGCGTCAAAAAGATCGCAAAAGGAGAGATCGTCAATCTCTTGAGAAGATCATCTTGGAGTGTCCTTTGGCAACAAAGGTCTTGGAGCTTGGTACTTGGCTTAAAAACCGATTTTTAGTTCAAATCACTCTGTTACAGAGCTTAAACTTGCTCTGAGTTCTTAAACTCGTTAAGAGTTATTTTCAAACTTTCCACGCAAGTTATCCTCGACATCAATCAAGAGGATTCAACTGTATTCCACAATTTCAAGATGTTCGGATCGTCAACAGAAAGAAACTTGACGCGAGCATTCAAGGAAGGCATTCAATCACTACCGTGAAGAACTCAGAATTAAACAAAGGGGAAGATCTCCACTGATCTTTTTCTCTTTTGTAATCAGAAATTCAAATTATAATCAGTTAGAGATTAAGAGAGTTGTAAATATTCTTTTTCTAAGCAGTTAGAAAGAATAAATCAAATTCAATTCTTTCATTGTCTTATTACAAATTTTTCAACAAACAGGACCATTCTCTTGGAGCACTCCTTCTTTAGAAGAATGATAGTGGGCACGAGCAAACCATTTATTACCTCAGCTAGACTATGATTGGTGCCAAGCATCGCTACAATCCAGTCGAAAATGAATGTTTAGCATTAGTCTTTGCAATTCAAAAGATGTGACACTACTTCACCACCCAGTCCATCCATATTATTTCAAGAGTTAATCCTCTATAAATACTCATAATGAAACCCGGTCATTGAATTCCAGGTTAGTAAAATAGGTGATATTGCTTTCATAGTATGACATGATATTTGTACCCTAGAAAGCAATCAAAGGTCAAGAGATAGTCGAATTTTTGGTAGAACATCTCATCCATGAGTTTTCTAAATTTTATGAAGACATTTCGGATGAAGTCTTTAAGTCGAATACTACTTTAGACCATCAGATATAGCAACTGTACTTTAATGGTGCATCAAGATGCAACCACAAGGGAGCAATTGTTGTAGGAGTGGGTGTAGGTGTGAATTTCTGATTTTCCAAAATAGGGATTTCGTTTGTATTGATAAGAATAGCTTATTACAAACTAATGAATCAAAAATTACAACAGAAGCGGAGGGAATGCCCTCCTTGTTTAACGTAGGGACTTTTGGTAGCTATAGGACACCTCGCTCGGTTCTCGCACCAAGTCTGCTTCCCTTGGACGATCCAACCGAGGTTGCTGGTGAGCTTCAATACATAGTAGAAGCTCGATTTGGTAGAGTTCGGATCTCTGAGTTCGGTGGCGATCAGGGCCCAGAACTAGGAGAAGGTGCTACAGTGCAGAGATTATGCAAAGAGCTTGTCGTCGACTCTTTTTGAGAGTCGAGAGCTAGTGGTTCAGTCAACCAATTAAACTAATCGATTAACTATGAGCGAACTGATGAACCTTTGGACCGCTGAATGTTGAACCCCTCCTTCGTGGCCGAAAGAAGTTCTTAAATAGAGGAGAGATGGCATGGCCGCTCCTTGAATCATGGGATATGACCATGTACTAGGTTTGTACTGTGAGCGGCTATGTGATGGGTTCGAAGTACTGTACTCCTTCCCTTCACATCATGAGGAGTGGAGTTGCGGCTACTCAGTACTTGAGTGGGTCTAGCCGACTTGCCGTTTGCAGGTGAATTCAGCTCTTGACTCGTGCAGGCGAGGCGAGCTTTCTATAGGCGGACTTGGTGACTGACCGGTCACTCGTACTGTGAGCGGCTACTTGATAGGCTTGGAGTACTGTGCTCCTTCCCTTCACGTCGTGCGGAAAGTGGGAAGGCCCATCCCTGTACGTAGCGTAGCGGCTGTCAAGTAATTAAGTGCCCAGTTAGTTTGCTGTTTGCGGGCGAATTCATCTCCTGATTCGTGCAGGTGAGGTGAACTCCAATCGTGAGTGTGCAGGCAGATTTAGTGACTGCACGGACTTGACTGGTTGCTCGTACTACGAGCGGCTACTCGATGGGTTGGAGTACTGTGCTCCCTCCCTTCACGTTGTGGGAAATGGGAAGGCCCATCCCTATGTGAGGCGTAGCGGCCGTCGGGTACGAACTCGACTCTCGACTCATGCAGGCGTCTAAACCCGTAGACGAGCCCTGCCCTTAATTTGAGTGGGCGACTCTATCTCGCAGGCGAATTCATGTAAAAGTTTGCGCCTGTAATTTTTACCGTCTACAGTAGGGTATTGTTGATCGATCCCCATGGACATGTCCTTTCTCGGGCCTATTCATTGACCAAGATATGTTCCAACAACGAATCTGAATATAATTCCCTTGTAATCGACCTACAACGTGATGTCCATGGTGATTTTACATTGATTATGAATCAGATCAAAGGAGAATATGAGGTCCACCACAACGACCTCATACCCTAACACAAAGCGGCGACAAAGATTGCTCAGCCATTCGAAGGTTTCTATATCAACTATGTAGCCCACCTTGAGAGCAGCCATACAGATGCTTTGGCATCCCTGGCAGAGACACTTACATTGGCTCCCAAATCAACTAGGTGAATCACAGAGGCTTGCCATCAACTATGCTCCCCAGTTTAAATTCTCAAAGCTAACAAAGTGCATGTCATGCAAATTTATTTCGAAAATAATGATTGGCAATTCCCAATCATTGACTACATCTTGCATGCAATACTACTTGATATTCCAAAGTAATCAATCTCTATTCAAAGAAGAGCTTTGTACTTCTTTTATGATTCTGCTATACAGACGTTATATCGGTGGTCTTTCGATAGTGTGTTGCTCTAATGCTTATCACCAAGTAAAGATTGAGAAGTATTAATACAAGTCCATGACGGTGCATGTGGTGCTCATCAACCAGATCCTAAACTTTAGGACCGACTTCATCGTCTAGGTTACTATTAGCACAATGATAGTAGATGTAGTAGCATATGCTAAACAATGTCATGCATGTCAAGTCCATGCTAGTTTCCTACATCAATCTTTGGAAGAGTTACACCCAGCTGTTACCTCATGGTCATTCAAAGCATAGGAAATGGATATCATTGGGCCAATCAGCCCACCATCGGACAAAGGCCATCGAGTCGTCTTGGCCATTACAAATTACTTCTCCAAATGGGCTGAAGTTGTTCCTCTCACAGAAATCAAGACATCTTATGTGATTAAATTCTTGTGGCATCACGTGATCTATCGATTCGGCGTTCCTAGACGAATCATTTGTGACAATAGTCCTTAATTCACCAGTTGACCGTTCTTTAAATTTTGCAACAAGTTCAGAATTTAAATGTGTCTTCTATGTCATACAAACCCAACTGTTAATGGTCTACCTGAAGCTTTCAACAAAACTACCATCAAACTTCTGAGGAAGTTCATCTCCTCTAACAAACAAGATTAGTACAAGAAACTATTCATCTCCTCTAACAAACAAGATTAGAACAAGAAACTTAGGCAGTGTGTATTACCTTATCGAATAACAGTACGCACACCTACTAGCTTGATGCTATTTTCCTTAGTATATGGATATGAAGCTGTGATCCATTAGAAATTCAAGTACCATCACTCAGAATCGCCATCGCCGAGAAAATAAAAACCGAACAATATCATCAAAAGTGCCTTCAAGAACTAGAAGTACTAGATGAGCTAAAAACTTCAAGCTTAGCAAAGAATAAAGATCTACCAGTCATGGATTTTGAGAGCCTTCAACAGGAGAGTCAGAGAACAA
The DNA here is from genome assembly GCF_001876935.1 of Asparagus officinalis. Classification (NCBI taxonomy): domain Eukaryota; kingdom Viridiplantae; phylum Streptophyta; class Magnoliopsida; order Asparagales; family Asparagaceae; genus Asparagus; species Asparagus officinalis. Next base: position 89,032,988 of record NC_033800.1, read on the forward strand.
TCTTTTAAAGAAGGCGACTTGGTCTTAGCCGTTCGTTGACTCATGGTCATGATGCATAAGCCTAAAGAAAAATTTCAACCCAAATGGGAATGTCCTTTTGTTATAGAGATAGTCTACTCAAATAGAGCATATCACCTAATTGACCAAAATGGCAATAGGCTCATCGCGCCAATCAATAGGAGATTTCTCAAGAAATACTATATGTGATTCTGGCCAATATCATCTCCCCCCAAAAAAATCATGGTCACGTTTAAGTTTCTACCTCTGACTAGAGATGTTGATCTTCTTGATCCAAAGTCCAATCAAAATCCCTAACGAGTCATTAAGTTAACATCACACCTCTGCTTGACTCCAAATACATCATCACTGTCATGTTAACATTATACCTCTAAACAGTGTCAATTCGATCAAACCATCACGTTAACAATACACTTCAGAACAATTTCTCATGATCCAACTAGTTAACATTACACCTCTGCCAAACCATTTCGTTGACTAGTTAACATTACATCTTTATCGATCTATCTTAGTAAATCTGACTAACACTACATCTCTGTCAAATATCCTTATACTGTAATGTTAACATTACACCTCTGAATAAGTCAGCTTGATCAAATTATTATGTTAACACTACACCTCTACCAATTTGATCCTAACCTATTCTTCCCAGCAAAGATATCATTATGATACATTAACATTACACCTCTATCGTACATGCATTGAAAAAGACAAAAGTTCCTTTATTATCAAAAGAGCTAAATGGTTACAAAAGGTTCCTACAGGAAAAACAGATAAAAAGTGTGTATTTGTGCAATACACTCAGCCATCCTGGAATCTCTAGCATCATGCGTACCCTTTTGGGCATGTTCCCTCGAGATTATGGGATCGATGGGAGTGTTCTAAGACCTAATGACTGAGAGTTTCTTGGTGATCGTCAGGTGATGCAATGCTATCATTCAACCCTTGAACTTTTATATTGATCCGCTCCATTTTTATTCGACCAGATTCTCCAGCCTTACGGTGAGTTGCCAAGAGACGATGGAATTTGATGTCAGCAATACCATCGAGATCAACTGTACAAAGCTTTTGTAGCTCTTGAAAGTAGAACTCAGCTTTCTCAATCACCATCTAGAAGGGTTTGGTATGAGCAGAACTGAGAATTGATAACCAAAGACCAAGGTGATCTCTCACTAGTTTAAGAGTGCGAATAGACAAGCGTCTCTACAAATGCAAGGCAATCACAACATTTTGGTTGAACAGTCTCATCAAACTCTTCATCAAGATCTTTATCTCCATCTCAATTAATTCTTTAGGATTAGGAGATTGGTGAACCTCAATGTGATATGAAGGGCCTACTCCTGTGGAGACCATCACTGCATCCGTGGTAGTCGGAGAGATAGCCACCAATACTTGTATCCGTTCATTACCCTACATAAGAAACAGTGCAAACATGACCAAGATGTTTGAAACATCTACAGTGACGATGTCACAAACGTCACCATGATAAACTAGGCAGCAGTCCTCATAATCATTGTTGTGGTCATCGGCACGTCCATAGACGCAACTTCAATGCCCGTAGACAAAATCTTTAGCCCATCAATAGTAGCTATAGCCATGTCGAGACCCTCATCAGAATAAGGCTTAGGGCTTGGTGGCGCTACCCTTCCAGCCCCTGTCATATTGGAATGACCAAAGCATCATCATCATCAGAAAGACCACAAGTGGTCATAAAGATCTTGCCTTTAGTAGCGGATCAAGTTTTTTAAATGCCTTAAGGCATTTCTTAAAGCTAATAAGTTGAGCTTTAGGCTAACCTCAATATCACCATTAATAGGTTCAAATCTAACCCACTGCCATCTCCAGTTGTGCTGACGCCTCTTCAGCTCATGGTCGACGAGCTCCTCAAGCATAGCCTCTTCCTCTATAGACAGCATGACGAGGAGCCATTGATAAGGAACTTAAGGGGATTTTGATAAAACTAGGGCTTGGAGAAAAGTCAGAGAGCTTTTGAAATCAAAGTGAAGAAGAAGAAGGAAGATAGTATATTTGTAGACTAGCCTTCAACTTCACTGATTATTCTTTGCCTTGAACTTTGCCGAGTATCTTGCTACAAAACCTCACCAAAGATCTCGCTACTGAACTTCATCAAAGATTTCGCCCTGAACTTTGCCAAAGATTCTACTCAAACTTTACCAAGAATCTCGTTTGGAATGAGCTTTGCCACAATTTTAGGCATGCAAATCGTAGACCTAAATTATAAATTCTTAGGCTAAGCCTCGCCTAACCGACTCATTGAGCTTTGCATGAATTGACTTACTGAGCTTCCCAGACAGTTGTTTCACAAGTAAGTGAACTTCTCCCCATTCAACGAACTACTGAGGCGAACCCCGCCAAAATTACTTGGAAAATTTTCACTAAGTTTCTGAATTGAGAAAATTCTAACTCAATTTGTTTGAGACTTATATAGTGAACCACACCAACATGTCTTGGCAAATTTTTAAAGTCTCCAAAATTGAGAAAAATCTAGCTCAATTTTGTTCGAGACCTCATTAGGAAAACCTCAATTTGACCCTCATCAACACAATGAAGCCAGAGTCACTTCCAAGCACTTTAACCCCATGCAAAGTTATGTAGAGTTCAAGATCACTTCAGAAATAAACTACGTAAAATCAAACATATGAAATGGACAATTTTAAGAAATAAAAAGTTTATTTTTATTGATCGAAGACTCTACTACAAGAAGGCAACATTCAAACTATCCAATTATAAGAGTGATGAGTATATGTTGCTATTTGCTACTGCCCTATATTTATAAAATATGGGTAATATGACGACAGAGGAGCATATACGAGCTACACCAATCTATAGCTCGTACTCCTTTGATCTCACGAGACTGGGAAAATAAGAATTTTTCACAGTAGAAAAAATAGCTCCTACTTACACCTCTCTAGGCTCTATGCTAAGGGATGAGAGGAAGTTTTTGAGAAAGAAGTCTCCTCTTGCACGGGACTTAAGCATATCAGTAGCAAGAAGTAACTCATGTAATCAAAATTGACATCAGGCTTGAGCTAGCCACACGACGTCTAATTACGATCTAGGTTCATGTTTATGATACCTAGTTATTGTCTGAGTCTTCGCTCGTGGAGATCCAAGGGTACTTCTTCAAGTACCATTTTAGTCACTAAACGATCTTGCGAAGAGCATGACACTCGAAGCTCCATGTATCATTATGGCAATTCAACTTCCCCAAGCAATCGTTTGATTCTCGATGATCTGTTTGAGTTTCGTCTTCTCAGTCGATAGTAAATTAGCTAAACGGCATAGTATGCGCAACTCATTTGCTTGATTGCCCTTCACTTGGGCAAGCTCCTGTTGGAGCAATTTTATTTCAGCTCTGTTAGGTCTCATGTTTATAAGCCTACTATCTAATCTAGTTTTGATGATTAATAAACAATTCCTAACAACATTTGTTAAGAGTTTGTAATTACTTGTTAGGAATCCTACACAAAGATCCTCGGTTAGCGGTTGGATGGAATTGCACTTCAACAATAATATTCGAAAGAGGTTGGCGGAATCGAAATAAAGTCATTTGTATATTCAAGTCAAAGATTCTAACAACGTTTTATGTATGAGGATTATAAATTGTATATACATTCGATATCATGAATAGTTTATATACTCTTTGTGAAGATTGTTTATCATAATCAAAAGGTAGGAGATTGTTAGGCCTCATGTTTATAAGCCTACTATCTAATCTAATTTTGATAATTAACAAACATTTCCAAATAACGTTTGTCAAGTGTTTGTATTTACTTATTAGGAATCCTACACAAAGATCCTCGGTTGGCGGTTGGAAGGAATTGCAGCTCAACGATAATATTTAAAGGAAGTTGGCGGAATCGGAATGAAGTCATTTGTACATTCAAGTCAAAGATTCTCTATTGCACTTCATCCTACCAAGGCGAGCTTATTGAAGATCAAATTGCTTGGGTATAGTGTTTTAAGTTTATATTTTGTGTGTTTATACTAAGAGCTCAAATTATACACACACCTTGTTTTCATTTCATTGCTTTTAAGTTTAGCCACATAAATATGAAACAAATGGATATAGTCATATACACATATAATTGTTTCATGTTTATGCGTGCTTAAAATGATTTCATCAAAATAAAGTTTTTTATAATTTCAAATTGATGAAATCATGTTTATCGTTTTCATATTTTTGAAAGTTTGCAAAATATGAGTTTACAGATTAAAGACTTGATTATACTATTTTATATCTTTTATAAAGTCTATAAATCCATTCAAAATAATTTTCATGCTTGTTTAAAATCATTTCATTAAAACCAAGTGTTTGACGATTTAGTATTATTGAACAGTTTATAAAATAAATGATTTCTAACAAATGGGAAAGAAATTTAAGGAATTATTTTTCTAACATGTTCTAATATATGTTTACAAACATTTTCTAAAATTTTATCATTTTTGGAGTTGATTTACTATGCTAAATTGATTTTACAAAATTAAGTGTTTTAGTAGTTTTCTGAATATTGAATATCTATGTTAAAATAATAATTTCTAACATGTTTATGTACATGTGTAGAAATATTTCTCAAAATTTAATGATTTTTGGAGTTGATTTGCTATTTTTAATTGATTTTATAAATTCTTTTGTGCAAAATTTTAGGATTTGCCGTATATGTAATCGGTCGACCGATCACATGCGATCAGTCAATGGATGACCCCATATCAGTCGACCGACATATGAAAATCAGTCGATCGACTAGAGATCCATTGCAGCTAATGGCTAGTTTTTCCAGAACTAATTTTTGGGGGTTTTTGTCTGTTTTTTAGGTTTTGGTCTGTTGTTTGAGAACATATAAATACCCTTTAGCCCTTAACACTTTAAGATAACTAAGAAAAATTTTAAAACAAGTTTTTACAAGTTTGTTTTAAGTTTTTTAAAGATCAAAATGTGTTTTAGTTTTGTGAAGAGAGTTTCACAAGAAGAGGAGATCATCTCGGTTTGAGCTTCAAGCTTCATATCTCCATCTCTCCTGTTTTAGAGAAGTTTTTATAAACTCATCTTCTAGCTATCTATTGTTTTAATTCTCATATTTATGCTAGATTGATTTGAGTTTAATTTTTATTTCATTATACTCATTGTTTACACACACACCCCTTGAGCTTAAGTATTTTCACATATAGTATATTATTGGGTTGTGGGGTTGTATCACTAAGGGTGAGGTTAATTTCGTTCTCACATTGTATTAGAGAACAAATTCTTTGTATTTGCATTTTATTGTTAAGAACATGTTGTAATACACAAGGACAGTGAGAGAAGTGGTGTTAGGTCTCATGTTTATAAGTCCACTCCCTAATCTTGTTTTGATGATTACAAACAATTTCTAATATTGTGCGTCAAATGCTTGCATTTGTTTTGTTAGGTAATCTATACAAATATCTTAGTTGGAGGTTGGATGGATTATGTCTTAATGATGACATTCAATGGTGGTTGGCAGAGTATCGGAATAAATCCATTTGTAATTCAAAGTAAAATTCAAGACCAAGCTTTATCCACAATCAAGATGAGCTTTATTGAAGATCAATTGCTTGGGTATAGTGTTTTCGATTTATACTTTGTGTGTTTATACTTAGAGCTCAAAATTCATACACACACATTTATTTTGATTTATCATCATTTTAGAATATAGACTTAACAACATGATTATATATCTTTCCAAAAGTCTATAAATCTATTTTAAAATGTTTTAAAACTTATTTGAAAGAAATTCGTCAAAATCAAGTTTTAACAAGTTCTTGTTCGTACATATTTTTGTAAAACAGATGAGTTTTTACAAATGTAAATGAAATTTAAAATTTTCTTTTTATAAAATGTTCTATTACATTTTTATAATCGTTTCCCAAAATTTTATCATTTTTGGAGCTGATTTACTATGTCAAATTGATTTTACAAACTTGAGTGTTTCAACAGTTTTTAGAATCTGTAATATCTATTTTAAAACTATGATTTCTCACAAATAGGAAGTGATATTTCAAAAATTCTTTCTCTAACATGTTTAGAAACTTTTCATAAAATTTCATGATTTTTAGAGTTGATTTATTATTTTTAATTGATTTCAAAAAATTAGATACGCAAAATTTTAGGATCTGTCGTGCATTATGTTATAACTTGACTTATAAGTCGACTTATGAAGAAATAAGTTGACTTATAAAGTGTTGTGCAATTAGATGTTTTCCATCTGCTGAGTCGACTTATAGTTCAAATAAGTCAACTCATGTAGACATAAGTCGACTTATACTTGTCATAAATCGACTTATAATATGGCCGTTTCACAGTAATGGTTATTTTCCAGAATTTATTATTTTGTATTGTTTGTTGGTTTTAGTTGGTTACTTTGGGTCCCTATATATACCTCATACCCTCTAATTTCTGATTTTAATCAAGAATGTTTTAAAATAATGTTTAAGTGTTTTTAAGTTTGTTTTAAAGGTGTTTTTACAAGTTTGGTTTTGTGAAGAAAGTTTCACAAGAGGAGAAGATCATTTCATTGGTTTTGGGATTCAAATTTCATTCATCTCTCCTTCTTGTTTTCAGAGAATATTTCTCTAAACTCAATATCTAGCTCTATACATTTATTTATTGTTTGTTTATTTTATTAAGCTAGAATTTACTTTGAGTTTAGTTTTGATATTGTTTATTGTTTACACACATACACTTGAGCTTAAGTATTTCATACATAGTATATTGGGGTTGTGAGAGTGTAACATTGAGTGTGGATTTTATTGTGTTCTCATCTTGTTTAGAGAACAAACTATTTTGATATTGTGCTAAATTGTGAGATACACTTTGTAATATACTTGTTCACCGAGAGAAATGTGTGGTGAGAGACGGGATTGATTTCAAGAGGATTGAGGTCGGTGATAAAGCCTAGAGAGAGGTGGTAATTCCAAGCACTTGAGGAAGGCCACACGGGCTAGGCCAGCACTTAGAGGGTATAGAGTGTGATTGCTAGAGTGTGAGTTGTGAAAATTTTCGATGAGCTAGAAAACAGAGATTGTGAGGTGTAAACATTTTCGGTTAGCATTGAAAATCGATTGAGATAGTAGAGTTCTCCTTAAGATTGGTGAGCAGAGATGTAGGTCGGAAGGACTGAACTCCGTCATCATTTTCTTGTGTTTGCATTGGTTATTTACCCATTATCTTATTTATATTGTTTCATGTCTATTTCACCCTTGTGTTAATTACATATCCTTGCACATATAAGTTGTTGAATATCGTACTTGCTAGGATATAATTATTAGTAAGTTTTAATTGGCATTAATATCGGATTAGATTAGCATATTACCCTATTCATCCCCTCTAGGGTAATTTCTAGTGGTTAGTGAGAAACGGGGTCAATTCCAAGAGGATGGTGTCAGTTGTAAATCCTAAGGAGAGGTCGTAATTCTGAGCACTTGAGGAAGGTGACGTGGTCTAGACCAACACTTAGAGCGTGTGTTGTGTATTAACAATAGTGTGAGTTGTAAATGTTTATCGGTGAGCGTTGAAAATCGATTGTGTAGTTTTTTTATTGATAGTGGAGATTCTCCTTGAGGGTGAGGAGCGGAGACGAAGGTCGAGGGTAACCGAACTCCGTGAACATTTATTTGTGTTTGTGTTTGTTATTGGCGCATTTTCTCTTGTGTTCATCTAATATCGCCTATTGTCTCACGTTTATATGACCCTTTTTTAAATTACATATCCTTGCACATAACTCATTGTACATCATATTGTTAGGATATTATTTGTAAAGTTTTAATTTGGCATTTATATCGGATTAAATTAGCAAACACTCTATTCACCCCCGTCTAGGGTACATTTACTTGGTATCAGAGCTTGGGGCTCTTTGATTTATGGCTTAATCGCCTAGAGTCCAAGATCCTCGCTTTGCATTATTACTAATCTAGTTTTGTGAATATTCATCTTGCTTGCATATATTTATTATGGACATGAATGGTGTACCTAGTTTAGGTTATGCTATTAACATTGCTCCTATATTAAATTATTTTCCCTATGCTCAATGGTGTGTTAAATTTAAACTCTTTGTTAGATCTAAACATTTCAATTTATCAGATATTATCAATTGTGCTTATGTTGTGCCCATGTTGGAGAAATCCAAGTGGAGCAAAAATGAGAAGAAAAAGTTTACAATGAATAAGCTTTTGTTAGAATTTTTATTTAATAATTTTGATTCGTCTATATCTAACAAGCTTGATCATTTTGATAGTGCTTACAAATTATGGATATTAATAGAAGCACATCAAGGGAACTTAGAGGAGATCCGTCAGAGTTTAACGGATTCCACTTCAAGTACTATGGGGCTTCATTGTGCACACGGTCACTAGGCGATAGCCCTAGTGGGGTATGCGAGTCTGATTCTGATGATGATATATCTATTCTTGAACTCGCTTGTACATATGAATATTTAATGCATGCCTATAACAAATTGCATCTTAACTTTAAAGATTTACAAAGCAAGCATGTTAACTTAAAATCGGATCATTAGTTGCTAGCTTCCAAATTTGATATTATTGCTAAAAAAATATAATACTAAAAGAAAACAATGATAAATTGAATTTGAAAAATAAAAATATGTCTAAAATAGCTAGCTTAACTCATGCTAATAATGATGCCATGGTAAAAGTAGAAACGATTAAAAATAAATTTGATTCATTTAAAAATAATCATGTTTGTTCTACTTCTACTGTTAATGCTAGTGTGCCAAATAACAAGTTGAATGAAGTGAAAAAATAAAATTTCTTCTTTGGATTCAACTTTATCTACATGCATTAACAATCATAAGAAGCTTGTGAATATGTGTGCTAAGTCAAGTGCAAATAGGTCAAAATCATCCACTCACTATGCACACATATATAGCAAAATTTATAAGTATACTACTTGCGGTTGTAAAGGCCATTTAGCAAATTTTGCTATGATGCACAAAAATCTACTAAGTCTAATATTAATGCTCCTTGTGCATCTCATAAAGTTTCTCCATCTCACACTTATACACTTTGTCATTCACATGAACCATATATTAATCATAAGCATGGGAATGTGTTTAAATTTGATTTTTGTGGTCTTTTTGGTCATGTGATCAAATTTTGTTTTGATTTACAAAAAGTTTCATATTTGCAAAATGTTTCAAAAAGACCTACTTTATTCACAAATTCTTCTCGTGCACAATCTAATGGTTATCATAAACAAGTGCATCCATTCCATTGCAATTATTGCAATAGAATAGATCATTTGCGTGATTATTATTATGACCGATCACGTGCACAAAATGCACCCAAATAGGATCATAACCCATGGGCTTTGGACTTTTTTGATAGGGGTCATGTCCCTAAACTCTTAGATACCAAGAGTGTTTGAGTATCAAAACAATTTTGATTTTTTTAAAGATTAAAACTTTTAGTGTTTTTGGTTTTTCATGTTCTTTAAAAGATGATTTTTGTTTTGAATTTTTGTGTAAAACATGTTTATAAAACTTATTTTAGAAATACATATTGATCCAAATTTTTTACTTAAATGATTGGTTTTAATTGCATATATTGATCAAAAAATTTTAAAAGTATTTTTGTATTCATAGGATATTATAAATTTTATTGGTTTTGATTTTCAATGAAGAGGTTTATGCTGAGCAACCATCCTGGAATTCTTGATCCTTTCTTTCAAATCATGTTTACCGGGTGATAAAAGTTTTATATGGGTTGAAACGATCTCTAAGAGCTTGGCATGATTGTTTTTTCTAGTTTCTTATCAAAATTAATTTAATTGATCTATGTTTATTTTATCCAAAGCATACACTTCTTTTTGATCTTTGTGGATGAAACACATAAATGTTTCGACATTTTTATATATGACCATGTAGATAGGAATGATATGTCCATTATTTATATTAATTGAGAATCTCAATTAGCGGATATCTTTACCTAACCTCTTTGCTAAGAAATTGTTTTATAAGAAGTGATTTGAGCATGCTTGTCATTTGATTCATTTTTGCTTAATCACTTTTTTTTTTACTCTCCTCAAAAATGATATTTTTTTGGATTGATTGATCAAACATGTTTTTAATGTTAATTATCATGATTTATGTTTGATGATTTATGGATTTTTAGATTTATTGGTTAAACATTTTATTTTTAATTTTTGGAATATTGTTTTTTGTTTTTGATAGATATTGCTCTTTGTTTATGTTTATGTTTTGAGACCTTTGTGATTATATATATATTTGTTCTCAAGGGTCTCTTTGAATATGAGTTGAAATTAAAAAAAAAATTCATATTCGTATCTCATATAATCATTGCCTTATTATTTTTGAGATATGCCATAAGGTATTTTGATAGGGGGAGCATTTTCCCTATATTTATTTTATACTCACCTATGCTTAATTATAGGGGGAGCTTTTGCTCTACTTATATTGTTTTTACCATTTTGATGTTGACAAAGGGTGAGAAACAAGTATATGTGAGTATATCTTGCTTTTGCTTACTATTGGTTTTATGCACGAGGATTATAATTTGCATATTCATTCGATGTCATGCATATTTTATATACGCTGTGTAGATTGGTTGTCATCATCAAAAAGGGGGAGATTGTTAGGTCTTATATTTATGAGCCTACTATCTAATCTAATTTTGATGGTTAACAAACAATTCCTAACAACGTTTATCGAGTATTTGTATTTACTTGTTAGAAATCCTACACAAAGATCCTCAGTTGGCGATTGGATGGAATTGCGCTACAACGATAATATTCAAAGGAGGTTGGCAGAATCAGAATGAAGCCATTTATGCATTCAAGTCAAAGATTCTCTATTGCATTTCATCCTACCAAGGCGAGCTTATTGAAGATCAAATTTCTTAGGTATAGAGTTTTAGGTTTATACTTAGTGTGTTTAAACTAAGAGCTCAAATTATACACACACCTTGTTTTCATTTAATTGCTTTTGAGTTTCACCATATAAATATGAAACAAATGGATATAGTTATATACACATATAATTGTTTTATATTTATACGTGCTTAAAATGATTTCATCAAAATCAAGTTCTAACAATTTCCTATTGATGAAATCCTGTTTACCGTTTCATATTTTTGAAAGTTTGCAAAATATGAGTTTACGAATTGAAGACTTGATTATACTATTTTATATCTTTTATAAAGTCTATAAATCCATTCAAAAGAATTTTCAAGCTTGTTTGAAATCGTTTAATTAAAATCAAGTGTTTGACGATTTCGTATTATTGAACAATTTACAAAATAAATGAATTTTTACAAATGGAAAATAAAATTTTCGAAATTCTTTTCCTAACATGTTGTATTACAAGTTTATAAACATTTCCCAAATTGTATTACTTTTGGAGTTGATTTACTATGTTAAATTGATTTTACAAAATTAAGTGTTCTAGCAGTTTACAAAATCTATAATATTTGTATTAAAATAGTAATTTCTCACAAATGGGAAGCGATGTTTAAACAAAATGTTTTATCTAACATGTTTCTCTACATGTCTAGAAATGTTCCTTAAAATTTCATGATTTTTAGAGTTGATTTGCTATTTTTAATTGATTTTAGAATATAATATGTGCAAAATTTCAGGATCTGCCGAACATGTAATCGGTTGACCGATCACACACCATCGGTTGACCGATCACACAGCATCAGTTGACCAACATATGAAAATTAGTTGACCGATGACCTCATATCAGTCAATGGTTTTTCTATCGGTTGACTGATATGAGGTCATCAGTTGACCGATGACCTCATATCAGTCGACCAACATATGAAAATTAGTTGACCGATAGAAAAACCATTGCAGCCAATGGCTAGTTTTTCCAGAACCGATCTTTGGGGTTTTTGTCTGTTTTTTTGGGTTTTGGGCTGTTGTTTGAGAACATATAAATACCCCTCAGCCCTCAACACTTTAAGATAACTAAGAAATATTTTAAAACAAGGTTTTGCAAGTTTATTTTAAGTTATCAAATATCAAAAATATTTTAGTTTTGTGAAGAGACTTTCACAAGAAGAGGAGATCATCTCGGTTTGAGCTTCAAGCTTCATATCTCCATCTCTCTTGTTTTAGAGAAGTTTTTCTAAACTCATCTTCTAGCTATCTATTATTTTAATTCTCATATTTATGATAGATTGATTTGAGTGTAGTTTTGATTTCATTATACTCATTATTTACACACATACCCCTTGAGCTTAAGTATTTTCACATATAGTATATTATTGGGTTGTGGGGTTGTAACATTAAGAGTGAGCTTAATTTCATTCTCACGTTGTATTAGAGAATAAACCCTTTGTATTTGCACTTCATTATTAAGAACACGTTGTAATACACTAGGATGTTGAATATCATTTCTCCATGATAATGTTTTGATGATAACAATTTATATTGTGTGTGCACTAACTTTCATATGCAGATTTCAATATCAGAATATGTCAATTTATATTGTGTGTGCACTAACTTTCATATGCAGATTTCAATATCAGAATATGTACAAGTGCAAGTGGATATCAAGGCATTTTGAAGTGAAGAAAATGAAGAACAAAAGATAATGTATTTGAATTTTTCTTTGCTTAGAATATTTGTACAAGCCTTGATCACACACACACGCACACACACACAATTTTAGAACACACTAACACAGGCTTAGTGTGTTGGTTAACTATAGAAATCCCCTATGTTAACCATTAGAATAGTAGTTAAAACTTAATTATAAAAACTCATTATTTCTGAATATTTGATCTTAATAGTCGACTAATTAGGATAGTAGTCGACTACTCATGTATATAACTCAAATACAAGTTTCTGTCTGTTTACAGTATAGTCGACTAATTAACATTATAGTCGACTACTGAAGAAAATGTCAGTTTTCAAGTTTCTGTCAAATTACAGTATAGTCGACTAATGATCATTATAGTCGACTACTGAGAACATTTTCCGAAAACACAGAGTCTGTCTGAACTCAGTGTAGTCGACTAATGACTACAGTAGTCGACTACAAGAGACAGTTTTTCAGTTTTCCGAATTTGAATATCTGACAGTTTTTGGCCGTTTTTAAACGTTTTTAAACTTTAAAAAGTTGTCTTTTCAAGGGCTATATATATGTTACTTGTTCAGAAAAATAAAACATAGATACATACCCATAAGCTTTGATTTTTGTGTAATTTTCAAGTGAAAAACATTCTGATTTTTTGAAAAAGAAGAGTTTCTAAAATTGCCTATATACTTTCATCAAAAATAAATCAATTAGGCAATTTTACAGAGATTAAAAGAATCCTAAGCCACTGCTGCACTTCATTACACATTCAAGGCTTATAGGATCATTGTGTTCTTCTTCAACAAGTTTTCTCTCGGTTGTGAGAGGGTTAATCTCTTAGCTTAGAGATTGGTGTTCAAATTGGCAAGGAGTTTGTCAATTGGTGTTGCAATTTGCAGGGACTTGCAAATTGGTCAGGTTTGCGTTTGATTTTGTAAGTTTATTCAAAATCATAGTGAAAACTCTCAAAAGGGATTTGCTTGGGGACTGGATGTACACCAGTTTGGTGGAACCGGTATAAAATCCTTGTGTTTGTGTTTGTAAATTTCTGAGATTGCCATTTTTCTTTGCAATTTATTATCTAATTTGCAATAATTTTAAGAGAACACTATTCAACCCCCCCTCTAGTGTTCTAGTGTATCTATTTCAGATCCTACATTTGGTATCAGAGCAAGGTGAAAGATGGCATCATCAAATACATCACAATTCAAGGAAGGTCACTCTACAAATCGTCCTCCAATGTTCGATGGCACGAACTACAACTATTGGAAGTGTAGGATGAAGATCTACCTCCAATCTCTTGGCTACGAACTTTGGAACGTCGTTGAAACAAAATATGAGAAACCAACAACTCCTTTCGCGGAATGGACTACATCTCAAAGGAACAATGCAAATTTGGATTCAATGAGTTCAATAGGGTGTCAACGGCCACATCCGCATATGATATTTGGCACACACTCGAGGTAACTCATGAAGGTACTACTAAAGTTAAAGAGTCTAAAATTTCTGTTCTTGTGCACAGATTTGAATTATTCAAGATGAAGGAAAATGAGACTATTGGAGAAATGTTCACAAGATTCACCGACATCACAAATTCTCTTATTGGTCTTGGAAAAACATATACTCAAGTGGAGATGGTAAGAAAGATACTTCGTTCACTTACTCCACAATGGGAAAAGAAAGTTACCGCTATTGAAGAAGCCAATGATTTGTCAACTCTTACGGTTGAAAATCTTATTGGTAATCTTATGGCATATGAAGTACAACTTGAAGATAGGAAGAATGATGAAGAATCTAAGAACAAGAAAGTTCTTGCATTTAATACTACTTCAGATAAAGAAGATTCAGATGATAATGATGAAGAAATGGGCATGTTTGCACGAAAATTTCGAAAATTCATCAAAAGAGGTAATTTTAAATTTAAGAATTCAAATTCAACTAACCCTCTTTGTTTTAAGTGTAATAAACCAGGGCATATGAAGAAAGATTGTCCAATGTTGAAGAATAAACAAAAATCAAGTTATTTCAACAACTTCAACAATATTCAAAATAACAAGAAGAGGAAAGCAATGGCGGTCACTTGGGATGATAGTGATGAATCATCCTCAGATGAAGAAATTGAAGAAAAGGAAAGTGCTCACATGTGTTTCATGGCACAAGATGATGTAAGTGAAAATGAAGAGCTTTTAGATGCTTTTAATGAATTATATGAAACTTTTATAAGATTAAAAATTTCACATAATTTTCTTAAAGGTGAGAATAAAAGGTTACGTGAAGAAATTTCAGATTTAAATTCCTCTACTTATACTAATTCTCAATTAGTTGAATTAAAAGAAGAAAATTTTTCTTTACTAAAAGAAAATGATAATTTATCTAATGAAAATAAATATTTAAAATCAGAATGTAATAAGTTAAATATTCGAATTAATAGTTTAGATAAAGATATTTCTTCTTTTAAATCAAGATATGAAGATATATGTTTAAATGTAAGCAAATTTAATAAAGGAAAAGAAAATCTTAATAATATTCTTTCTTTTCAAAGAGAATCACAAAAGACAAAAGGATTAGGTTTTCAAATTAATAAAAACAAATCAAAGAATACAATATTTGTAAAACCTTCTTGTGATTTGCATGATTATAAATCTGAAAATTTGTGTAAAAAGAAATCAAAATTCTTTTCTATTTGGGTTCCAAAAGAATTATCTTCTTTTCATAAGAATTTTTATATTTGTATTTCTAAAAATTTATCTAATCAAAATTCTTTTCTATTTGTAAAAATATTTGTTTATCATCTAACTATTTAAGCAAATCAAACTATTTAAAGGACCCAACATAGTATGGGTACCAAAATGTAAATGTTTATTTTTTCAGGTACCCAAGAAAGATAGGTGGATTTTAGATAGTGGTTGCTCCAAACATATGACTGGAAATATTTAATTGTTGTCATCTTTTCAAAACAAGGATGGAGGTACCGTTACTTTTGGAGATAACAACAAAGGAAAAGTCATCGGTGTTGGTTCCGTAGGTAATCCAAACAAACCTATCATTGATAATGTTTTATTAGTTAATGGTCTTAAACATAATTTACTAAGTATTAGTCAACTTTGTGATAAAGGTTATAAAATTGTTTTTGAAAAAGAATCATGCTTAATTTATGATATTGATTTAATAACCATTATTTTTAAAGGTTATAGAAAAAATAACATATATGTGTTATCTATGAATAATATTTCAAATGAACATTGTCTTATTGCATCATCTAATGATTCTATTTTATGGCATAAACGTTTTGGACATGTTAACTTTAAACATATGTCTAAGATTTCTAAAAATGATTCAGTAAATGGTTTGCCTAAGATGTCATTTAAAAATAATTTTTGTGATGCATGTCAACAAGGAAAAATGCACAAATCTTCTTTTAAATCTAAAAATGTAATATCTACAAATAGACCATTAGAATTAATTCATATAGATCTTTTTGGTCCATCTAGAGTAGCATCTTTAAATGGAAGTAGATATGCATTTGTTCTTGTTGATGATTTTTCTAGATTCACATGGGTAATTTTTCTTAAACATAAAAATGATGCTTTTAATGAGTTTTCTATATTTTGCAAGAAAATTCAAAATCAAAAATCAACTTCTATTATCTCTATACGTAGTGATCATGGAGGTGAATTTGAAAATGAATTATTTGCAAATTATTGTGATCAACATGGTATATCACACACATTCTCTTTTCCTCGAGCTGCTCCACAAAATGGAGTTGTAGAAAGGAAAAATAGAACCTTACAAGAATGTGCTAGAACCATGTTATGTGATAGTAATTTACCTAAATATTTTTGGGCAGAAGCTGTATCAACAGCTTGTTATGTATTAAATAGAGTTTTATTAAGACCTATTTTAAAGAAAACCTCTTATGAATTATTTTATAACAAAATTCCTAAAGTATCTTACTTTAAAGTTTTTGGTTGTAAATGTTTTATCTTAAATACAAAGGATAACTTAGATAAATTTGATTCAAAATCCGATGAAGGAATTTTTGTTGGATATTCTAATCACAGTAAAGCATATAGAATTTATAACAAAAGAACACAAGTTATTGAAGAATCTTTACATGTTTCTTTTAATGAAAGTTTTTCAAAAATACCTATTATACTAAATAATGATGATGATGTAATTGATACCATACAAGATACTCCTATGATAGATATTACAAAAGATGATAATCTACAAAATGATTTACCTAAAGATTTTGTAGAAGTTAAAAATCATCCACATGATTTAGTTATAGGAAATATATCTGACAAAGTAACTACTAGATCACATTTTAATTTGATTGCTCATAATGCTTTTATTTCAACTATTGAACCTAAAAATATAAAAGAAGCACTTCTTGATGATTCATGGATAATAGCTATGCAAGATGAACTTAATCAATTTACTAGAAATAATGTTTGGGATCTTATACCTAGACCTCAAAATAAATCCATTATTGGAACAAAATGGATTTTTAGAAACAAATTAGATGAATTTGGTCAAGTTGTTAGAAACAAAGCTAGATTAGTTGCTCAAGGTTATAATCAAGAAGAAGGAATTGATTATGATGAAACTTATGCACCAGTTGCACGATTAGAATCAATTAGGATTTTACTTGCATTTGCATGTTTTATGAATTTTAAATTATTTCAAATGGATGTTAAAAGTGCTTTTTTAAATGGTTTTATAAATGAAGAAGTTTTTGTAGAACAACCTCCAGGTTTTGAACATGAAAGTTTTCCAAATCATGTTTTTAAACTTAAGAAAGCATTATATGGTCTTAAACAAGCACCTCGTGCATGGTATGATAGATTAAAGAAATTTCTTTTAACTTCAGGTTTTGATATTGGAAAAGTTGATTCAACATTGTTTATTAAGAAAATAAATAAAGATATTTTACTAATTCAAATATATGTAGATGATATTATTTTTGGTTCTACTAACAATAATCTTTGTCAAGAATTTGCTAAGAATATGCAGGATGAATTTGAAATGAGTCACATGGGTGAACTAAATTTCTTTCTTGGACTTCAAATTAAACAATTGAAAGAAGGAATTTTCATCAATCAAAGCAAGTACGCAAAAGATTTACTTAAAAGATTCGGATTGGAAAATTCAACAAGCAAACCAACACCTATGAGCACTACAACATCTCTTGACAAAGATGAAAATGGTAAGAATGTTGATCAAAAGCTCTATCGAGGTATGATTGGATCACTTCTTTACATTACTGCTAGTAGACCTGATATTATGTTTAGTGTATGTTTATGTGCAAGATTTCAATCAAATCCTAAAGTTTCACATCTTAAAGCAGTAAAAAGAATATTTAGATATATTAAAGATACTACAAATTATGGTTTATTTTATCCAAAACATAGTTCTTTTGATTTAATATCATATAGTGATGCTGATTTTGCCGGATGTAAATCTGATAGAAAAAGTACAAGTGGAACATGTCATTTCTTAGGACATTCACTTGTATCTTGGTTTAGTAAGAAACAAAATTCAGTATCATTATCAACAACTGAAGCTGAATATATTGCTGCAAGTCTTGCATGTGCACAAATATTATGGATGAAACAAACTTTAACTGATTATGGCATAAATTGTCCCATATCATCTATTATGTGTGATAATTCTAGTGCAATTAATTTATCTAAAAATCCTATTTAACACTCACGTACAAAACACATTGATATTAGACATCATTTTCTACGTGATCATGTGCTTAAAGGTGACATATCATTAGAATTTATACCTACAGATAAACAAATTGCAGATATATTAACAAAACCACTAAAAGAAGAAGTTTATGTTAAATTAAGAAGGGAATTAGGTATATGTTCAATTGAAGATTTAAATTAATTTTTAAAACAAAAATACATAAATTTAAACCTTAAGTAGTCGATTAATCTAACTTATAGTCGACTACATGCACAAGTCTTACAAACAATTTTTCTGAAAAATTACTTTATAGTCGACTACTTACCTTTATAGTCGACTACTCAATGTAAAATCTTAAAAATAAACTTTCTGTTGATTACAGTGTAGTCGACTACTTCACATATTGGTCGACTACTCTGAGTTAAAAACTAAAACTTAACTTTCTGTCATTTACAGTATAGTCGACTATTTTGACTATTAGTCGACTACTAATTCTGAACCTTCAGTTTTTAAGACAAGTGGATATTTTCTGTTTTAAACCCAAAATCCAATAACCATACCCGTTTCACTTAAGTAAAAGTCATCTTAACCATTCATTTTTAACTACACCAATCCTAACCATTCATCTAAAATCTAATCTTGACCCTACATTCATTTCAAATCAAATCTGAACCTTACATTTTATTTCATATTCTAAAAAACAAATTAAAAATCAAAAATTAACTTATAACTATACCCAAAACCGAAATCTATCTTCTTTCCCCTCTTCAGAACTTCGAATCCAGGTTAGGGCATTCGTACCTCTCTCAAATTTCATCAATTTCATTCAAATTCTCTTCAATTTCTTCAAATCTATCAATTATTCAAGCTATGTAGTCGACTACTCCAGGCTATAGTCGGCTAATCTAGGGTTTCTACAGTTTGGGGTATAATTCTAAACTTGCTCTTTCTTTCTCTTGTTATTAAACTAGTTCATCATGTCTAGATCTAAGAAAGCCAAGCAAACTCACAGTTCTGTTAATGATGAAATCATTGTTTATTTAAGAAGTCCTGAATTATTGGAAGAATTTAACAGACTATCAACTTTAGAAATTCTTCCAGGACGATTTGTGAAGTTCGATGATTTCATTCCATGGAACTTTAGTTCTTATTTTGAAAATGTGGGCTTGCTTGAGTTATTTTCTGCTGACAATAAGAAACCATCATACCCATTTCTTGTGCAACTGTTCTATACCAATATAGAACGTGTGGGTAATATTGGTGGTTCTGAAAAAATTAAAACCCTTGTTAAAGGAATGGAGATTGAATTAACTACTAAATCAATTGGTAAAATATTCAATATTCCTTATCAAGGAGTTTCTCTTAGCTCTGTTAGGATGAATGATTCAGACTTGTTATCAAATCACATATTGCTTCCAGGACATGGAAAACCTTTGAACAATTCAAACAAACTTCGTCCATTTCCTAGGTTCATTGCTCGTATCCTAGCCTATAACTTATTTCCAAAAACTGGAAGTTTTCATTTCATTTCCCTAGAATTAGCAAAAGCTATATATGCTATTATGGGAAATATTCAAGTTAATTGGGCTGAGGTTTATTTTGACAATTTTCTGACCATTCCTAGAGGATTTCTTCCTTATGGTGCATTCCTGACTAAGATCTTTGACAAATTCCATGTCGATCTCAAATCTGAAAAATCTGTTGTTCGTTCAATTGAATTTTTTGATTCAAATGCCCTAACTAGGATGAAATTGACAAATTTTGAAATCCAAGATCACAATCCTCAAAATGAACCTGTTCAAAATGAACCTGAACTTCAACAAGAAGAAATTCCATAAACCTCAACTCAAGCTGGAGCCTCTTCAAGTCAACCACCACCATTTCCTACTGAACCTTCATGTTTTTCAGACGTGCAATACAATACTTTGAGTGCACGTATCCTAGAACTGAAAAC
Organism: Asparagus officinalis; assembly: GCF_001876935.1. Taxonomy (NCBI): domain Eukaryota; kingdom Viridiplantae; phylum Streptophyta; class Magnoliopsida; order Asparagales; family Asparagaceae; genus Asparagus; species Asparagus officinalis. Next base: position 89,053,256 of record NC_033800.1, read on the forward strand.
TGGTCAAAGAGCTATATATGCACAAAACAGATATATCATCAGCAATCAAGAAGACCTAATCAAAAAGTTTGAAGACTTGGACTCAAAGCTTAATTCATATTTTCAAGGCCAACAACCTCCTCCAGCACCTTAGAATTTGTTTCTGTTTTTTGGTCAAAACAATTATGTTCTTATGTTTAAAACTATGTGGTTGTTATTATGTTTAAAACTATGTGGTTATGTTGCTTTTATGTCAAGTTTGCTACAATATAACTGTGTGTTAAGCCTGCTATTATGAAAAGTTTGCTATTATATGTGTTAAGTTTGCTACTATTTTGTTCGTTAATATAACTGCTATATATTTTAAACAGATAATGGTGATGAACATTATGGAACTTGTGGTCTTTATGGCAAGTCTTTGCCTACCAATATGGATGGGTGAAGTTATGGACTATGTTCATAACCTTGATGATTTGTTTGAAGTGTTAACTCATGTTGACGAAATTATGTTATGTTTAGGTTCTTCTTCTTTTTGTTGATAACAAAGGGGGAGAAATAGTTAAGTTTTATATTTTTTATTATGAATGTTAAAAACTTTGCATATATGCAGGGGGAGTAAGTATTACATGTTTTAAAATTTAATATGATGCATAAATTATTTGTTATCATCAAAAAGGGGGAGAATGTTGAATATCATTTCTCCATGATAATGTTTTGATGATAACAATTTATATTTTGTGTGCACTAACTTTCATATGCAGATTTCAATATCAGAATATGTACAAGTGCAAGTGAATATCAAGGCATTTTGAAGTGAAGAAAATGAAGAACAAAAGATAATGTATTTGAATTTTTCTTTGCTTAGAATATTTGTACAAGCCTTGATCACACACACGCACACACACACATTTTTAGAATACACTAACACAGGCTTAGTGTGAACTCAGTGTAGTCGACTAATGACTACAGTAGTAGACTACAAGAGACAGTTTTTCAGTTTTCAGAATTTGAATATCTGATAGTTTTTGGCCGTTTTTAAACATTTTTAAACTTTAAAAAGTTGTCTTTTCAAGGGCTATATATATGTTACTTGTTCAGAAAAATAAAACATAGATACATACCCATAAGCTTTGATTTTTGTGCAATTTTCAAGTGAAAAACATTCTGATTTTCTGAAAAAGAAGAGTTTCTGAAATTGCCTATATACTTTCATCAAAAACAAATCAATTAGGTAATTTTTCAGAGATTAAAAGAATCCTAAGCCACTGCTGCACTTCATTACACATTCAAGGCTTATAGGATCATTGTGTTCTTTTTCAACAAGTTTTCTCTCGGTTGTGAGAGGGTTAATCTCTTGGCTTAGAGATTGGTGTTCAAATTGGCAAGGAGTTTGTCAATTGGTGTTGTAATTTGCAGGGACTTGCAAATTGGTCAGGTTTGCGTTTGATTTTGTAAGTTTATTCAAAATCATAGTGAAAACTCTCAAGCGGGATTTGCTTGGGGACTGGATGTACACCGGTTTGGTAGAACCAGTATAAAATCCTTGTGTTTGTGTTTGCAAATTTCTGAGATTGCCATTTTTCTTTGCAATTTATTATCTACTTTGTAATAATTTTAAGAGAACACTATTCACCCCCCCTCTAGTGTTCTAGTGTATCTATTTCAGATCCTACATAGGACACTGAGAGAAGTGAATGTTGAGAGATGGGGTCAAGTCCAAAAAGAGTAGCATTGGTTGTAAATTCGAGAGAGATGTCGTAATTCCGAACACTTGAGGAAGGTAACACGGGCTAGGCCAACACTTAGAGGGTGTGTTGTGTATTGATAATAGTGTGAGTTATAAACGTTTATCAGTGAGTGTTGAAAACCGATTGTGTAGTTTTTGTGATTGATAGCGGAGATTCTCCTCGAGGATAAGGAGAGGAGACGTAGGTCGAGGGTGACCGAACTCCGTGATTATTTGTTTGTGTTTGTATTTATTATTGGCATATTTTCTCTTATATTCATCTTAAATCGCCTATTATTCTCATTGTTTACATTGTCTCACGTTTATATCACCTTTGTTTAATTACATATCCTTGCACATAACTCATTGTATATAATATTGTTAGGATATTATTTGTAAAGTTTTAATTTGCCATTTATATCGGATTAGATTAGCAAATAACCTATTCACCCCCATCTAGGGTACTTTCTCTTGGTATCAGAGCTTGGTGCTCTTTAATTTGTGGCTTAATAGCCTAGAGTCAAAGATCCTCACTTTGTATTATTGCTAATCTAGTTTTATGATTATTCATATTGGTTGCATATATTTATTATGGACATGAATGGTGCACCTAGTTTAGGTTATGCTATTAACATTGCTTCTAAATTAAATGATTTTCCTTATGCTCAATGGTGTGTCAGATTTAAACTCTTTGTTAGATCTAAATAATTTGATTTATGAGAAATTATCAATTTTTCTTATGTTGTGCCCATATTGGAGCAATCCAAGTGGAGCGAAAATGAGAAGAAAATATTTACAATGAACAAGATTTTGTTGGAATTTTTATTTAATATTTTTGATTTATCTATATCTAACAAGCTTGATCATTTTGATAGTGCTTACAAATTATGGATATTTATAGAAGCACATCAAGAAAACTTGGAGGAGATCCGACGGAGTTTGGCGGATTCCACTTTAAGTACTATTGGAGCTTCATTCTGCACACGACCACTAGACGATAGCCCTAATGAAGTATGCGAGTCCGATTACTATAATGATTTATCTATTCATGAACTCGCTTGTGCATATGAACGTTTAATGCATGTCTATAACAAATTGCATCTTAACTTTAAAGATTTACAAAGCAAGCATGTTAACTTAAAATCCGATCATGAGTCGATAGCTTCCAAATTTGTTATCATTGCTAAAGAAAATGTAATACTAAAAGAAAACAATGATAAATTGTATTTAGAAAATAAAAATTTGACGTCTAAAATAGCTAGCTTAACTCATGCTAATAATGATGCCATGGTAGAAGTAGAAACAATTAAAAATAAATTTGATTCATTTAAAAATAACCATGTTTTTTCTACCTTTATTTTAATGCTAGTGTGCTAAATAGCGAGTTGAATGAAGTGAGAAATAAAATTTCTTCTTTGGATTCAACTTTATCTACATGCATTAATAATCATAAGAAACTTATGAATATGTGTGCTAATTCAAGTGCAAATAAATCACAGTCATCCACTCACTATGCACACATATATAGCAAAATTTATAAGTGTACTACTTGCGGTCGTAAAGGCCATTTAGCAAAATTTTGCTATGATGCATAAAAATCTACTAATTCTAATATTAATGATCCTTGTGCATCTCATAAAGTTTCTTCATCTCACACTTATACACTTTGTCATTCACATGCACCAAATATTAATCATAAGCATAGGAATGTGTTTAAATGTGATTTTTGTGGTCATTTTGGTCATTTGACCAAATTTTGTTTTGATTTATAAAAAGTTCACATTTGCAAAATGTTTCAAAAACACCAACTTTATTTTCAAATGCTTCTCGTGCACAATCTAATTGTCATCATGAACAAATTCATCCATTCCATTGCACATATTACAATAGAAAGGGTTATTTACGTGATTATTGTTATGACCGATCACGAACACAAAATACGTCCAAATGGGGTCATAACCTAAAGACTTTGGACTTTTTTCATAGGGGTCGAGTACCAAAACAAGTTTGATTTTTTTAAAAGAATAAAATTTTTAGTGCTTTTGGTTTTTCATGTTCTTTAAAAGATGATTTTTGTTTTGAATTTTGGTGTAAAACATGTTTAAAAAACTTATTTTAGAAATACATATTGATCCAAAATTTTAGTCAAATGATTGGTTTTAATTACATATATTGATTAAAAAATTTAAATGTATTTTTGTATTCATTGGATATTATAAATTTTATTGGTTTTTATTTTCAATGAAAAGGTTTATGTTGAGCAACCCTCCCGGAATTCTTGATCCATTCTTTCAAATCACGTTTACCGGGTGCTAAAAGTTTTATTGGGGTTGAAACAAGATCCAAGAGCTTAGCATGATTTTTTTTCTAGTTTCTTATAAAATATAATTTAATTGATCTATGTTTGTTTTATCCAAAGCATACACTTCTTCTTTATCTTTGAGGATGAAACACAAAAATGTTTTGATATTTTTTATATATGACCATGTAGATAGGAAAGATGTGTCCATTATTTATCTTGATTGAGAATATCTATTAGCAGACAAATTTACCTAACCTCTTTGCCAAGAAATTGTTTTATAAGAAGTGATTTGAGCATACTTGTCATTTGATTTATTTTTGCTTAATCACTTTTTTTACTCTCCTAAAAAATGACGTTCTTATGGATTGATTGATTAAACATTTTTTTAATGTTAATTATCGTGATTTATGTTTGATTATTTATGGATTTTTAGCTTTATTGATTAAACATTTTATTTTTAAATTTTGGAATATTTATTTTTGTTTTTGACATATATTGCTCTTTGTTTATGTTTTTGTTTTGAGACCTTTGTTATTATATATGTGAGTATATCATGCTTTTTCTTATTATTGGTTTTATACATGAGGATTATAATTTGTATATTCATTTGATGTCATGCATATTTTATATACTCTTTGTGTAGATTGTTTGTCATTATCAAAAGGGTAGAGATTGTTAGGTCTCAAGTTTATGAGCTTACTATCTAATCTAGTTTTGATGATTAACAAACAATTCCTAACAACGTTTATCAAGTGTTTGTATTTACTTGTTAGGAATACTACTCAAAGATCCTTGGTTGGCGGTTGGATAGAACTGCGCTTCAACGATACTATTCAAAGGAGGTTAGCGGAATCGGAATGAAGCTATTTGTGCATTAAGTCAAAGATTCTCTATTGCGCTTTATCCTACCAAGGCGAGCTTATTGAAGATCAAATTGCTTGGGTATAGTATTTTAGGTTTATACTTTGTGTGCTTATACTAAGAGCTCAAATTATACACACATCTTGTTTTTGTTTCATTGCTTTTAATTTTAAACACATAAATATAAAACAAATGGATAGTCATATACACATATAATTGTTTCATGTTTATACATACTTAAAATGATTTCATCAAAATCAAGTTTTAACAATTTCAAATCGATGAAATCATGTTCACCATTTTTATATTTTTGAAAGTTTTCAAAATGTGGATTTATGAATTAAAGCCTTGATTATACTATTATATATCTTTTATAAAGTCTATAAATACGTTCAAAATAATTTTCAAGCTTGTTTGAAATCGTTTCATTAAAGCTAAGTGTTTGACGATTTCGTATTATTGAATAGTTTACAAAATAAATAATTTTTTATAAATGGGAAAAGAAATTTGAGAAATTATTTTTCTAGAATGTTCTATTACATGTTTACAAATATTTTCCAAAATATTATCATTTTTGTAGTTGATTTACTATTTTAAATTGATGTTACAAAATCAAGTATTTCAGTAGTTTTTAGAATCTAGAATATCTGTGTTAAAACAATAATTTCTTACAAATGAGAAGATATATTTTAGAAATTCTTTCTTTAACATATTTATCTACATGTTTAGAAACATTTCTTAAAATTTTATAATTGTAGGATTTTATTTACTATTTTTAAACAATTTTAGAAAATCATTTGTGCAAAATTTTAGCATCTGTCGTGCATGTAATCGGTCGACCGATTACATGTCATCAGTCGACCGATGACCCGATATCCATCGACCGACACATGAGAATTAGTCAACCAACCAGAGAGCTATTGCAGCCAATGGCTAGTTTTCCCAGAACCGATTTTTTAGGGGTTTTGTCTGTTTTTTTGGGTTTTGGGCTGTTGTTTGAGAACATATAAATACCCCTTTGTAAGACCCCGTAGATTTTGATAATTTATATATGTGACTATTAGTAAAAAAAATAATATTTATTTATGATAAATATCTTTATGACATGGTTGTGCATGAAATCTAGCATTTTTGAGCTTATGAGAATGTATATATGCATCAGTTATGAGGTTGAGTTTGCAAATTTGCAAATCATGAGCATCAGAGTCGAAGAACTCAGTTTTCAGCTCATGAGTCGACCCATGACTATCATGAGTCGACTCATGATATCATCTCCCTTTGTCATAAGTCTTTGCTGAGTCGACTCATTATCTTATGAGTCGACCCATGAGTTATGAGTCGACTCATGACTGTCATGAGTTGACTCATCGAGGGTTTTCTGGGTTTTTTGGGTCGGGTTTGTTTGGGTTTCGAGTCGGGTTTTAACTATTCACATATTTTTCTCCTCCACCCAAAAACACCTCTTTTCATCAGTTCTCCCCAGAGAAACCATAGCCTCCTCTCCCATTCAAAACCCTAGTTCGTTTTTGGGCATTTTGGGAGATTTTCGGGGGATTTCAGCAGCTTCTTTTGGATTGCAGCGAAGGGGATCGTTCTTCATCATATCTGAGGCGAGTAACATCTCGCCCAATCCTTCTCCCATGTTTTCAATATTTTACAAATGTTTTTCATGAGTTTTATTGAGCCTAAGACTTATTTTCAAGTATAAATCAATGTTCTTATTAGGGTGAATGCTAGAAATCATGCGTTTCAGATTTGAAATCCTCACCAATGAGTTTTTGATAAAAACCCAGATCTGGAAATTTGTTTAAGAATGACAAATATGAGTTTTTATTTTGATTAAATGCTTTCACTCATGTTTAGGAGTTAAAAGTTAGGTCTAACATGCTAATGTTCGTTTCTTATACTATATATGAATTTATCACTGCCTCATAGTCTAGAATTGATAGTGATGGAGGTGAAGATCAGTATAGAGGGAGTACGGAACGAGATGGATGAGCTGTAGTTGTGAAACATCCAGTTTTCAGCCCGTGAGTCGACTCATGACTCATCATGAGTCGACTCATCAGGTTAAGTCGACCCATGACTGTCATTAGTCGACTCACGAAGTCTTTTCCTGTTATCATAAGTTTCTGCTGAGTCGACTCGTAACTGATCATGAGTCAACCTATGAGACATGAGTCGACTCATAACTGAACACGAGTCGACTCATCAAAGTTTTTCTTATTTTGTTTGTATTTCTGGTTGATCACCTACTGTGCTTATACTTTCATACAGTGTTCATAAATGATCGAGGGTTCTGTTGAGCTTTTGTTGAACATGAGAATTTTGCCTCGTTTATCAGGTATTAAATTTCAGTGGTTATGATTTTATCTACACACGTAAGATGGCGTTCCTGTCACAGGCTTAGATCGGTACAGCAGTGTGACGCCCCTGGGTTCACACATGGCTGCAGTCCGAGGTGAAACCAGGAATGTCAAACCTGCCATGCACCACACCGTGCAATAACATGTTTCACCATCACAATTACTATCTCTCTAGAGGAATCAACAATAGGTGTAGGTACAAAGCAAGTAAAAGGTTCTACAACAAATACTTAATGAAACGATAGAACATCAAATTAACACATCTCCTCAACCAAATAAACTGGAATACATAGTCAAAGTCTGAAATGATTAATAACAATCTGGAGATCTTAACATGTCTCAAAGTACATAATATCTGATACAGGAAATAAGGCACACAGCCTTTACAACTCTAGAACATAAATCTCTTAAGTCAAAAAAATGTCTCAAGTGGAGTACAAAATAAAATACATCTAATAAGAGGATAAATAGGCACTAGTAAGGGTCGCCCTCATCCTGCGATTCTCCGGGCTCCTGGCTCGTTACCTGAAAGGGGGAGGGACAACGAGCGTCAAAGCGCTAGCGAGCAACATCACAACCAACCCCAAGGGATAGGGCTTGTTGTATATGAAAATACAGTTAATACATAATAATATAAAATCATTTGTCCTAACAACAATGGTATTTGGTATTTAGGAAATTACAACACGAGCGTAGGTACGTCGAGCGAAATAATCCAAACAAGGAAACCCTCATGTATATACCTTGTATCTCAAATTGTAAATCCCTAAATACTAAACCTGAGGTCTAATACAAGAAACAATAAATAAAACAAATACAAACCCGTCTCTACTGATAAATGAAATCATGACAAGGCCACCACAAGTGTCATGCAAACTCACATGAGTGTCATGTCCGAAAACGATTAAGTGTCCAAAACATAGACTATATAAATTAAACGTCCAACCCATAGACTGAAAGTAACGAGTGTCCAACGCATGGACTGAATATAACCAATGTCCAACGCATGGACTAAATCTAACCAATGTCCAACGCATGGACTGAATATAACCAATGTCCAACGCATGGACTAAATCTCACCAATGTCCAACGTATGGACTGAATATAACCAATGTCCAACGCATGGACTAAATCTCACCAATGTCCAACGTATGGACTAAATATAACCAATGTCCAATGCATGGACCGAATGAAATGAATGTCCAACACGAGGAGACCGCACATAAGGCAGACAACCTCTGCCCTGCTGCACGCCAAGCGGTCGACCGCCGCGTCCACCGCGGTCGACCGCGAAATAGGCAGAGAGTTATTTACAGGTTCTCTGTCTATTTCACGTACTGATGCAATGACTCAAATAATTAAATCCTAAACATGTACAAGTGCTGTATAAACATAATTTAAACAATGTTAAATAATGCATAAACCATAGAAGACTAAAACAAAACTATTCTATAAGATCTACCATTTAATCCCTAGACATGTTTATGCATATCGAAGCGTTGTGAAAAACTTGCATCAAAACTCAGATTTCAAAAAAAAAAAAAATATAAATTTCAGATCAGATCTCTTTAACCAAAATCGTTGGTGAGCATTTGAAAACTAAAATACTTGATTCTTACATCTCATATCATAAAGGTCCATCTATCTACACAAAATAATGATTTAGGCTCAAGAAACTTATTACAAATCATTAGAAAACCCATAAAAATGTGGGTGAAGGGCTGGGGGCGATGTCACTCGCCTGAGGGGAGTTGATGAACACCCAAAAACGATCCTCCTTCAATCTGAATCGCGAAACCCCACCGAAATCCTTCGAAACGCCCTAAAAACGCCAAAATCCGAGCTAGGGTTTGAGAGGAGAGAGAGAAGGGGGGCTGAGGCTATTAGGGTTTGAAAGAGGGTTCTGAGAGCTTCAAAACGAGTATATATAAGTAGGGTAACAATCGGGTTTGGTATAAACAAAACCTGACCTGAAACTGAACTGGCATAACCAGGTTCGCTGCGCGGTCGACCGCAGCGACCACGGCGGTCGACTGCGCAGGGTTCTGGGCCATACTCAGACTGGAGTTCGGTAAAAAGGTTGTAACTTTCTCATACGATCTCGGAATGAGGTGATCTAAGATTCGTTAGAAAGCTATTGAAGAGACCTACAACTTTGGTGTTATACACGTTTCCATATTCTAACTGAATCAGTATGAAAAATATAGAAACTCTCAACTGGTCAAAATTCTCAGATTTTCACTATTTGCCTTTGTGCATGTTTTGTGTATTTACACTCATATATTCACAAATATACATTGAATTAATCTCAAATCAATTCCTATCATACTCAAACCTCAAAATACTTTATTTTTACCATATAACATATTTATAATTATTTATCACACTATATTCAATTTTTCAGGGTTTTACATTCTTCCCCCCTTAAAAGAATTTCGTCCTCGAAATTCGAAAATCGTACGCATCTCGCAATATGAACTTCTAGATGAATATATAGAAATATTTGTACCTAACGATTTAAAATGGTAATACTCCCACTCGAACCCTAATCTAGTGGAACTAGTACATCGGGTGAAAAATCCAAACAAGGAACCCCCCATATATATACCATGTGTTCCAAAAAGATTAAGAATTAAGTAGAAATATTCACATTCTAGTGTTAAATGTAAATATAACCCAAGATGTAAACATAATATAAAACACATATCATAAAAATTAATTTACCTGTTCAAACAGGAGTGGGTAGTCGCGACGCATGTCCTCATCGCGCTCCCAAGAAACCTCCTCAACTCCTTTCCGGTTCCACTGAATTTTCACCAAGGGAGAAAAAAAATATCCTGTTTCTAAATTTCTTATCTTCTCTAGCAAGTATATAAGCTGGGATTTTAATCGTAGTCAAATCATCCTGAAGCTAAATCTCTGATGTGTTCAACACTCACTGCTGCTCTTCATCATGTACTTGCTTCTCGAACATTAAAATATGAAATACTTTATGTACACTAGACATCGATGCTGGAAAGTCTAGTCCATATGAAACAGCCCCAATAAGCTCCAAAATCTGAAACGGTCCAATATATCTCAGTTCAAGCTTTCTCCGCCTTCCGAATCGCTGAACGTCTTTTATAGACGATACTTTCAGCATAACTAACTATTCAAATCTGAAACTCTAAATGTCCTCATTTTTTATCTGCATAGCTCTTTTGCTGACTCTGAGCGGCTAGAACCTGTTCTCTAATTTGTGTTACTTTCTTAGTAATCTATCTCATAAGCTCTGGCCCAAGCATTAAAATATCCTCCTGCTCTCCCCAATATATAGGCGATCTGCAAGGCCTCCCGTACGATGCTTCATACGGGGCCACACCAATTATCACTTGATAACTGTTGTCATAAGCGAACTCTATCAGTGGAATATGATTCCTTCCATCTACCTTGAAAGTCAATGACATAAGCCCGCAACATGTCCTCCAACATCTGATTTACTCTCTCCGTCTGACCATCCGTCTGTGGGTAAAATACACTACTGTAAGATGAATATACTGCCAAGTGAATCTTGGATTCTTCCACAAGTGAGGAGTGAATACTGAACCTCGATCCGATACCATCGTGTCTGGGACTCCATGAAGTCAAACTATCTACCAAACAAATATCCTCGCATATGCCTCGGCGGTATAAGTAGTCCTTACTGGAATGAAATATGCTGGCTTCATTAGTATATCCATTATCATCCAACCAGAATCATTTTCTTTCTTCGACTTCTGCAACCCTACAATAAGGTTCATAAAAAGGTCCGCCCACTTCTATTTCGAAATGGGGAAAGATTGAAGTGTTCCTACCGGTCCCTAATGTTCCACCTTCACTTACTGACCGGTAAGACACTTAGCTATATACTCTGAAATCTTCCTATGCATATCACTTCACCAAACGTGTCTCTTTAGGTCTTTGTACATCTTAATTATTCCTGGATGTATAGAATTACGAATTCATAGTTCTTAATAAACTCAATCCACCGTCGCTGCCTCTGGTTGAGTTCCTTCTGAGAGAAAAGATACTTCAAACTCTGGTGGTCGATGAACAACTCAAATTGCACTCCATATAAGTAATGCCTCGTGACTTCAGTACAAATATCACTACTGCTAACACCAAATCATGAGTGGGGTAGTTCTGCTCGTGCACCCTAAATTGTCATGAGGTATATGCTTCTACCCTCTGAGTCTGCATCAAGATGCCTCCTAAACTTGCCAATGATGCATCTGTGTAAACAACGTACGTCCTGTCACTGCTCGAAATAGTCAAAACCGGTACCGTAGTCAACTTAGTCTTTAAAGTATCAAAGGCCTTCTGGCACTCTATGTTCCAAATGAACTGTACACCCTTCCTCGTAAGGCGTGTAAGTGGTGCCGAAATCTTCAAGAAGTCTAGGATGAACTTCCTGTAATAACCGGCTAACCCAAGAAGCTTCAAATCTCTATCACCATCTTCGGTGGTTACAAAACAAGAATTGCTGTAAACTTAACCGGATTCACTGTCATGCCCTCTCTGCTGTTGACGTGGCCGAGAAATCTAACTTCTGAAAACCAAAACCTGTATTTGCTGAACTTGGCATATAACTGGTGCTCCTGAAGAGTTTGCAATGGTACTCGTGTTCTGCCTCCGATCTCAAGAATATGAGAATATCAATCTGGCCCATGAAGAGAGGGAAAAACCCGGTTCATCACATTCATGAATATCATGAGTGCATTAGTCAACCCGAATGGCCTGACTAGAAACTCTAAAGATTCACATCGAATTAGGAAAAACGGCTTTGGAAAAATCCATCTTCCGAACCCGCAACTATGATAACCAGAACGAAGATCAAACTTCGAGAAATACTACGCTCTCTGCAACTAGTCGAACAAGTCATCAATCCTAGGTAATGAGTACCTATTCCGGATAGTGTCCTTGTTCGGCTCTCTATAATAAATACAAAATCTCATATTACCGTCCTTTTTCTTCACGAAGAGGACCGATGCGCCCCATGGAGAATAACTCATACAAATAAAACCTGAGCTGACAACTCGTCCAACTGGTTCTGAAGCTCCCTCATCTCAGCTGGTGTCATACGATAGGGTGCGCGGGATATCGGGACTGTGCCCAGCTGCAACTCAATATAAATCTCAACCTCTCACACAGGAGGTAACTCAGGTATGTCCTGAAAGACATCCTGATAATCTGAGACAACTCTAGTCTCCAATAAATCAGAACTCTGATCCCGTCACATCCCCTCATCGATGAACGCCAGGAGTGACTCCGCAAAGCGAATGCCCTAAGAAGTGGCCACAATCATCTCAGACCCATTGGATGCTCGCACTCTGACTATCTTCGTAAAAACAGTCAGAACTAATATGGCAGGATGACAACAAATCCATAACAAGGATAACATTAAACTCGGACACATGCAACACTATCAAATCTATAACAAACTCCGACTCACCTAGACTAATAATACACATCCTACAAATGCTCTCCAGAAGCGATACCCCACCTAAAGGGATGGAAAACCGATAATGGAATGTCTAGGGGCTGAGCTACGATTTGGAGTCTAGTCATAAAAGCATACGAAATGAAAGAACACGAAGCTCTAGAATCGAAAAGAATACGGGCGGGGAAAAGGATTTATGAGGGACGTACCCTCCATAACTGATCTGCTTGCTCCATTATCATGCGGAACTACTGCATATACTCTGCCGATGGATGGATACTGCTCTGTTGCTGGTGTTGGAGAATATGGGACAATCTGCCCCTGGGGAACCTCCTGAACTGCTAGAACATGCCCCTCAGTCTTCTGCTGCTGCTGATTCGGACCATTTCCCTTCTGATCTCTTGTTGGTGTACTGCTACACTCAAATGCCTGGTGCCCGGCCTTGCGGCAGTTATAGCAAACTCCCCGGAACTTACGCTGCTGACGAGCTCTCTGATTCCGTTGGGATCCCTTCTTATGAGGGCCCTGCTGTTGCTGAGGTCCAGACCAAGGTCTCTTGTTCCTATCCTTGTCTCCGGGGTGCCCTTTCTTGTTCTTCTGAAACTTAGTCGTCCCATTTTCTTGAGAAATGACTTTTCTAGCTACTGATGGTGGTGGTGCAATATGATTCGCCACAAGCTCCTCAATTGCTGTCATCCGGGCAATAAGAGGAGCCATGATGTCCACCAAATACTGAGGAGCCTGTTTGCGGCTCGGGTGGAGTCTGCTGAGGCTCGGATTGAGGCGGCTGCTGCTCAGATGGAGTCTGCGTGCGACTCTGCCTGCCCAGGCTCTTCGAGTACGAGGCCTACGATCCTGTCATCTTTCTGATCATAAGAAAATAAGAGTTATTATAGCCAAATAGACGCTCTATAAATAGCGTATCAATATACAATTTTCACATCATATAAGTATTTGCACAACTATTTGAATTTATACAAATTAGTTGTCATAAAAAAAATTCTCAATTTTGAGATATACGCATATATCGTCCTCAACTCATACTAGGAAATTCTTATCGGACCCTATATATGAATCCTAAGAAACTCTATCCTAGCTCCACGACTCGACACAGGATGATCCTAAGGATACTGGAACTAGAGCTCTGATACCAACTGTGAGCGCCCCTGGGTTCACACATGGCTGCAGTCCGAGGTGAAACCAGGAATGTCAAACCTGCCATGTACCACACCGTGCAATAACATGTTTCACCATCACAATTACTATCTCTCTAGAGGAATCAACAATAGGTGTAGGTACAAAGCAAGTAAAAGGTTCTACAACAAATACTTAATGAAATGATAGAACATCAAATTAACACATCTCCTCAACCAAATAAACTGGAATACATAGTCAAAGTCTGAAATGATTAATAACAATCTGGAGATCTCAACATGTCTCAAAGTACATAATATCTGATACAGGAAATAAGGCACACAGCCTTTACAACTCTAGAACATAAATCTCTTAAGTCAAAAAAATGTCTCAAGTGGAGTACAAAATAAAATACATCTAATAAGAGGATAAATAGGCACTAGTAAGGGTCGCCCTCATCTTGTGATTCTCCGGGCTCCTGGCTCGTTACCTGAAAGGGGGAGGGACAACGAGCGTCAAAGCGCTAGCGAGCAACATCACAACCAACCCTAAGGGATAGGGCTTGTTGTATATGAAAATACAGTTAATACATAATAATATAAAATCATTTGTCCTAACAACAATGGGTTTTGGTATTTAGGAAATTACAACACGAGCGTAGGTACGTCGAGCGAAATAATCCAAACAAGGAAACCCTCATGTATATACCTTGTATCTCAAATTATAAATCCCTAAATACTAAACCTGAGGTCTAATACAAGAAACAATAAATAAAACAAATACAAACCCGTCTCTACCGATAAATGAAATCATGACAAGGCCACCACAAGTGTCATGCAAACTCACATGAGTGTCATGTCCGAAAACGATTAAGTGTCCAAAACATAGACTATATAAATTAAACGTCCAACCCATGGACTGAAAGTAACGAGTGTCCAACGCATGGACTGAATATAACCAATGTCCAACGCATGGACTAAATCTAACCAATGTCCAACGCTTGGACTGAATATAACCAATGTCCAACGCATGGACTAAATCTCACCTATGTCCAACGTATGGACTGAATATAACCAATGTCCAACGCATGGACTAAATATAACCAATGCATGTCCAACGCGAGGACTAAGTGGAATGAGTGTCCAACACGAGGACTGAATGGAATGAGTGTCCAACACGAGGACTAACTGGAATGAGTGTCCAACACGAGGACTAACTGTAAAATTATACAAAGTGTAAGTGTTGAATATATATATATATACACAAAAGATACACATAGTCTTATGTCGCACGTGCCTCGTTGTGCGGATCGGTACTTGTGTCAAAAGTCAACTCACATGTGCAGATAAATAATAAATCACTAAAATCTAACATCAAATAATCAAGGCAACTCCTCGAACACACAAAAGTATGCACCAAAATTAAAACATGCACAAACAGTGCGGCGGTCGACCGCAGAGGTCACTCCGGTCGACCGCGCCAAGAGCAGAACTGACTGCTCAACAAAAATGCCTCGCGGTCGACCGCCGCGCCCACCGCGGTCGACCGCACATAAGGCAGACAACCTCTGCCCTGCTGCACGCCAAGCGGTCGACCGCCGCGTCCACCGCGGTCGACCGCGAAATAGGCAGAGAGTTATTTACAGGTTCTCTGTCTATTTCACGTACTGATGCAATGACTCAAATAATTAAATCCTAAACATGTACAAGTGCTGTATAAACATAATTTAAACAATGTTAAATAATGCATAAACCATAGAAGACAACAAAAAAAAACTATTCTATATGATCTACCATTTAATCCCTAGACATGTTTATGCATATCGAAGCGTTGTGAAAACAGTAAACTTGCATCAAAACTCAGATTTCAAAAAAAATATAAATTTCAGATCAGATCTCTTTAACCAAAATCGTTGGTGAGCATTTGAAAACTAAAATACTTGATTCTTACATCTCATATCATAAAGATCCATCTATCTACACAAAATAATGATTTAGGCTCAAGAAACTTATTAAAAATCATTAGAAAACCCATAAAAACGTGGGTGAAGGGCTGGGGGCGATGTCACTCGCCTGAGGGGGGTTGATGAACACCCAAAAACAATCCTCCTTCAATCTGAATCGCGAAACCCCACCGAAATCCTTCGAAACGCCCTAAAAACGCCAAAATCCGAGCTAGGGTTTGAGAGGAGAGAGAGAAGGGGGGCTGAGGCTATTAGGGTTTGAAAGAGGGTTCTGAGAGCTTCAAAACGAGTATATATAAATAGGGAAATAATCGGGTTTGGTATAAACAAAACCTGACCCGAAACTGAACTGGCAGAACCAGGTTCGCTGCGCGGTCGACCGCAGCGACCACGGCGGTCGACTGCGCAGGGTTCTGGGCCATACTCAGACTGGGGTTCGGTAAAAAGATTGTAACGTTCTCATACAATCTCGGAATGAGGTGATCTAAGATTTGTTAGAAAGCTATTGAAAAGACCTACAACTTTGGTGTTATACACTTTTCCATATTCTAACTGAATCAGTGTGCAAAATATAAAAACTCTCAACTGGTCAAAATTCTCAGATTTTCACTATTTGCCTTTGTGCATGTTTTGTGTATTTACACTCATATATTCACAAATATACATTGAATTAATCTCAAATCAATTCCTATCATACTCAAACATAAAAATACATTATTTTTACCATATAACATATTTATAATTATTTATCACACTATATTCAATTTTTCAGGGTTTTACAAACAGGGCATGTACAAGAATAGGATATGAATACCTTTATCATTTATATTCCATGGTTCACACACACAGTCCTCGTGTTGGACTATAATCCATTTGAGTCCTTGTGTTGGACTATAATCCATTAGGGTCCTCGTGTTGGACCATAATCCATTACAGTCATGTTTTAGACTCTTTATAATCCATTAGGGTCCTCGTGTTGGACCATAATCCATTACAGTCATGTTTTAGACTCTTGCTAAACCTTGAGCATGATACTTAACCAAGGTTGGTACACGACATATCATATGAGGCTAGGACACGATAGCTACCTAGGTTGGATATGTCTCTTATTGTAATCTTTGGCATGTTTACGTTTATCAGTAAGATGTGTTTGTTTTCTTTTCTTTATCGTTTCCTGTATTAGACTTCGGGTTTGGTGTTTAGGGAATTATAATTTAAGATACAAGGTATATACATGAGGATTTTCTTGTTTGGATTATTTTGCTCGACGTACCTACACTCGTGTTGTAATTTCCTAAGTACCGAAACCCATTTTTGTTAGGATAAATGATCTTATATTATTATGTATTAACTGTATTTTCATATACAACGAGCCCTATCCCTTGGGGTTGGTTGTGATGTTGCTCGCTAGCGCTTTGACGCTCGTTGTCCCTCCCCCTTTCAGGTAACGATGCAGGAGCCCGGAGAGTCGCAGGTTGATGGCGATGCACTTTAGCTTCAGCCATCTATTTAGTTATATTTTCTTTTTGAGCTCCACTTGTTATTGACTCTACTAGAGAGATAGTAATTGTGATGGTGAAACATGTTATTGCACGGTGTGGTGCATGACAGGTTTGACATTTCTGGTTTCATCTCGGACTGCAGCCTTGTGTGAACCCAGGGGCGTCACACCCTTAGCCCTCAACACTTTAAGATAACTAAGAAAAATTTTAAAATAAGTTTTTACAAGTTTGTTTCAAGTTTTCAAAGATCAAAAGTGGTTTTTAGTTTTGTGAAGAGAGTTTCACAAGAAGAGGAGATCATCTCGGTTTGAGCTGCAAACTTCATATCTCCATCTCTCTTGTTTTAGATGAGTTTTTCTAAACTCATCTTCTAGCTATCTATTGTTTTAATTCTCACATTTATGTTATATTGTGTTGAGTTTAATTTTGATTTCATTATACTCATTGTTTACACACATACCCCTTGAGCTTTTGTATTATGACATAGAGTATATTATTGGGTTGTGGGGTTGTAACATTGAGAGTGAGATAAATTTTGTTCTCACATTGTATTAGAGAACAAACCCTTTGTGTTTACATTTAATTATTAAGAACACGTTATAATACACAAGGATACCGAGAGAAATGGTTAGTGAGAGACGGGTCAATTCCAAGAGGAGTGGCGTCGGTTGTAAATCCTAGGGAGAGGTCGTAATTATGAGCACTGGAGGAAGGTGACACGAGCTAGGCCAACACTTAGAGGGTGTGTTGTGTATTGATAATAGACTGAGTTGTAAACGTTTAAAGATGAGCATTGAAAACCAATTGTGTAGTTTTTGTGATTGATAGTGGAGTTTCTCCTTGAGGTGAGGAGTACAGATACAGGTCGAGGGTGACCGAACTCCATGATCATTCATTTGTGTTTGTGTTTGTGATTGGCACATTTTCTCTTGTGGTCATCTTATATCACCTATTGTGCTCATTGTTTACATCGTCTCACGTTTATATCACCCTTTGTTTAATTACATATCCTTACACATGACTCATTGTATATTATATTGTTAGGATATTATTTATAAAGTTTTAGTTTGGCATTTATATCAGATTAGATTAGTAAATACCCTATTCACCCTCCTCTATAGTACTTTCAATCTCCTTTTTCGAGGATCATCTTTGATCTAAGCGATGGAGACTTAGGCATGGGTAAGAAGAATAAGATAAAGACGATGAGAATGGAATAAGAAGGCTATTATTTATAGCCTCTTACAAATCCTAACTCCAAAAAATCACATCTTTTGAGATTTTATTGGGCAGATAAAGAGGCTAAAACTTAGCCTAAAACTCGATCAAATCCACAACAAATCTCGTGAAATCTTTAATCAAGAGATCTCAGCTACAAATCATGGTGAAAATCTAAAGGCGAATCTCAACAAACTTCGCTAAGATGCGAACGTCGCCAATCGGCGAGCTTTACTAACACAGCTTGGAATAAAATGACTCTTTTAAGCTAGTGAATGCTGCAAATTGATGAACTTCACCTAACAGCCAAAAATTGAGCGAGCTTTGCTCATACCCAGAATCAGTTGAAATCCGCTAATTTCCCAACATCGCTTCAACAACAGAAAAGACAAACGTCATTCCAAGCATGTATTTGGGTGAACACAAGCATCATTGAACCTTCAATACAAATATACAACTAAGGAAGTTACATTTAATAGTACACCTCTGGCAACCAAGTAGGTAAATAAAGACAAAGTTTTACAAGACAATTCATGCCACGTTCAACAGTACACCTCTAGTTATTTACCCAAAATATTTCAATCCAACCTATAAATCGAAATGCAAGCTCTTGAAAACTTTAGGGGTGGAGAGTCTTGTAGACGGTCAAAATGAATTTTTACTTAGGCCAATAATCAGCTTGGAATAAAAAAGTGAATGCCCTTGGGCTAAACACTTCAAACGGGCCTAAAGTCAAGGCCCACAACAAACTGCAGTGAAGATCGCCTGATAATTGAAGTGAACCTCGCCAAACAGTCCATATCGACTCTGCTTAACCAAATCAAAAGCGAGTTAACGTCTAGTACAAAACAGAACATTCTAAACGGTTATTAGAACCATTTGGACAAGTGAAAATAGCCCAAACCTAGAGGTAGATTATGTGTTAAGTCGAAAATAGCCCAAAACAGCCCCATGCCAAGTCAAAAGGAGTCATCAATTGGCTAAACCTAGAGGTAGATTATGTGTTAAGTTTAGACTCATGGGTGAAGTTCGCCAACTACTAAACTTCGCCCACGTCAACTCAAGTGGACCAAGTCATCCACTTTCGAAGAAGACTCGCACATGTCCACAGTGACCCTCTCTCACGACTTTAGCGACATCCACCTACGTCTTCAACAAACTTCATCAAGCCCATAAAACTCGCTAGATAGTCGTTTCAGGAGCTATTTTTGGAAAATAACCGCTCCATATTATATCCTACTTTAATAGCCACTTAATCCATAATTAAGGGGCTATTAACTCTATCTTTTAGCCTATAAAAAGAGGAGGGATCATTTATTCAAAGAGGATCTAAGAATTGGGAAAAATCTAGGAATGTCTATCCATGTAAGAGATCAAACTAAATCCAAGAGAGATCACTTCATACGCAGAGAGAGATTATTATCATCGCATTTGTGATTCAATCAAGTGAAAGTGTCGAGAGAAGACTGAGCTATCTTTCAAACCACTAAGTTTACACCCACAGCAAAAGACCATAAGTCTTAATCAGTGCATCAACGGAGTACAAAATCGACACTTCATCGGCACACAGAAAAGAACCCTTAGGAAAAATAATATTTTTCTTTATTATATTTTTATCTTTCTATTGTAATCTGAAATACGTATAATATTAAAAGAACCCGAAACAATGGTGCCACACCATTGTGCACTACTCACCACCATAGAATAGTTCTGAGGCTCTACTTATGATGTTATTGCTGTTAGGAATATCTGATGCCTATGAGAGAATTTATCAAATGTTACGTAATTAACTAAGGGATAAGGAACACCTGAGAACCTTTTATATCGTGGAGGCTCAAAGAGGGGGTCTATCTTCACTTCGGCAAGTTATTCCTAATTTTGCCTAGTTCGATGCAAGGATACGATATCCCGATACCCAGGTAAAAATGGGTGGTCGACTGATATAGATGGCCTGTCATTTCCCTATCCTAGACAACCTTCTGATCAATGTGTGTCGTGTACACGATGTAATCATCCAAAGGCACCGGTCTCCTGGTCATTCTTCTTTGCCTCCCATGATCCTCCTCTACACCATTCTTTTGAACACTTTCATCCCATGCTTCATTTGTACTCTCCCTTTAGTCTAGAATGGTGTTGATTTGTTTGCCTTGAGATTGTGGTCCACCATCAATGGGTGTTTCAAGCTCTTGATCCTCATCGAATGGATATCCCAAAGTAACTTGGGCATCTCTTCTTGGTTCAACCCAGCCGATATTATGAGCAAAAGGAAAGACATCCTCATAAAACGAAACATCTCATGAAGAAAAGAATACATTCTTCTTGAGATCGTTCAGCTTCCAACCTTTCTTCCAATAAGGATAGCCCACAGAAACACAACACCTACTCCTAAACCCATTTTTGTTTTTCTACCTATGGTTATTGTGATTATAACAGAAACACCCAAAAATCTTAATGTGTCCATATGATGGCTTAGTACCAAATAAGATCTTGTGAGGCGATTTTTCGTGAAGTTTAGTGGTAGGAGTTTTATTTATCAAGTAATCCACTATCAAGATGCATTCACCCCAGAACTCAATCTGCAGACACACATAAAATCAAATTGCCCTAGCCACTTCTAAAATGTGTATGGTTTCGCTCCACTATCCTGTTCTGCTATGGTGTGTCAACACGACTAGTCTCATGCACTATTCTGTTGTCCCTACAGAATTTTTGTATCTGTCCATATTCATACTCCAACCCGTTATCATTATGAATTCTTTTTTACAGTTTTTTTAAATTGAGTCTTGACCATCATACAAAAATCTATTAGCAACCTACTAGCTTCACTCTTTTCTTTTAATAGAAAACCCAAACCGCACGACTACAATCGTCCACAATTGTAAGGAAATAGTGGGCACCACAAGAAGAAGCTATACGATAAGAACCCCATAAATCACAGTGTATCAAGTCAAAACAACTAACTACATTATTGTTGCTAATAGGAAAAGAAGAGCATGTATGTTTCACTTGATAACAAGAATCACATGCTTCATTATTCTTCAACTTAAAAATATTAATTTCAGGAATAAGTTGTAAATTCTGACTTGACTGGTGTCCCATCCGACGATGCCATACTATGCAATCTTATAGTAGTAGACC
>NC_033800.1:89074912-89097344 GCF_001876935.1 Asparagus officinalis
CACCCCTCGCAGCTCAACCACTCCAATTAGGTTCTTTGAGGTATGGTCCTGTATCACACAAAGATTATTAGTAAATGACACTTGAAAAAATAACTCACTTATGAGTTGACATATAGATATCAGATTACAAGTTAAGTTTAGAACATATAAAACGTCATTTAAAGTCAATTTAGGAAACAGAGCAATTCGACCAACTTTTTTCGTTGTAGTCATTGTTCCATTGGGCAATATAACCTACATGGGAACTGCCTCTTTAATGTCATATATTAAATCCAACCTTCTCGTCATATGATTTGACGCTCTATTGTCAAGTATCTAAGGCGGTGTTGTAAGAATCTTGCCAAACAACTTTTCAGAACTGCCATTAGGCCGATCCAAAAAGGTCAACAGTCGTTGAAACTACTCATTTGATAGACCTGGTATAGCGCTCTGATTGGCTGCATCACTAGCGATCGATCCCGAGGGTTGATGAACATGATCCGCTATGGCTTGATCATGTCCAGTGTTCTAATTTTGTTGGTCTATGAAGAAATTTAAAGAGGGAGAAAAGGATAGGAGGGATTTCTTAGGGTTCCCGATTTGTAGTGAAAATTCCATGGATTCTAGCCATCAATTTATAGGGCTCACCCTACAACTGTCTACCCTTCAGATCCGCCCTCAGTTTACACGAAATCTATAGTTAAGTTATTTTCTCAATAATCCAGATATTTTCTATCTGTTACAACTCCTTCCTGATTTTATAAGATAGTGGGCCAGTTTTGTTGAGGTCAAAACTAACATCTCCCACTTGGTCGAAACAAAATATATTTCTAGTATGCTCCCACTATTCATGAGATATATTAAAATTTCATTCGTGCTATCATTATTAATGGGGTATGAATGTTGCTTTAGCTTCCTGATTTACACATTCCTAAGTCCCATCAAACCAACAAGTTTAATGAACATATCTGTTGAAATTCTTTTTGTCAAGGGATCATCTATCATATCACTTGTAGAAATGTAATCACCTTAATTTCTAGCCTTTGCAAAATATATTTCTAGTATACTCCCACTATTCATGAGATATATTAAAATTTCATTCATGCTATCATTATTCATGGGGTATGAATGTTGCTTTAGCTTCCTGACTTACAAATTCCTAAGTCCCATCAAACCAACAAGTTTAATGAACATATCCGATAAAATTCTTTTTGTCAAGGGATCATCTATCATATCACTTGTAGAAATGTAATCACCTTAATTTCTAGCCTTTGCACAATATCTTGAATATAATGGTATTGTATCGCAATGTGTCTTCCTTTTGAACTATTTCCTTTTGAACTATTTGAACCATTGTCTATTAGGCTTATAGTGGCTTTATTATCATTAAAAATCTTTATTGGTCCATTCACCAAATTTAGATTCAGGTCATTCAAAAATCGTCTAATCTAGACTGCGTGAGTAGTAGCCATGCTGTAAGTTATATACTCAACTTCTTGTGTGTATCTGGCTTCACACCCCTATTTTTTGCTACCCTAAAAATAGCTTCATCACCATAGATGAACAAGTA
Source organism: Asparagus officinalis (assembly GCF_001876935.1). Classification (NCBI taxonomy): domain Eukaryota; kingdom Viridiplantae; phylum Streptophyta; class Magnoliopsida; order Asparagales; family Asparagaceae; genus Asparagus; species Asparagus officinalis. Next base: position 89,076,462 of record NC_033800.1, read on the forward strand.
TCCCGAAGTTGACTTTCCATCATCTTTATCTCCTTCGAAGTCAGCATCTGAATAATCAAGATTCTCAAGCATTTCAGCTTGATAAACTAATTTGTGGCATAATGCACTCTTAATGTACTTCATAATCCTCTTAACGGATTCCCAATGTGCCAGTCTAGGATTACTCTAGTATCTGCTAACTAAACTCACTGGATATGCCAGATACGGTCTAGTACATATTATTGCATACATCAAGCTTCCCATAGCTTAAGCATACATAACATTATGAGATTTTGGTCCTTCTCTAGGACATAGCTCTTTACTCGAACGTTTCCTAAAGACCAGTGGTGTTGGTGCCATATTGTAATTATACATTCCAAATCGTTTAAGAACTGAATGTAAGTATTTCTCTTGGTTTAAACTCAACATTCTAGATTTTTTTTGTCCCTTAGGATTTGAATCCCAAGGACATAGGATGCTTCTCTCATGTCTTTCATCTCAAATTCTTTAGTAAGATCATGCTTGATCTTATTTAACTTTTCTATATCATTTCCAGCAAGTAATATATCATCAATATATAATGATAATATAGAAAACTTTCCCCCACTGTTTAGAACATACACACAACTATCCAATCTATTTGCAATGAAATCAAATTGGACAATAATGTTATGAAATTTAAGATACCATTGTCTAGATGATTGTGTCAAACCATATAATGACTTCTTTAATTTATATACCTTATTTTCTTATCCTTTGACCTGAAAGCCTTAAGGTCAGTTCATGTATATGACTTCCTTCAACTCTCCATTGATGAACGCAGTCTTGACATCTATTTGAAGAAGTTGCAAATCAAGATTGGCAACAATAGCTAAAATAATTCTAATGGATGCAAATTTTGCTAGTGGAGAGTAAGTCTTTTGATAGTCTATACCCTCTTTTTGGGTAAAACCCTTATCAACTAGTCGGGCCTTAAATTTATCAATAGATCCATCAGGATGATATTTCTTTTTCAACACCCATTTGCATCCTATTGACTTCCTCTTTTTTGGCAAGTCACATAATTGCCATACTTGATTTTTCTTAATGGAGTCAAATCTCTTCTCGCATAGCTTCGAGCCATGAATGTGACTCATGTGAATTCATTGCATCATAATTAAGAGGATCAATCTGATCATCGATATTATAGTCCACTGAAAAATATGATGTTTCATATGGATATAAATAATAATCATCCATCTTGGCAAATTGAGTTCTAGGTCTTTTGTTTCTGGTTAGATTTTCATGTTGCACATCATTGTTTACATCATTTTTCATAGGTATTTGTTGATATACGGGTTCATTTTCCATGATTGGATGATCAAAGTCATCTTTGTCAATCGAGTCATCATTGAAAAATCTAATGCAAGTAAATGAGGAGCTTCTTCTTGCACTCGTTTTCATTCCTCTAGATTTTCTAGAAAAGTAACATCTCCACTTTCAATTACTCCTTTTACCTCATGGAAAAATCTATATCCTTTGGATTTTTCTGAATATCCTATGAACTTGCATTTTATAGTTTAAAAATCTAACTTGTCTCTAGCCTGTCATGGGTTAAGTACATAAGCTGTGCAACCCCATTTTCTTAGATGACTTAGGGGGGGTTTATATCCATACTAAAGTTTAAATGGTATCAAAGAATCTGATTTTGTGGGAATTCTATTTAAAACATAATTCACAGTTAAAACTGCTTCTCCCTGAAAGCTTTGGAGAGTCTAGAATGAGACAACATACACCTTACTGCATCCATCAATATTCTATTTATCCTTTCGGCCACACCATTTTGTTGTGGTGTGAAAGACATTGTTGTGTGCCTTTTAATTTCATATTGAATGCAATAGTTATCAAATTCTTTTGAATTGAATTCACCACATCTATCAGTTCTTAATAATTTTATGAATCTCCCAAGAGTTCTTTTTACTTTTGCTTTATATCTTTTAAAATATTTAAAAGCCTCGGACTTTTTATTCAAGAGATAAATAAAAGTAAATTTTGAGTAGTTTTCTCTGAATGTAATGAAATATTCCTTATTATGGAGGGTCCTTACCCTTAAGGGCCCACAAATGTCTGAATGAATGAATGCTAACAACTTTTTTCCCCTTTTACCCTTTGTAAATGGCTTTCTAATCATTTTTTTCCGATCAAACAATATACAAGGTGATGTTCTCACACCTGTTAGAGTTAGAAACATGTTCATTCTAATAATTTCATACATTTTAAAATTATTAGGATGAACGAATCTCATGTGCCAAAGATCAAAATCAAACAATAAACACATGGAATAATTCAAAGCATCATTCTTATTAATCAAATCAGATTTCACAATAGGAAGACAAAACAATTCATTTTTGAGCACTAATTTACCCATTGCATACACCTTCTTATCCTTTCCGATTGAGACCTTGTTATTATAAAACCTAATCTCCAGACCTTTCTTCAGCTAACCGGAACTGACACTAAGTTGCGCTTGCCAGGTGCATAAGACACATCTTTTAGAACCATGACACTGTCTCCCACGTCCAATTTGTAGGAGCCAATACCTTCTACATCTAGATAGATATTGTTCCCTATGTAAATATGTTGTTCTCCTTTCTTCATCTCTTTAAAGTGAACCAGTCCCTCCTTAGTCTTTGCAATGTGTAGAGTGGCACCTAAGTCAACCCACAAACCATCTATGTTAGTTGTTGTACCATTGCACTCAACTACACATATAAATTGCATCTTGCTAGATCTTGTCTTTTCTAGGTGTTTTTATCACCCTTATTTTTCTCTTGTGGATAGTTTACTTTAAAGTGACCAATCTTTCCACAAGTATGACACGATGCAGGGGGCTTTCTCTTAGGATAAGCTTGAGCTCAGCGGGGCCCTTTAAGGATTGGTTTGTTTGGTCTCATCTGATGATTTCTTTGCGTCCAATAAAAATTTTTATGTTGCACAACATTTGATTCTTCAACTTGCACAAGGTTCACATCAATGCCATTCTTGCTGGCTAGAATGTCTTGTTCCATTGCTAAGTAAGCCAATAAGTCTGAGACCCTTTTGATGGTCCATTCAATCTCAGAGTGGTGGGTATCCATATCCAATGATGGTGGTAAACTATTCAAAATAGTTGCCACATGCATCTTCTTAGGAATTTCAAAACCTGCATATGCCAAATCTTTTGCCATGACTATCATATTGTTGTCGTGCTCCATGGAACTATCATTTTCCTGCATCTGATATGTATTATACCTATGCAATAATAATTGTATGTTCACCTTAGACATGGTGTCATACTTATCCTTGATAGCCTTCCACATTTTATGTGCGGTCTTATAGGTTTCAAGTACCTTTATAAAATCGTCTTCCATGAACATCAACATGAGGTTTTTCACCTTTTTGTCCTTAAGATGCAACTACTCAAATTCTTTGTTTTGAATTTTAGTAGCATTTTCATTTAGAATTGGAGCAGTGGTTTCGAGGAAATAATCTACATTGTCATGAATCAAGCTGTACTTGATTTTTCGATACCACATGTCATAGTTCACCCCATTGAACAATTCAATCTTTGCAAGCTAACAAGCAACCAACTTGCTAGCCATTTTCTGATACAAAAAATAAAGATTGATATAATTCACAAATAAAAGATAATAATATGCTATATTAAAAGAACACCTCAAAAAAATGCAAGATGATAGGCTATACATGATGAAAATTAAAAATCAGGAAAACATGTAGATACTGTGTACTAAGATATGAGGAAAATGCAAGTTGGAGAATTGATGTAGGTAGTACAGAATTAACAGACACGAGAAAGAAAACACTGCATATATTTTATGATCTATTAGGCTCCGTTTGGATACCATAGTGTTTTACTTGTTTCCATTGTGTTTTCGCTAAAAACAAAACACCATGCATTTGGAAACCATGGTGTTTTTTGAGTTAAATCACCCTCAAACCAAAAACACAACACTTAATTCAAAACACCTTTTAGATGTTTTAAGTTTGGTGTTTTGGTTTTAAGTTTGAGAAGATGTTAATATAATACCTAACATAATATATTAAAGGAAAAAATGCTTCCATCTCCCAAAACACAAGAAAACACCCCCCCCCCCCCCAAGACTTTTCAACGGGTGCTTTGCCCCTAAAATACTCTGTGATTTTCTTCTAGCCACCAAAACAAATCCCCAGGCGTAACTCCATTTAAACCCCTCACGAAATACCTAAAATACCCATACACAGCCTGTAACCGTCGTACTCGCATGTCGGAAACATGGCGTTTCAACTGTAGACATTAAATGGTGATTAGAATGTCGTTTTTTAGGGGGGAAATTCCCATTTCTCTCCAAAATTATCACCAGATATATTACTCTTCCCACCGTAATAAAATCGCTGAGTTCCTCCCCATTCTATTACCCTAACTAATATGTTCCTTCCACTTAATTCTCCTCAATAAAAGCCTCTTTGATTCTTCAACTACTCCCTATAATAAAATGATGGATGGATCTCTTCTATGCGTGGTAACGAAGGCCAAAAGTAACAAAGATGATGATGGTGTATTCGTCGTTATCAAAGAGAATACAGAAATAATCAGCTTGAAATATCAAGTGTCGGAAAGGCTTAAAATACCAATAAAATCTCTTTCACTGAAGTTCATATGCGAAAGGAAAAATAAATTCAGTATTTTATTTGACAATGACGGATGACTTAAATTTGATGTTCGAGTATTGTCGGCGTAATGGATTTACAGACGAGAATTTGTATGCTATCTTCGGTGGGGAATCCTCAACTTCGCAGAACACACAGACTACACCGGAAAATACGTAGGAGTTACACTCCAGATTTCCTTATGAGTTCACTGGTAGGTTTTGCCATTAGTTGTTAACCTTATGCATTGGTTGCTTAGGTAATGAGTTGGTTGTCAAGGTTAGGTTAAGGACTCGTTGTTAAGGTTATTTGTTCGCTGTTACGTATACTAGTTGGTTGCTATGATAAGGTGTTTGATGTTAAGTATATGCGTTTGTTGTTAAGGTCATGAGTCTGTCCTAAGTATAAGGGTTAGTTGTTAAGGATATGTGTTGGTTGTTATGTTTATGAGTTTGTTATTAAGGTTATCAGTTTATTGCTTAGGCTATGTATTTTTATTACTACTTCAGGGCAATACCGATAGAAAATTCACGATACGCAGATCCTACATTCACCTAAACCTGTAATGATGAGCATATTCCTAATGACAACCCCACTGATGACTTGATCATGCTAATGGAAGACATGCTTAACCACCAAACAAAGATTCCAACTGAGTAGCACACCTCCATACGTGAAGTTGGTTAGAAATTTGATAGTGCTGCTGAAGTTAGATTAGCACTTCAATACTATTCAATTGCTAAATGGTTCGAGTATGATTTTTACCATAATGAACAAAGGCGTATAAGAGTCTATTACTGATTCAAGCACACACATGGTTGCCCTTGGATGTTGTTTGCTTCCCCGCTCAGAAATTCGTCTATCATGTCTATAAAGAATTTTGAATCTACCCACACCTGTGGTCAACATGGAGCAAATGTTGGAAACTCAAGGGCATCAAGGAAGTTCATTGCTAGCAAAATAAAAGCTGTTTTGAAGGTTAGGCCAGATCTTCATGCAATTGATTTCAAGAACGACATGCTCTCTAATTTTGTCATCAAGATTAACTACAGTAAAGCATGTTGGGGCAAAGAGACAGCTCAACAGGACCTGTTCGGTGACAATGATGAGGCTTACGACTCACTGAGATGGTACGTTCTTTTTTATTCTTTTGAAATCACTCTTACGTTTTGGTTGCTAACTATACGTATTAGTTGTTAAAGTTGTTGGTTCGTCGTTAAGTATACGTGTTGGTTGTTAATTTTGAAGATCAGTCGTTATAGTTATGAATTCGTTGCTAAATTTACTGCTTTGTTGTTATATTAATGTAGGTATAAATCCATGGTGCATACAACTAATCCAGGGAGTCGTGTTGTTATTGATGCTGATGACGGAAGGTTCAGGCGATTGTTCATTAGTTATAATGCATGTATTGAAGGGTTCATTGCTGGGTGCAGGCCTCTATTATTTTTGGATGGAATATTTTTTAAAGATCGCTAAAGAGGCATACTACTTAGTGCCACTAGGTATGATGATAACTAGGGAATATTTCTCCTTGCTTATTGCGTATGCGACCAGGAGAATGACGTTAACTGGAAATGGTTCTTATAATGATTATGGACGTTACTGTATGATAGAAAAAATCCTTACCAAGCTCCACATCAACTGGTAATGATTTCTAACACTGACAGGGTATTAGGCCAGCAGTCGAGGAATTCTTTCCAGATGCATTCCATTCAAGGTGTGTTCTGCATCTAGTCGAGAATTTTAAAAAAAAGATGAAGGATTTTGGGCACAAGGCAAATGTCGTCACTATGATTGGCAAGCTGTTACAATCTACGGCTTATAAGTTCACAATTTCTGGATGGGATGATGATATGAAAGAATTGGCAACGATCGATCACAGGGCTTAAGTCACTATAATGGAATACTCCCCGGAGAGATGGGCAAACGCGCATTTTCCTGGTATAAGGTAAGATAGCTTGGTTTCAATGTTATTTTGTTACAGCATCATTATAGTTGTTTAGGTTAGAGTTAGCCTACAGTTTTCTATTAAGGTTAGATTTTTATTGTTATGGTTAAAATTATTCTGCTAAGGTTTTGTTGTTAAGTTTAGAATTTTGTTGTTAAGGTTAGGACTTTAATGTTTAGGTTATGGTTTTATTGTTAATGGTAGTGTTTTGGTATTAAGGTATGGCCATGTTACTTCAAACGTTGCTGAGTCCTTCAACAACTGGATAAAAGGCACGATTTTTGCGAATCTTACCTTTGGTTAAGACCATATAGAAGCAAATAATGGAGCACATGCATGAAAGGAGGCTAGTGGGTCAGAAATGGTCTGGATACTTATGCCCGAAAGCGGAGATGGTGTTGTGCGATAATATTCAGCATGGTAGCTGCTTAGCGATTAAACATTCGACGAAAGATATTATGGAGGTCGAGTCCAATAAAACATGCCATGTAGATTTGAAGAATCGGGCATATTCTTGCAGGTCCTGGGACATCACCCACATTCCTTGCAAACATGCATGTACTGCAATTACATGGATGGGACAAGAAATTTATCAATATTGTGATTGCTACATAACTGTTGATGTATTCATAGTAAGTTATGCACCGATCATCTTTCCCATCCCAGATTACGAGAAGCACTTTGTACCACCAGAAGAGCGAGTGTTAAAGCCTCCCCTCACAAAAAAAGACATGGCAGACCATGCACTAGACGAATAAACAACAGGTCGTTGAAAACCCGTCCTGTTAAGTGCTCTTGATGTAACGTGGAGGGTCACAATCATGCAACCTATAACGAGCCTATATAGTTTAGCGTTTTATTATCATGTATATGGATTTGTTGTCTTGTATATCGTTACAAGTGATAAGGTCATAGCTTGGCTATTAATGTTACTATTTGGTTGTTAAGTTTATGACTTGTTTGTTAAAGTTTTTACTTCGTTGTCAAGTTTATCGATTGAATGTTAAGTTTACTGTTATCCACTTGCACTTGGTTGTTAGTGTCACCGATTGTTAAAGCCTCCTCTCACCAAAAAATGACTGCGAAGACCATGTACTAGACGAGTTTGTTTTGTTAAAAATAGGTTGCTGGATACCTATCCTGTTAAGTGCTCTCGATACAACATAAAGGGTCACAATCGTCAAAATTACATACAAACCTTAACAACAAATCAATAACCATAATAAAAAACCCATAACCTTAACAACAAACCCGTAACCTTAACATCAAACCCGTAACCTTAACAATAGACCCGTAACCTTAACAACAAATCAATAACCATAACAAAAAACTCGTAATCTAAACAACAAACTCGTAACCTTAACATCAAACCCATAATCTTCACATCAAACCAATAACCTTATTAACATAGTAGGAACCCTAACAACTAATTGATAACCTTAAAAGCGAAGCTGTAAAAACTTAAGATATGAGGTAAATACTTACCTGTTACATCTACAAATGCAAAAAATGGTTGAGATTTTTTTTCTCCTCTTCCGTTAGCAGCGTGGCAACATCTGCTGACATCTTATAATTATGTACAAATATGTCCTTACCACACAAAAACTTGATGATGAAGCCTCCTGGAAAGGGAATCCCCTCGTTCAGCTTATTCCTGTACATTTCTTCTTTTGAACTCATAGGGGAACTCATGTGTTTTTCCTAGATAGAGTGGTGGTCACTTTGTAGCCGAGCAGGCGCCAACTCTGCTACCTTTTCCTGCACCTGCTCTTCCTCCTCCCCAGCCACTTCTACTATAGCCTTGTCCCTTATGTTGTCTTTTTCTTTCTTTTTCTTCCCTTTAGTGTAAGGGGTAACTACCCACTTGGAAGGCTTCATCGTTCTTTTGCATGTCTTCCCTTTAAGGGGTGCAGCAGTGGACACCTTTGCGTGTACCCCCTTTGCACCCCTCTTTCTCTTATTCAAAGCTCCTGAAAACCTAATAGGAGCATATTCATCCTCAGGTTATGTGTCAAGTGCTGGTGGAGGGGCATCCTCTGATTACTTTATTTCCCTCCTAATGTCCTCTCTTAGAGTGTTTGTTTCCAAACAATCTATTCGAAGTATAAATATTGATAAAATTTAGCCCAATCTATCTAAACTTAATAATCAATCTGTAACCCTAACAACTGATGCCTAAACATATGGTAAAAAAGTTGTTAACCTATACAAGTTTGTGTCTCCGTATCATATCCTGTTGTGCAGACATCATCCACCAACATTATTTCCCTTCCAGTGTCCTCGCGTTGAGTGCCTGTTTCTAAAGTATTCAAAGTATAAATAATCAAAAACTTAATAACCAATACATAGACATAACAACCAATCTCTAACGTATAGTGCAAAAGTGAGCCGACATGTACAAGTTAGTAGCTTCTTCGCTAGCGGGGACACCTTCTCTCCCTCATTTATTTCTACTTCAAAAGCCGTATCAATGCGATAGTTCTCTGGTGGAGGTACTTCCCCTGGCGGAGCATCTTCACTCTCCTTATTGATATCAAAAAAATTATGGTGGAGGGGCTCTCCCTGTTAGAGGGTCCTCACTCTCCTTATTAGCTTTATCAAATAATAATTGATTAACATTCCCCTCGTACTGTATATCAATGTCACCCATGGTGCGTGGAGTGTCTGATTCAAAAAATAAATAAATGAGCTTAGGTATTTTATTGTCAAAAAACATAGCATCAGTTATATAACCTTAACAATTAACCCAAATACTTAACAATCAATCTCTAACCTTTGCAATAAATCCGTAACCTTAACATTAGATCCGTAAAGTTAATAATAAATTCTTAACCTTAACAAAAAAATCTATATACTTAACAATTAATCTTTAAACATAACATGCAAATGTAATTATAAGCCACATCTAACATATACAAGTTTGCGGTTCCATTAATGAACCGGACACTAATTCTGTAGGCCTCTTATCCTTATATACAGAGAGGGTTCTGGATCGTGCTTTGCTTAGTTTCTCTCTCAGCCTTCTATTTTGAGCAGACAACTTAGCCACTTTTAAAGAAAGAGCACTTATCTTTACACGGTCGGCAGCAATCATATACTTGAATTTATTCTCCTTATCGCGACGTAATGCTTGGTTCATTGACGCTATGCTCTTCCAGTAGATCACTTGTTGAGGCCATTCCATTTTCTCAACTGCCTCATTTGGTTGCTTGATGTCTTCATTAATATTCTGTGGTATCACTTATGCAATGAACAGATAGAGTATTATTAAAATGATTAATTAATTAAAAAAACAAATGAAATTCATAACTACTAAAGTCTTACAACTGCATCAATTGGGATGTCATCTTCTGCTCCCCTCTTATTCTTGTGAAGGTGTCTTGGGCCATGCCCCCTGCCGGCGTCTACTGCAGCCGGTCCCTTAATCCTCCTCTTCTCTCTCTCTCTCTTCCCTTGCTCCTTCCCCCACAAACCTCCCTCGATTCTTTAAAATTGGCTATGTTGCTGTGGAAGCTTTATTGTAGCTTTTCTTGCTTTAGCTACAACAGTGACCAATCTCAAAGAACCAGCAACCTCTACAAGTCTCATCCAATTTGTGAGGGGAGGCCTCATCGTACATCCAATTGCTGACTTCTTGATGCTAGTAAGTTCATAGTATCACAACTGCACATTAGAGAAATAAAAACTTAACAAACATCTTTATCCTTAATAATTAATAAATAACCCTAACAATAAAAACGTAACCTTAATAATCAAACTGTAACATTAACAACCAAACCGTAACCTTGATAACCAAACTGTAACATTTATAACTAAACCCTAACCTTCACAATCAGTAATAAAAAGATATGATTACTTACACAAACTAGTGGGGTACACCTTTGCAGATATAAAGTCTTCTTCTCTAGCTCAGGACCCTTCAATATCCTCTCTATCGCGTCAGATGTCTCACTGAATATATAGGTCCCCCAAGCAGTGTTATTGACCTATTCTATGCTTTCAACGTACTTGAATAAATGCCTAGGAACGCCAGAAACACTGCTTGGACACCAAATCATGCTCAGCTGATAGAGGATCTATAGCAGGACAAAGTCCTTCACATCTCAGCGATCAGCCGATAGTACCAGCTTCAAAAGCAGTTGTTCCATATTGCGTCTAGTGGGGCTTCCATTGGGAGGAGCTATACTTCTGGCACCCTCGATCTCGAGTTTGTTAAAAAACCTAGACCAAATCCTATTTTTCCTATCCCGGTTGTGGTCAACAAGAAGCCCCTCATTGGAGAACCATGTATGCTCCATTATCCACTCATGGTTGAATGAGCAGGCGATCTCTTCTCCATCATTCCTATCGGTGAAGATGAATTTCTTCCTTTTCTTGTCCCACTGACTCAAAATATGCTCAAAGGTGGGAAGATCGACACCATGTGGGCCAAAATGGATGTAGTGTCTGAATACACTATCTTCATAGGCCGCAAAGTGCCTTGGCTCCATATGCTGCACCAAATTCCGCATGAAGTCATGATAGACACTGAAGCTGGCGGTGGGCCGCAACGTAATAGTTGGTTTTGCCCTTTTTCTACATAATAAAAACACAATACATAAGCATTTTTGAAAATAATTAGTAAACATAACAACTATGTTGTAAACTTTGCGGATAAACCAACAACCTTAACAACAACCCCATAACCTTAACAACCAAAGCCTAACATCGACAACCAAATAACAACCTCAACAATAAAAGCATGAACCTTGCATGTTAACAGTAACCTCAATAGCTAACAGACACCTGAAATTCTGAACCTTCCCACCAGACTAGGAGCATTATTAATAAAACCATAACATTAACAACATAAAACTTACGGTAAAAATTATCTTTTGGGTGCTGCCACGAGCTTCTCTTTTTCTCCTCTCTATAGACCAAGGAGCTCTAGTGGCATCGTTGGACGCGGTGCTGGTGCCGGTGCTGCCCTCTAGATCTAGGCGGGGTCCAAGACTTTAATTTTGAGGTGGTCTTCTGGGTTGAGAATGGCTGGTTGCGATGTCCTCTAGAACATTAGCAATCAAAACTTCAGTATCAGATTTAGTACGCATTGCTGTTGTCTGGTCTCTTTCTAAGATTTTGAACTGTTGGGCGTCATCACTTTCGCTGTGGTCAGCATGGAGGCTTACTTTGGGGGTTGAATCGCCATTCATTTTAATCCCTTTGCTTTGATTCGGTTTGCGTTGGAGTCATTTGATTCAGGGCTAGGGTTTTGAAATGGATTTTTGGAGTCGGTTTGCTTACAGAAGAGAGATGATAGGGTACGGACGTAGAGGTAACTCATAACGGGGAATTTTAAATTGAAGGGTATTTTGGGCATTTCGTGAGGGGTTTAAATGGAGTTACGCCTGGGGATTCATTTTGGGGGTTGGAATAAAATCGCGGAGCATTTTGGGGGCAAAGCACCAATTGAAAAAGTCTTGGGGGGAAGCATGTTTTCTTTTGTTTTGGAGACTAGAAGCATTTTTCCAATATTAAATGTAACTAATATAGAGTTATTATCAACATGCTTATTATATTATACTATACTATACTATACTATATTATACTATAGTTAATTTCATATATTAGTAACATTTATTAAATAATATAAAATATAATAAATAAAATATAATAAATAAAATACCTTATATAATAATATAATAGCATATTAAATACTAATATTTAATATGTTAATAATGTATTATCTAATAAATAAATAATAAAAATATAAATAAAGTAATAAAAAATAACAAAAAGTTATTGATAATAAATAATAATATAATAATATAGTATTATTACTATAACATTATTAACTTTTTAATAAATAAATTGTAAAAATAAAATTAATAATTATAAATATGTATTATAATTAGTAACATATTTAATGAATAACATAACAATATAATATTATCTATTAATAAACTATTGTATAGTAAATGCAATATATATTATTAATATATTATGTAATGAATAATAAATTATTATAAATAAAATAATTTTTAATAATAAAATATATTTATTGCGTAACAAGTTAATGTCAAAAATAAGCTTATATTCATATAAATTTAATCAATATTTATTAATCATAAATACTGATATATTACTTAAACAGTACTATTAATAACTCTAACATATTAAAAAAACTATAATATATTATATAATAATTAGAAATATTTATCAATATACTGGATTTATTAATAACATACTAGTAATAAAATAATATTAACATTATTAATAATATTATATTATATGACTAATAGTATAATATTATATTAATAATAGTACAATATTATATTAATAATAAAATAACACTATTATAAAATATTAATATAATATAAAATAATAACAAATTGATATACCAAAATAATTAATGTATAATTATTTGAAAATAATATGTAATAATTATAATATAATAATAATTATAATATAATAAAACTCATTAAAGTATAATATAATATTATAATACATTATATAATATTATATTGCATTATATTTAATATTAATAATGCTATAATAATGTAAACTAAATATTATAACATTTTATTTACAATATATTTTATTATAATTAATATGTTTAATACTAATGTTATAATGAGTCAAACTAGTGTTGACCAAAAATACGTAACAAAGTGTTTTGAAAACATTTAAAAGTAAAAACACAACACCATGTTGTTTTTTATAAAAACACAATACGAAAAATACCATGGTATCCAAACGAAGCCTTAATAATTGATATGGTGGTGAACAAAAGAAACAGTACTATTTAATAAAAAAATATCTAATCCTAAAAGGCAAAATGGCCAGATTGGTATATTTTTTTGAGGCTTGATGACATATTGGTATATTTTCTTTTAGTTTTATCAGATTGGTATATTTTTTCAACTCCGATGCTATATAGGCCTTAAATTTGACCGTAGTTACTGTTTCGGCCAGTGCTGATGAGATTTTTTGCATAAAACCCCCTCATCAAATACAGTTTCCTGCTCCTAATCCCCCCTTCCCTCCTCCTCCTCATCCTCTTCAACCTCCCCCTCTCCCTCCTCCTCCTCATCCTCTATCTCCTCCTCCCTCTTCATCCCTCTTCCCGATCCCCTCCATCTTCTCCTCCCCCTCCCCCCTATCCTCCTCCTCCTCCTTCGTCCTCCACTTCCGCCCATTCTCTGCCGCCGCCTCCCTCTCTCTCCTCCCCTCCCTTCAAATCCCTCCGCCTCTCCGCCCATTCTCTGACGCCACCTCCCTCTCTCTCCTCCCCTCCCACTAATCTGAAGCAACATGAAGCTAACAAAATTCATGTTGAAGTATTGGTCAGGACTTTCTTTCTTTCTTTCTTTTTCTCTTTTTTTTTTGCTTTGACTCAGATAACCGATTAGCAATATGAATTTAGATAGATAAGATTATGATTTTCCCCTTCTGCTTAAGAGATTCATGTCCTTGATCATGATTTGATGTGCATTGTGCACGAACCCATGCATGCACCAAACTTATCACATGTATTATGCATAACCATGACAAAGTGTCCATGTCGTACCATATAAAGAATTTATTATGTCATGGTGACCATGTTGACATCATTTACAGAACACAAGAGAGTGCAAATTCAATAAACATAGAACAAATATAACACCCTTTGAAATTTATCAGAAAGTTACATGAAGTGCATTATAGATAACACGTATAGAGAACAAATATAACACCCTTTGAAATTTATCAGAAAGTTACATGAAGTGCATTATAGATAACACGTATAGTTGAAAATGTGGAATTGAAGGGCTTGCGAAGATAACAAACCATCTATCTCAAACAAACAACATCAATGACATTATCCTTGTTGATGTCTTGGAACTTTCGTGATACTAGATGACCTTGGTTCTCTTTTATTTGTCTTACAATCAATTAGCAAAGGCAATTTCATTTGAATCACAAAATGTTCCATATACTAAATGATGAGAAAAGAACAAATCACCTCTGAGGACTTCTCATTGAACTAAAACACAAAGTATTCAACAATAACCATACAAGTCCCAAATAAATGAAATGAAAAATAATTATTAGTCAAAAAGTATCAACAAAGAGTGTACCATTTCAGGGGTTATGTCCTTCGACGTCACACCATGCTCAGCCACAACACTTTGAAGGAGGAATTTGTCTTTACATTGCATATCCAGTGGAGACTCCTTTTGAGCTTGCATTGTAACTAAACATAAAACAACAAGAATAATGCATATTCATTCAAGAGATTACTAACTAACAATGAAACTCTAGCAATCCTATCACAAAGTGTTGCTAAAGCAAGAATTATTACATGTTAAAGGATCCAAATATGACATATAGACTATTACATGTTATAAGCATACCAAAGACTTGAAACTACACGATACAAATAAGAATACATATACCAGTGACATCGCATGTTGACCCAGGGAGAACAATTCCCGCATTAGGTCGCACACAATATTTCTTAGGATTAGTGGTTTTAACCTACAAACCAAAGCAAGAAACGTGAAGCATTACCAATAGGCCATTGGAAATTGACATTAAACATTTATTTTCTTTAAAGGAGGCACTGCTAAGAGAGTGACGTTTGAGGAGAATACAAAGTAAATACATAATTAGTTACCTTGAAGGCCACATATTGATCAGTCTTGTTGGTCAATTGCGTGCAACATGAGCTCTGCTTCTTCAATTCAACTAGGGATCATGAAAAATCAAGTTTGATAATTTGAAAGGAGGGAGGCGGAGGGATTTGGAGGGAGGAGAGGAGAGAGAGGGAGGTGACGACAGAGAATGGGCGGAGGTGGAGAAGGCCGGAGGAGGAGGAGGAGGAGGAGAGGAGAGAGGGGGAGGAGAAGATGGAGGGGATCGGTAAGAGGGATGAGGAGGGAGGACAAGGGAGAGGATGAGGAGGAGGAGGGAGAGGGTGAGGTTGAAGAGGATGAGGAGGAGGAGGAGGAGAGAGGGGGGTTAGGAGCAGGAAACTGTATTTGATGAGGGGGTTTTATGCAAAAAATCCCATCAGCACTGGCCAGAATAGTAACTCCGGTCAAATATAAGGCCTATATGGCGCCAGAATTAAAAAAATATACCAATCTGCTAAAACTAAAAGAAAATATACCAATATGTCACCAAGCCTCGAAAAAATATACCAATCTGGCCATTTTGCTAATCCTAATGGGTTGTTTGATTGGTTTCCTAAAAACCAAGAATAGGAAATTAGAGCTTGGAAATCACAAAAAGTGTAATTTCCACTATTTCCATCCCTAAAACTTCCTACAACACCTAATAAAATATTATTTTTATCCAACAACTCATCTCATATCATCCAATAAAATAAACCAAACAAAAAATGTGTCACATCATCCAACTCATCTCTTCTCAATCTCATCTCATCTTTAAAAATCACTCACATCATCCAATAATATTGTGACAACTCATCTCATCAACATTTCTGTAGGGTGAATATTTAATTTCCCGAAAACAGGAAGTGTTCGCTTGTATTAATAAGAAGACTTATTACAAACTAACAAATCAAATGTTTACAACAGAAGCAGAGGGAAAGCCCTCTTTGTTTTGTGTGGGGACTTTAGGTGGCTATAGGACGCTTCGCTCGATGCTCGTGTCGAGTCTGCTTCCCTTGGACCGTTCGATCGAGGTTGCTGGAGAGCTTCAGTACGTAGTAGAAACTCGGGGCAATAGAGTTCGATTCTGCTTAGTTCGCCGGCGATCGGAGCTTGGAACTAAACAGTGATGCTGCAATGCAAAGGTTATGCAGAGAGCTTGGTCTCAACTCTTTTCTCTAAGTTTTGCGACCTCTCCTCCAATGTGCTGGAAGGGGCTTTTAAATGGAAGAAGGACAGGTTGACTCTTCCTTGAATTGTGGGATGTGACCACATCTTCTTCAGAGACGTCTGGCTGCTCCTCGATACCATGAATGGTCATTCCAGGGATTGTGCTTTATGTCCTGTCACCTACGATGGGAAGGCCCATCCTTGTATATGAGGCAACGGCCGTCTGCTATCCGAGTGGACCTGACCAGCATTAATGAACCACATTTATGAGTTTGCAGATCGATGAAGTGTCTGTCCGATCACTCGTACTGTGCGTGACCGCCCGGCGTGCTTTGAGCACGATGCTTTCTCCTTTCCGGTCAGGAGAGGCGGTGAAGTAGGTGTACAGTACTCGAGGGGGTCTAGCCAGCTTGCCGAGTGCCGGCGGATCCAGCTCTTGACTCAGACAGCCGAGGTGAGTCGCATTTATGAATGCTCAGGTTGACTCGACACCTGTCCAGGCCTTCGTGCTGTGCGTACTGCGAGCGGCCGTTTGACGGTCCTGGGGTACTATGCTCTCTCCCTTCGGGTCGAGAGGGATGGGAAAGTCCAACTCAGCACGTGGGGTAGCGGATATCCAGCTGTACTGATGGTATTGGGGTTTGCTGGCGGATTCGACTCTGGACTCGGGCAGGCGAGTTGAGTGAAAGGCGAACTTCCGCCATCCTGATCGATCTTAACTCGTGCTGGCGAGCCGACCGTAAGGCGAACCTAGAATCGAGCATATGTGACGTCTATGCGATTTAGGCCCGTGCCAAAGAACCGAGCGTGCGAGCTCTTCTCGCAGGCGAATTTCCTATAAGCCTATAGAGGTATTTTTTACCGTCTACAAGACCCCCTTCAAAGTTTTCAGACCTAAACCGGCTCGCGTGTGGTCTGGAATACTTTGAATGAAGAAATTTTCGGCGAAGTAAGCGCACTTGATTTCTTTTAGGATTTTTAGCAAATCCTCAGCTATCAACGGGTTTGATGTGCCTTTACGGGCCCAGATCTGACGGGAGATGAGCCACGTGTCTGCTGATAGGGCTTTGTGCTTTCCAGCTAAGGCGGCGCGGTCTCATCGGGTCGTGGCGATCGTGACTTGACAACCCGATTTTCGCGTGTTTCGCCCCGCGACGCATCGTGGCCGTGGTTTTCGAACTCAACCGTCGGATGCAACCGCCAACCTTGGTTCCTTCGATATACCGAGGGTGATCTGAGCCGTCGAATTTGATCGTGGCCACGTCTCCTGTTTGTTAGGGTTTTCGCCTTTCGAGGGCAGTTGTGGCCACGTGGATAACTCAGCCCTTCTAAATCAGCCATTTTCCTCCATTGGGAGTTACCGTGCTCTCAAATCTTGAAAGGAACCTCCAAGGAAAGAATTCCCGCTTCATCCTACAATGGCTCCGAAATCTAAGAGGTGCAAAGTGAGGGGTGCAGGCCCCGGACGTTACTCCGATCGTCTCTCCGCCGACATGGGTCAAAGTGAACACATACCCTGTCGTAGACCGGCGCTTATCCAAATCCCCAACATAATCCGAATCAATATAGCCCATACATAATTGCCCACCTGTGGTGTCCTGCTCATACACCAAACCAACATTGAGCATACCACGAATGTACCGTCCCTGCAGGCGAATCCTTCAGTGGGAAGGAGGCGAACTCCCTTTTCGTAAGGCGAGTTCGGCCCTTTTTCCATTAGAGGGGAGTATAGTCTGTACGGATAGACCTCGTTCGAAATGGGTTCCCCCTTTCGATAGGCGATTTTGCCCTCCTCTGTTTGATGGGCGATTTTGCCCCTTCAGCGGATTTTGTCTCGATTGACTTTTTATTTCTTGTTGCAGCGACTTTTTCCGATGAGGCTTTCCCGGAGGGTGTGGCCGTTGGCCACGCCGGGGCTACGAGTTACACGGCACCTTCTCGATTTCCTTCTTTGGCTCCAGTGCCCGTATTCACCGCTGATAAGCCGCATGGTCTGGTACAGAGAGTCACGGATGGTCATCACTTGACATTACGCGAGTTGACGACCAACGCGGCGTTGACAGATGAGGACAGGGCAGAGCTGCCGAAGCCTCAATTTTTGTTCGGCGATGCTATGGCCGACCCTTCCGCCCTGTTGCTCAAAGAGAGCCGGTGGTTCCGCACGGTAGAGAGGGTTCATTATTACCTCCCCAGCATGTCGAGAGGGTTTTCGATCGTCGAGCTACGGTCCTTCGCCATTCCTCGGACGATGAACTGGGATTTGACCCCTTCTCAGGACGGGGTCACTTGTGGCGTCTTTACGGTCTCTACTGCTGGGTATGGAGTGGAGAGTTCGTGCAAGCGCGTGACGGGCCTGCGCCCTGGCTTAATGTCCGCTGAACCGCCCGTGGGGGAGTCGACAGCGGTGGCGGAGACCTTCCGTCACCGCTTCTTTCGAGCTGGTGGAAGCTTTCCCCCTAAGGACTTTAGGGCCCCGGGGTGGGTCTATTCTGCACCTGGCAGCGACACGTGGTGGTCCAAGATCACCGACTACATTCTGGCCGAAAATGCTGATCTCAAAGGCACAGAGCTGTATGTGGCCATTGAAGCCACTCGACACGGCTTGCGGATCAACGCTTCTCAGTTCCATAGTATCTTGGAACTGCACATTTTTTACCCCCAATGGTGAGCTTGGTATCACCCCTCACGAGATGTACGACGTGTCGGGGCTGCCTCTGGGAGACTTTCCTTACGAGGAATACGTCCCCGATCAAGATGAGATCGATCAGCTGTCGAACCATTCCCCTTTGGTGGTTGAAACTCTATGGGAGTTACTCTGCCACTACCACATATGCCTCAATACCTTAGGGGCCTCGAATCATAAGGGGAAGAAGAAGAAGACCCCGGGGATCAGCCATAAGAATTGGGCTGATTATCTGTTCCCGGGGAACGATGTCAAGGGGAAGCCCGCTCTCCCGTTAGGCGCGTGCGACCAGCCCGAAGTGGAGGCGAGGACAGCTAAAGAAGGAAGCACCATGACTCTTGACCGCGACGAGGGTGGGTTTAAGTCTGGTACGGTCTTTTACTCATTCCATCATCAGGCGAAGTTTCTTATTTCGGGGAAGGCGCTGCTCGCGGGGTACCTCATGTTATGGCTGAAGAGGTGCGTAATCCCCACTCACTCCTTTGAGGCTCTCCCTGTGGAGGTCGTGTATCCGGCGGTTTGCCTAGCTCACGGGAAGTCTTATTCCCTGGTATCGGCAACGATAGCGTGCATTCACCGGGGGCTCCGCACTCTGACGACCCAATTCTGCCGTGTGTCGGTCCTTGATGAGGGGGAAGGAGTAGTTATCAAAACTCCCAATCCTAGGGTGGGGTTACCGTACACCTACTTGATGGCGTGGTTTGTATACCACTGCGAATGTTTGATGAGCGTCCCGGCGATGCTTCAGGGCGATAAGTTCGTCCCCTTCGTCCAGCGCTTGGAGAGGTGCTCTTGGAAATGCAAGGACATCCCTGATGCAAGGAAGACGCTCTCCCACTTCGGGCATTATAATTTTCGCCACTTCTTCCCTTATTTCAGCGGGGGTGGATATGGAGAATCTCTCAGGGATGCTCCGACGGCGGGTCACTACACGGTCCTTACTCGTGGTGCCTTTTGCTGGTTGGTGAATATCCGACCGGGGTATCACATTCTGAGAACGGGCCCTACATGCTATCTCGAGCCATACATCCCCTGCAGGTTCGCCCGCCAGTTTGGGTATGATCAATTGTATGTGGGCAATGCCAATCCCCACCTAAACTTCGAAGGAGGACTGGTTGACGGAGCTCGGGGATGGTTCTGGACCCATGCTGGAGGTACCCAGGCTCGCTTTGAGTTGCCCGCGAAGGACCGCGATTTACACCACACGCTCTTATACTGCCGCTGGTATCGGGGCGCTAGTGCTAATCCTGCCAATTTCTGGTTCCAGAACTCATGTCTGGTGGAACGCGATCGTCCTGTTAGGGGTTCTCTCCGTTCTTCGAGGCGAAGGGGCTACCAAACTGCTAGGGAGTTGTTCTCGGAGGATCCAATTGAGGATACCGAGGGTTTTGACACTGGCTTAGACGAATCCGAGGTTCCCGAGGTTCGAGTTTCTTCTCCCTGTCCTTCGCTGGATGCCCCTGGTAAACCAAGGGAATCCGGGCGCCCAGAACCGGTCCAGAGTCCGACCATTGGACAAATGGGGGCGCCGCTTCTGTCTCCGAGTAGCTCGCTTCTCTCGAAGCGTCAACGGGAGGCAGCGGCCGAGAGTTCCCGAGCGGGGGCGGCTAAGAAGGCTCGTGGTGACGAGACAGCAGAGACCATCCGAGCGGCGGAAGGTCGGGATAATGCTTCCCAGGTAAGCATTCCTGGAGCAGCGACGTCTGGATCTGAAGCTGCACTGCCTGCCCCTTCTGCTGCATTGGGGGCGGCTCTGGCGACTTCGGAGGACGCTCCTTCGCAGACTGGTGTGAGGCCAC
>NC_033800.1:89097354-89107306 GCF_001876935.1 Asparagus officinalis
CCGTATCAGGAGGTAATTTTTGCATAACGTCTTTGATTGCAACGATGATCCCATACCTTTTGACACCGGTATTGGACCTATGTAGGCGCGATTGAGAAGGTGATCTCCATTCCTTCCGACGAAGAAGGGGAGGCTGGAGACGAGGAAGGGTCCACCGGTTCAGGTAAGCGTGTGTTTTAGCATTATTTTTCCTTCCGTTAGTAGGGTCCCTCTCGAAGGGTCTCTGTTAACCTCTTTCCGTGTATTTGTAGCTGATCCTACCCGTGAAGTCGCAGGTGAGGAGGGTCCTCACTCTTGGGCGAATCGCTCCTCTGAGGAGGCGGGCGAATCTGAGGAGGATGACAATGTCTCGGTTCACGAGGCATTGTCCAGCGAGGAAGAGGATTTGGCTCTTGAGGACGCGCCTGGCCAAATAGGGGGATCTCCTGCTCCTGCGGAAGCGTCGGCTGGGGGTCGTTCATCGGCGCGAGAGTCTCCGCTTCAACGGGAGGCTCCTACTCTGCAGGTGACCATTTCTTCGTCGGCGGCGGCCGTTGACGTTGTGACCACTGCACCGAGGGCGTCATTGGTCGCACCGGCTCCGGTGGTGCCCGTTACCACTCCTACGGTTATGGCTATAGGTACCTCGACCGTGATTTCATCCACGGCGGAGGAGGCCGCCCTCTCTCCCTTGGAACGCTGGCGAAAAACGCAGGTGGAGCGAGCTCTGGTGAATTTCGAGGATACTTTGGCCCACTGCACCCGGTTGGTCTTGGAGGAGAATTGCTCCTTCGAAGAATTCAAGGAGGTTCTTGAACACGACGCGTCCTTCTTGCGTAAGAGGCTCGGCGCTACCACGGCAAGGCCCTATTTTCAGCGTCTGAACGAAGTGGAGGGTGCTGTCCGGCAGCTGCTCGCTCTTCGTGCAGAAGGTTCCACTCTTGTTGATCTCGCCTCCCGCGAAGTTCGAGTAGCTCTGGCAGATCGTGATCGCCGCCTGAACGAGAACATGACGCTAGAGTTGAAGTTGTCAGCAGAGTCGGAGCAGGTCAAAGCCGAGGATGCACGGGTGGCCCGCGATGAAGAAACGGTCGATAGCCAGTTCTCCCGACTCTCCTTCGAAGTAGAGAGGCTGAAACAGGTTGTAGCCGAAGCACAGGCTGCCCTGGCCGTTCAAGAGAAGGCTCGTGATCACGTGGCAAAAGAGTTGGAGGGCGTTAAGTCTCGCCGGCGATTGACCACCGGCTCTGTTGAGGAGAAGGATCGAGCTCTCAAGGATGTCAGGGAGGCTATTCAGGATTTGATCTCATGCACAGAGGAAGATATTCGTCGAGAGGTCCTGAGAAGGCTTGAGTTTCGCCACGCTGAAGAAATTCGTGAGGCGGAACTGAAGTTGAAATCCCTGTAATTCGCTTTTAATTTTCTGCTTGTAATAGGACTTCCTTTTTTATGAATGAAACTATCCCTTTTGTTTTTGGCCTATTGTCACTTGTGGATGTGCTCCATTTTCGTAACCATGCATTGGTCAGAATTTAGTCGTAAGAGAACCTCAACTGTAGAGGAATTCTTGCCGGTGAGTTTCTGCTGCAAGTTTACTTCATCTGCAGGCGAATTTTGTTCGCAGGCGGATTTGCAGGAGTTAACGGCGAACCTGGCTCTGACCGGGTTCCGCTTTCAGTGGGCCACGTGTTAATCCACGTGTACGCCGGTTAAGGAGACGTGGGCTAGCCGTTTCGCATTAAATGCGAGGTAGTGGGCCTCTTCGTCCCTCGCGCCCGATTCGGGCCGTTGTTGCAGATCGTGGTCGTGAACCGTCAGATCTTGTTCGTCCTTACCCTTCAACTGCTTTAGCCCCGAACGGTCTAATCGAATATTGAGTAACCGTCTAGGACTCGTAGGGTATTTAACGCCCCTACCTTCTATTAAGAGGATCTACAGCCTCTTCATCATCTTCCCTCATAAACCCGAATTTTCCCTTTCCTCCTTCTCCTGATGGCACCGAAGGTGAAGAGGGTCGTTTCCAAGAAGAGGAAGGAGCCGTCTTCTTCAGGCGTTGCTGAGGCTGCCGCGGCTGAAGGTACCTTCCTGCTTCGACTTTCGCGTGAACTTAGTAGGTATTCTTCCATTGACTCCTTTCTGTGTTATTGTCGCGTTTTACAGATCGAGGGGAAGAGCCGGTCGCTGAGGAATATGCGGCCGAGCCTATCTTAATTTCGGACGACGAGTCTGAGGGTCCTGTGACCCCCGCTGCCTCGGATCCCGCTCCTCAACCGGGAGCCGAACCTTGTCTCGAAATTTCGCCCATCACGGCGCTCGCTCCGGGCCAACGGCCTATTCCGATCGAGTCCTTGTCCTGGCAGGCTCACATCGAAGAGTTCGAGAGTGCTGTGAGGCAGGTGATCTCCCTTGTTGAACTCGGTATGGGCAGTTTCGACAGTTTCAGGCAGTCCCTCTATAACCGCGTGGCTGATTTACGACGAACGGGTGAAAATCAGCTTGCTACCCGTTGCGTGCGTGAACTCTGTCTCTTGGAGCCACACATGATAAGGTTAGAGACCTTGCTACGGGGAGGTCCGGAGGCCAACATGGAGTCTTGCATGGCTCATGTCAGGCGTCAGGACGCCCTGGAGCAGGAGACCCGCTCTAAGGAAATAGCGGATTTGGAGTCTGTTACCAACTTTTGGGTGGGTCAACAACACTCGCTAGAGGAGCAGATTATTGACCTCAACCGCACCATGGCTCGCCTGAGGGCCGAATTGGGGCAGGCGGAGGCGAAGTGGAAGGGGCTCCAATCTGACGTTATAAAGGTCAGTAAGAATGCTGAGGCGGAAACTCGACGCCTGCAAGCCTTGCGCCAGGCGGATGCCGCCGCCAAGTCGAACCGCGAGGACCGGATTCGAAAGGCTGCTGAAAACAAGGCTCGGGAAGACCACGCGAGCCAGGTGGAGGCGACCAAAGAAGAGATCTCCACTTTTAGCGTGTTCGACTAAGACTTTTGTTTTATTTGTGTTAAGACATTTTGCTTATGACTTGTTTATTTATGAAGTCATAACTTTATTCAAATGTATTGTCTTAAACACTTGGTGCATGTTTCGTTTCTTTGAACGTGATATTATGACTTTCGCAATTGGAAAAATCATAACTTTGTTCAAATGTACTGTCTTAAAGCATCAATGAGGTTTGTGCCCGCTCATTGTGCGTATACCCTTCGAATATGTCGCTTTCCAGTGTTTTGCTCTGTAATTGCAGACGATCTCGTATCGTGGGCGAAGTCCTTTGTGCGACAACGAATCTACTTTCGAAGCCAAACTCTGCTCCGATGAGTTTATGCAATCGGCGAAACCAGGGCGATGGCGAGTTCGCTGAGATGGTGAAACTCGGTTCCTGACGAATTCAAATTGCTGGTGGAACTCAATTGACGAATTTGTCTCCAGGCAAGACTTGATCGTGGCGAGGTTTGCTTGGAAGCTAATCTTAACTGTTGGTGATTTCAAGTAGATGACAAAGCTCATCTGCTGGCGAGCTTCGCTTGGCAACGGAACTCAATGGCTGGCGAGTTTATGCTGCGGGCGAAACCCGTATGATAATGGGCTTGTGTTAGAAACTCGACTCGACTTGCCCGGCGAGTTTGAACTGTAGGCGAAACTTGAGCAGTCAGCGAGTTTGTCCAACAGTCGGAGATCCAACCGTGGGCGAAACTCACGCCACGCGTCGGTCGGCGAGCCCAAGTGCTTGCCAGCCAAGACTCTACAGGCGCATTAATGCTTATTTATGGTGAAGCGACCGGTCGCTTCGCCTCTCGTGCCCAATCCGATCTGTCGGTTTGGGGTCTCGAGAGTAGCCTTTAATGGCATCGAGTTCGAAGTGTCGCAGGGCGTTCGGACCGTTCGATCACTTGGGGTGATGAATCCCAGCTGTTGAGTTCTTTCCGAACACATATTAGTACTTGCTTCTCTTTAGAAGAGTTCTTACTGCTTCGAGAAGAATTCGCCAGAAGTAGATTGCCGCAGAGAACTTCCCCTCCTCCATGGCCTCTGCTTCTGACCACAGCGACGCTGAGGGCGTCGGCTCCTCCGCCACCGTAGTCGATATCGGCGCTCCGGCTGCCCCCCCTTCGAGCTTGGTCCCGGGACCTTCTGTTCCGGATCCTCTGGACCACCCCGCTTTCGTGCCGTTACAGCGTTTGGTGGATTTGGTGCACGGGGTTGCCCTTTCGGTCAGCGTGGGCGCCGAGCGATACTACGACGCGCTTCCTCACGTGGAAGCGGGCTTGGAGGCGGTTCGCCGCGCTGGGGATGCCTCGCTCACACGGCGATGTGAGCGAGAGCTCGAGCGTGTGGAGGGGATGATGTACCGCCTTGAGGAGCTGGCCCGTGACGACCCCTCCGACGTGCCACCGCCCCTCTCGCTGTACCAAGTACTCGAGCGCCAGGAGCGGGCGAAGAAGATTCGGGCGAAGGAGGCCGAGCTTAAACGTCTACTGAAGCGGCAACAAACGATACTGGACTGGATGGACGCCTATCTGGACAGGGCCTTCTTCGAGGACGCTGGTTCTCTTCGCGGTGAGGCGAAACTGCGGGAGCGTGAGCTCGAGGTGAGGAGGATCAGCGGGGTGGCTGCGACGGTGGACCAAGAGCTCCAACTCCTTCGCCAAGAGGAAGCAGCTGGCGAGGCAGATTTAGCCAGGCTGGAGCAGGAGCAAAAGGAGAAGGCGAGGATCCGTCGTGCAGCGGAGCGTGCGAAGATCAAAGCCAAGATCGGCTCGTTCAGCCTGCTGAAGTTTTTGTAATGCTACTGTTTAAGTCCTCTTTTTTTTTGTTAATTTAGTTGGTGCCTCCGGCACCACAACTAAACTGCAGACTTGTGTAAACTTTGGCCCGTTATGGCCTTCTTTTACTCGTTATGTCTTTCCTTACTTTTGCTTGCACAGTTTTCCCCCCTTTTTTTTGTCTGTGCTGTCTGGCATCTGAGTTGGATTTGGCGAGCCCTCGACTATCTGGCTTTGGACTTAGTCGTTTTAGGCTCTTGCTCTACTTTCGGTTGCTCACAACGTGGGATTGGGTCAATCCTGATTTTCGCGTTGTGGCTCCAATGGGATTGAGAGAGCAACACTTGGTTTGCAGCAAAGAACAAACGTTTGTCTTTGCGGCCAACTGAAGAACTCGACTTCGACTCGCCTTTCAGCGAGTTGTTGTCTGGGAAACTGATAGACAGGTTGTCTGTCGAACCGCCTCCGACAATTGTCGTCATTTGGAAATGTGACAATTGATTGTGGTAGGAGTCATCGCCTGGTAGACTCTACCCATCAGTTATCCTAAAGCAATGTTAGGACATCTGAAATAGGTCAAATAGTTCAGGAACGTAGGAGTGTGACTATTGACAGAAGTAATAGCACATCGCATGGTTGGCCATTACTTAGGCTGCGCTATCCATAAGGATAACGGCGCCAATCATCAGAGGTGATCATTAACTTGATAAGGTGTTGTCGCGATTGGAGCGACTATGGGGACCTACCATTCTTCGGAAGAGGATTGGTAAGTAGATTGTGTCAGAGGTTTAATGTTAACGTGACAGGGGATATCGTGATTGGAACGACTTTGAGGACCTACCATCCTTTAGAAGAGGATTGGTAAGTAGATTGTGTCAGAGGTTTAATGTTAACGTGACAGGGAATATCGTGATTGGAACGACTTTAGTGGATCCGCCATCTCATTGGAGGAGATAGGCGAATCGAATGTATTTGTCGTGATATGAACGACTTTAGTGGATCCGCCATCTCATTGGAGGAGATAGGCGAATTGAATGCCACAAGAGGTTTTCGCCAGAGCGGGTAAAGTAGGAACAGTTTAGCCTCGTGTACCAGTTGGAGGGTGCGAGGACCAGTTTAGACTCGTGCACTCGTGGGAGTTTGTGAAGGAGAACTAGGGGTAGTACTTCTTCAGATACTTGCCGTTGATGGGCATCATGATCTTATCGCCGTTCGGTTTGACGAGGCGATAGGCGCCGTTCGAGTAGACTGTCTCTACCACGAATGGCCCTTCCCATTTGGACTGGAATTTCCCCTTCTTCTTGGAAGTGAGGATCATTGGTCGACGGACGGAGAGCACGAGCTCTCCCTCTTTGAAGGCTCGGCGCTTGACTTTCTTGTCGAAGCTCCTGGCCATCCGAGCTTGGTAAAACTCAATGTGCTGCTGAGCTTCCAGTCGCTTGTCGTCCAATGCTTCGAGCTCTGCGAGTTGAAGTTGGTGATTCTCCTTAGTCATCATCCCTATTGCTAGGGCGACACGGAGGGATGGAATCTGAATCTCTAATGGCAATACAGCTTCACAGCCGTATACCAACGAGTAGGGCGTGGTGCCAGTCGGTGTGCGAACCGTCGTGCGATATGCCCACAGGCTCTCGCCTAGCTTTTCATCCCAGTCGCGCTTGCTAGTGGAAGTCAGCTTGGTCAAGATCTTGATGATCGTCTTGTTGAAAGCTTCGGCCAAACCATTCGCTGAAGGGTTGTAGGCCGTGGACGAGAGGTTCTGTATCCGGAATTTGTCGCAGAACCTAGTGAAGGCATGGCTAACGAATTGCGTGCCATTGTCGTGAATGATACGCCGGGGTACGCCGTATCGGTAGATGACATGGTGCTTGATGAATTTGATCACGTCGCTAGTCTTGACTTCTCTTAAGGGGATGGCTTCTGCCCATTTAGAGAAATAATCGGTGATCGCGATGATGAAGCGATGGCCTTTCGCCGATGGTGGAGAAATTGGCCCAACTATGTCCATCCCCCATGCCTCGAAGGGCCAAGACGCCCTCGTCGGATGCAGATCCTCAGGAGGCTGGTGTATGTAGTTGGTGTGGATCTGGCATTCGTAACATCGCTTTGCATAAGCGACTGCGTCAGTAACCATCCCAGGACAGAAGTAGCCCATCCTCTGTAAGCGATCCCAAAGTTTGGGTCCGGGCTGATGAGCTCCGCACACGCCGTCATGTGCTTCGCGTACGGCTTCTTACGCCTCCGCTTTTGAAAGACAGCGAAGCAGCAAGCCGTCGTATGACCTGCGATACAATGTTTTAGTGGTTGAATCGTAGTAGAACCACCATCCCAGGCCAGAAGTAGCCCATCCTACGTAAGCGATCCCAAAGCTTGGGTCCGGGCTGATGAGCTCCGCACACGCCGTCATGTGCTTCGCGTACGGCTTCTTGCGCCTCTGCTTTTGAAAGGCAGCGAAGTAGCAAGCCGTCATATGACCTGCGATACAACGTTTTAGTGGTTGAATCGTAGTAGAATCGCGAGGCACGTCGCCGGATAGACTCTCGTTCCTTCGAATCCTCAGGCAACATGCCGTATAGGACATAATCGATGATCGGGAGACGCCAGTCTTCCTGATCTGGCTGATCCGAGGCTTGATGAGTGGCGTTCGCCTCTGGGACGTCTCTGGGTCGAAAGAGTTTTCGGCTGGCGACTGTGACCTTTTGGGTCGTCCCCAAAGGCTGGGCCAAATTGGTTGCCAAGGATGCGAGGGCATCCGCATGGGTGTTCCTTGAACGGAGCACGTACTCAATGCGGAAGCTCTCGAATGACTCCACTAGTCTGATGGCCGCCTTGTGGAGTGGGACGAGATCGTCATTCCTGACTTCATATTCGCCAGTCATTTGTTTGACGATGAGTTGGGAATCGCCGTAAGCCTCCAGGTGCTTGATCCCTAACTCCTTGGCCAACTCGAGCCCTATGAGCAACGCGTTGTACTCAGCTACGTTATTGGTACGCCCGGGGAAACACGTGACCATGCGGGGAGGTGAGGGCCACTCCCACTCCTGCAGAAATAGAGCCGCTCGCGCCTGCGCGGGACGCACCGTCGAAGAACATCTGCCACACCTCCGGCGACGAAGTCATATTGGCTTCGGGAGGTTCATCCGGCAGATCTTCGAATAGATCGGTCTTCTCCCCCAGCGGGTGACTAGCCATGAGATCGCAGATGGCTTGTCCCTTGACCGATTTCTGCGGCATGAAATGAATGTCGTATTGAGAGAGCAGAAGTGCCCACCTGGCCAGGCGCCAGTTTAGCGCTGCGGGTTGTGTCATGAAGACCCGAATGGGATTCATCCGGGAGATGACATGGATGGTTTGGCCAACCAAGTAGTGCCACATCTTTTGGATAGCGAACACCAAGGCTAGGCATTCCTTCTCGACCATTGGGTACCGTTGCTCGGCGCCCTGCAAGGTTCTGCTCAGGTAGTAGATGCCCTGCTCGTGGCCTGCATCATCGTTCTGAGCCAAGAGGGCACCCAGAGAGTGTTCCATAGCCCGTACATATATGAGGAATGGCCTCCCTGAGATTGGCGCCGCAAGGACAAGCGGATTTGAGAGATAAGCTTTGATCTCTTCAAAGGCCTTTTGGCATGGCTCATCCCAGACGAAGGAGGTACCTTTCTTCATCAGCTTAGAGAAGGGTTGACACTTGCCCGAGAGATTCGAGATGAATCTTCGGATATAAGCCAGTCGTCCTTGAAGGCCTCTCAGCTCTTTAAGATTTCGGGGTGGCTGGAGCTCTTGAATGGCTCGCACCTTGTCTGGATCAATCCGGATTCCTTTCGTCGTGACGACGAAACCGAGGAATTTACCGCTAGACATCCCCAAGAATGACTTGGTAGGATTCATCTTGAGCTGATGAGTCCTCATGAGTTCGAACATAGCCTTCAAGTCTTGGAGGTGATCCTCCTTATGGCGACTCTTTACGACCAAGTCGTCCACATAGCGGGTTTTCCGCCCTCGCGGGATATTCTTTCGCAAACTCCTTTCTGGCTCTCGTGGCGAAGACGTTGGTGTCTTCCTTAGAGTCGGTTAAGGCAGTCATCGCCGCGTCATCTCTATCCAGGATGGCGGTGACAACGTTGCAATGCTTTCTCTTGGCCTCCTTTGAAGGCTGTGCGGTCCACTGCTCGTCGTCGAGGAGGTCCGGATGGACCCATATCACCTGCCCTGATCGCAGAGTTTGTGGAACCAAACCCTTTTCCCGCTGGTTGTGAGGATCGTCGTTAGTGATCTTCAAAACCGCACAGCTAAAGAAGGAAGCACCATGACTCTTGACCGCGACGAGGGTGGGTTTAAGTCTGGTACGGTCTTTTACTCATTCCATCATCAGGCGAAGTTTCTTATTTCAGGGAAGGCGCTGCTCGCGGGGTACCTCATGTTATGGCTGAAGAGGTGCGTAATCCCCACTCATTCCTTTGAGGCTCTTCCTGTGGAGGTCGTGTATCCGGCGGTTTGTCTAGCTCACGGGAAGTCTTATTCCCTGGTATCGGCAACGATAGCGTGCATTCACCGGGGGCTCCGCACTCTGACGGCCCAATTCTGCCGTGTGTCGGTCCTTGATGAGGGGGAAGGAGCAGTTATCAAAACTCCCAATCCTAGGGTGGGGCTACCGTACACCTACTTGATGGCGTGGTTCGTATACCACTGCGAATGTTTGATGAGCGCCCCGGCGGCGCTCCAGGGCGATAAGTTTGTCCCCTTCGTCCAGCGCTTAGAGAGGTGCTCTTGGAAATGCAAGGACATCCCTGATGCAAGGAAGACGCTCTCCCACTTCGGGCATTATAATTTCCGCCGCTTCTTCCCTTATTTCAGCGGGGGCGGATATGGAGAATCTCTCAGGGATGCTCCGACAGCGGATCACTACACGGTCCTTACTCGTGGTGACTTTCACTGGTTGGTGAATATCCGACCGGGGTATCACATTCTGAGAACGGGCCCTACATGCTATCTCGAGCCATATATCCCCTGCAGGTTCGCCCGCCAGTTTGGGTACGATCAATTGTATGTGGGTAATGCCAACCCCCACCTAAACTTCGAAGGAGGACTAGTTGACGGAGCTCGGGGATGGTTCTAGACCCATGCTGGAGGCACCCAGGCCCACTTTGAGTTGCCCGCGAAGGACCGCGATTTACACCACACGCTCTTATACTGCCGCTGGTATCGGGG
>NC_033800.1:89107532-89115403 GCF_001876935.1 Asparagus officinalis
AGCTTTTCAACGTCGGCCCATGCCTTGATAGAGCCGGGTTCCAGTTTGCGGAACCATTCAAAGGCCACCCCCTTGAGGGTACCTATGAACAGTCGAGTGAGAATGGCGTCATTCCCGGTAAGGAATCCGGTTTGCGCCATAAAATAATAGATGTGCTGCGAGGGCGACCCCTTGCCATCAAACTGTACCAAGCTGATTGGCTTGAATTTCGCTGGGTATGGGACTGTGTCCCATTCGATAGGGTAGGGACGTACCACCCCCAGCTTGTTCATGTTTTGCTGAAGCTTCAGTGCGTTCAGTTGGTCCTGGAATTCGTCGAATCTTTTGTCGCGGGTGCTATCCGTGGTGTGCGACGTTCCTATCGATGTTTTGGAGGAGTAATCGGACTGTCGATCATCCTCCGTCTCAGCCGCTGGATGGTGAGGTGGTACCCACTCCTTATCCCTAGTCTGCCGGGGCAAGGGACGTTGGGTCCTCTTCTTCTTCTTCTTCTTGTTCAGCAGTTGCTCCATCATCTCTCTCAGAGAGTCGATGGTCGCCTGCTGTTCCTCCAGCTTTTGAGCCATTGTCTGCTCGTGGTTGGTATCGGTCATGTGCGCCCTCGCCTGCGCGTCTTGACTTGAGCGCGAGGTCTGAGATGTGGCCGCTGCCGAATGAACCTCGTCTTCGCCGCAGGAGGGAGGTACTAGGGTAGAGTAATCAAACCCAATACTTACTCCCCTGCGATGACGGCGCCTTCGACGGGAGGGCCTTGGTCGAGAGGACTGTTAAGAAAGCCTCTCAAACACCGAAGGTTTCGCCGTTCCAATGCATTGGCAGTCGGCGAGGACCGTGTGGATGAGTCTCTCGCAATGACACTGAGGATTCGCCTCGTGAATAGTGCGTTTGCGAGTCAAGAATTCTCTGAGGTCTTCTACGGGTGGTTGGTGACAACCCCCAGCCTCAGAAGAGTCGCTCTGGTGAGTCGACGAGAGATTTTTGGGCGCTCTCTCTGGTACGCGTTGGGTGGAATGCTTTAGCGCTGGAGTCGGGCGATCTCGCATTGACTGGCGAGTCTTCGCGTTTGAGCAAACTCCAGTACGTGGGCGGGTTTCAACCCTACGTTTGAAAGAGCGGGTTCGCGAAGATTCGTCTACCTCTCTTCCTTTACGTTTATCCGCCAAATGATTATGGCGAGGCTCGCCAGCCTTCGAGGATTCGCCTACTTGGGTAGGCTCGTACACTCGGTGTGGTTTATTCGCATTAGGGATATGACCTGAGAAGCGAAGTCCTCCTGAGCGGATGGCTCTGCCGTCCTCGGTTGGTGCCCCTGATTTGGAGGGCCTTCCGACGTCGGGCAGTTTGCATTCCCGTCTAGTGTTTCTCGGGCCTGTATGATGGTTCAGGCCGTCGTGAGAAATGGAGGTTTGGACCTCCTGTCTGACGGGTGTTTGTCGTCGCTGTTGGTTAGCTCTCCCAGTGGGGAGAACGTCACCGTAGGTTGTGGCAGTGTGGTTTGTGCCGGAATGAACCGGCGCTCCCTCCGAGGCAGGTGTCTGCACGGACCGCTTGGCGATCCATCTGGCAAACCCTTGCCTCTTGTGCTCGATCTTACTGTATTAAAGTTGAATTTAGAAGCTATCGTGGAAACCTGCACTGTTAGTAAGGCACGAGCCATGATGAAAAGTATATGATACGAAACTGTTCCATATACTTTTCATCATCACAAAATATCGAAACTATTATTTTGACATTTAACTAAAGATATAGTTAAATATTGGTCAATTTAAGAAACTTCCATTGATGATCCAAATCCAGATCCACCAGTTAGCTGAGCTATCATTAATTCACTATCAAAACTCATACATTTGTCCTGACTTGAACTAGTAGAAGTTGAAGCTGTAGACTAATGTATACTTAAATCATATCTAGCTGCATACTCATCATATAATCTTTAAAAATAAATTTTAAGAGTATTATGATGAGTAAGAGCAGTAATAATTTGACCATCATTAATGTCTATTATCATGTTACCATACAAAAAATTTAACAAACTTCGAAGGCGAATATCCTTCAAACATGGATCAGTAAGAACCCCCAAACCAAAAATAATTGGAACAAACCTAAAATACTTATTAAATTTACTTTCCACTTAAAAAATCATATTTAAAAAATAATTATCTATATGATAATTAATAAAAATTTTTGAATATTTAAAACTTGTAAAGCAGCTTGAATAATAGTTGGATAATAACAACTAGATAATAACATAGCATCCTAAAAACTTGTAACATCTTTTTTACGCTATATATAACTGACCATTCATCCTCAGCTATTCCATATATATTTCTAGAGCTAGAACTAGAAGTATAGAAAGAAAATAAAATTATTTATAATTTCTTTATACTCTATTTTTACATTTAACATTAGATAGGTAGAATTCCACCTATATATGGTCAACATCTTTTGAAATTAGTCTAGATTTATTTTTTTTACATAATTGTTTCTATCTTTTTAAGTTTTTGTTCAGAAGCATTATAAGCATAAGCTACCGTCTTAACATTTTCTATCATGGATTTAATTTTACTAAATACACTTTGAACAATTAAATTTAAAATATGGCACATAAATCTAATATGAAAAGTATCACCATGACATGACAATAGTAAAGATGATTTGATATGATCATTAGCTATATTATTATTACTTACATTATCCAATGAAAGAGAAAATATTTTTTTTTTGAAATTTCTAATTTTTTAAGTTCTTCAATTATTAAATTTGTGGTATTAATACCACTATGTGAATCTTCAAATATAATAAAAGAAATAACTCTTTTAAATATTTTCCAATTATCATCAATCTAGTGTGTTGTGATACATAAATAACCACTTTGTATTCTAGATGTCTAAGTATCAAAAGTTAAAGAAAATTTACAGTTTAAACTTTAAAAATAAGAAATTATTTTTTCTTGTTCCTGGTGATAATATTTTAAAATATGATGTTGACAAGTTTGACGAGAAATTTTTTTAAATGCAGGATAAAAAATATCTGTAAACATATCTTTAAATTCATTATCTTCTACTAATTTAAAAGAAAGGTTTTAAGAATAATAAACCCGATGACGCATTTTCTGGCACGGATTGTGTCATACTTCTAACTACCGAGACTACTGGAAGATGAGGATTAGGAGAGTAAAGATTGTCGGATATCACCTTGAGGCATTGCCTGACTTTTGTTGCGTTTCTCTAAATGGCATTTGAGATGGTTGGTGTCGCCTATATGATGAGCATGGAAAATATGGTCGCACAACGTACACTTAGCCTTCTAAGTAAGAAGCCTACCGTGTTGATCATTGGTGACTTTTATCTTCTCGAAGAAGTTTCACACATCGGATCTCTGTCTTTTAGGAGCTCTTGGTGCATAATCATCACCACCGAAATCGTGATCAACATCGATAGAAGTAGGACGAGTAGCTATAGCTCCTGTAGTAGGAGTATTAGGACTTATTTCAACATTGAGAGTTGAGATTTGCCCTTCATAATCAGAGAAGAAAGCAATTTGATTGAAGAATTAGAAAGCAAAAGTGAGTATTAGAGAGTATTAAAGAGAAGTACATGAGTTTTGGATGAGAAAATAAATGAAAACACCCTCTATTTATAGAGGCAGCCCCCTGTTTGCGTCGAAAGTTGTTGTTTTCATTGCTATCGAATCTATTACAACTTTAGTCGTTACAATAAACTCGAATAAAATAAAAAGTCGATATTTTTATAAGATCTCCTTACACAATAAATATAAAAAAAAGTTTACAACTTTATCAAACAAACGCAGAGATCGTTTATCGGTCTTCTGCTTGCGTAGGATCTTTGCCTGTGCCGGGGTTTATCCGTGGACCACCGTCGATCAGATCTGATTGCCGAAAAATTTGGCAGAGCTTCGTTGATTCGCGAAGGAATTAAGAAACCGTAGCGCTTATCTCGGCAACGGTGAGATAATTTCTCTTCTTAAGATTATCGCAACGGGATAATCTTAAGGAACGGACCCGGGGAACTGCAGAACTGAGATGTGAGCGATGCTCTTCTGTTAGTAGCATATAAATTGCTTATAAGGTCCTTTATGCTCAGGCTCGGCACAACGAACGATACCAACGAGGCGACGAGATCGACAAATCGGCACGCTGAACAACGGAATGAACTCCACACGGTGCAGAATGCAGAGCTAACGAGTTGAGGAATGCAACGAGTCATCGCAACGCGAGAGCCGGACTGCGGACAGCGAATCGCGATCGAATCATAGTCAGTTTCGAAGGTCAAACTCAAGCCGATTTCACTGCCTAATCGGGATCCAGACTTCCAATCAAGATCGACAAATCAAAGTCAACAGAACAGCCGCACCCGAATCACAGACAGAACGGGCAAACAAACGGAAAAGCACGGAAGCGAAACAGCCGCCCGGGGGGCTGGGCAAGCCGGAGCCACGCTCCAAGGTGGCTCGGCCATAGGCCGAGCTCACCAGAGGTGTGCGGTGGCGTGCCCGACCAGCCTCGGGTGGGCTGCGGCAGGCAGCATGGCCACCTCAGGGTGGCTCGGACGCAATTTACCGAGCCAGCCGCCTGAGGTGGCTCGGTGTGCGAGCGCACTCAGGGTGTGGCTTGCGGCAAAGTGCCGGGCGACCGAGAGGTGGCAGACAGGTGGCGCAGAGGTGGCCTGCGACGTTTCTCTGTTTGTGGGCAGATGTCCGTGAGAGCCTATAAATAGGGCTAGAGGTGTTCATTTTGCGGAGGGTCGATTTCAAGAGGGCCGAAATCTGGCCGGATTGAAGAGTGATCTCAAGCTTTGAAGACTTGAAAGACTTGGCATCGTATGCGATCTGTCCTCCGGCGAGCACGCTCCGTCAGAAAAGGCAGTACTTTCGAGAGGAGTACAAAGAACAGATTGAGATCTACACGGATATCACACTGCGCGGATCTAGCTTGTCTTAGATCACGGAGATCTGAGCGATTATTCCGCTTGTGGACTATCCCTACCCGGCTATTATTCCCTTTCGTGGAATAATACCCGTATAATCGTGTAGATCCGACGGGATCTAGATCGCGAGCGGTTGGTCCACGATTATACCGGCAGGTCGCAAGCAACGAACCCACAAAGCGAGAGAGCGCAAAACAGGATCTGCGATTCGTTCGAACAAATAACGGATAAGTTGTAATTTTTTCTTTTTTTCTTTGATTTAAAGTTGTAAGCGGATCTAAAAAAGACCGGATCTTTTGTAACTAGCCCAAGATGACAATGTTTCATGAAGAAGCAAACCATTTTCCCGCGCGAACATCTGGCGACCACAGTGGGAGCCGACCGATGCTCGCGCCAACTGAGATCGATGCATCGCAGCGCGCGATATGCAATCCCGGTCGTGGGAGGGAGGTCGAGTACGAGTTCGGCCAAGCCAGTTCGAGGTTAGTGTCCGTCTGTTGCGGCCTATCTCCCCCTCAAGTAAGCAGTTTTCGGCTCCGGGAGAAAGCTGCTTGGGTTTGAATACTGTCGGAAGCCAACGAAGCGTCTCGACCCAGCTGACGCCATAAGTTGCGTCAGATGAAGTTCCACGGAGCTCCAATGCAGGTCAACCAACTCGCCGCCAAGCCGTCCACTGTTAGGGCGTTGTGTCTCTCAAAGAGAGGCCTGACCCCACCAGAAACACCAGAGGCGTGCGTCAACCGCTTGCGGCAATCGCTAAAGGCGATGGAGTGCTATGGAAGACTCCGCGGCTACAAAGATCGGGTTTAGTTGAAGTACAGAAGAGGTAAAGCAGCCGTCAACGCATGTCAATGAACGGCGGACTCTTCCAAGCGCGCCAAGACGAAATGGGTCGTGTTCAAAGGCGGAACGGTTCGATCGCTCGAGGAGCGTATGCCGTCAAGCAGCCGCGCCATGTCAGCGGCGAGGCAACGGGGCTCAGTACAGGAAGCGCGTAGAAGCTGGCAAAAGGAGGTGGAGAGAAGCAGCCAGCAACGACGCAAGTGCTGAAGCCTAGTCTGGAAGTGGGGACTCAGGCGAAAAGGCAACCAGTGCAGCTTCTAAGCAAGGTCAACTTCGCGGCGAATGCAACGAAATGTCGCCGGTTATCCCCAATAACTTGCTCCGGGAGATCATGAGAGTCATGCCAGAAAGAGATAGCCAAGTTTTAGAGCGCGCTCTGGTCGCAGTTCCGACGTGAGAGGCAAAGCTGCCAGTTACGAGGTTTGGGCCCGATGAAGAAGGCTAGACACGACTGCAGAATGCTGGGGGTCGGCCATCACCTCCAACATACAAAGAGCTCAGGAGGCTGCGGCGCACTAACTTTGCGTATGAAGTCCAAGGCAGCGCTGAAGACGTCGCGCGTTCCGCGAAGCACGGTGTTTTCTAAGGCGTGTAACTTTTTGAGAGCTCAAAGAGGCCAACTGCACGCCTCAGATGGAAACGATTATTGCTGATAATATAGTGTTTCCTGAGAAGGCGTGCCGACACACGATGGTTACTCCGATCTGTAAATGAGCGAGTTGTACCTTCGTGCTAGGGAGAATAGAACGCAGGAAGAGGAGTTCCCCGAGCAGGAAATTCAAATGTCCTGTTCGCAACCATTTCGGGCAGTATTGGTCTGAATGGCATTGGCATTAGGGCGAGTTCGCCGAAAGAGTTTCAGGTTTTGAAAGACTCAGTGGCGGAATGCAAAACCAAGGCTAGGGCTTCCAACGAAGAAGAAGGGTGATTGAAGAGGAGATATTTCCGAGCGGTCCACCACGCATTGACAGCAAAGGGACAATCGCATACGGGAGTGATTTTGAGTGCAATTCTGAAGCCTGGCGGCCGCCTAGGAACCGCCGGTCTGCAGTTCCCGGAACATAGAGCGGGCAACGCTATGGTAGGTTCGGACACAGACGGCCTTCAGAAGAATGAAGAATACTGATGACGGCTCCGTGGTGGCGGTCAGATAATAACAGTATCCAGCGGAGGGAGCAACCCAGAGGCCCTGAGGATAAGTGGGCGGAACAGATGGGCCTAAGATGCTGAAGACGTTGGTAAGCAGTAAAGAAAGTTTTATAAATTTGAGATGGGATGATGGCATGTCAGGCAGATGAAGAAATGCATGACGCAAAATCCAAGCATTGGGCGAACCACAAGGCGAGGCAGAATGCATGGTAACCCGGTTATTCTGGAAGATGAGGATAAAATGCTCGTAATACAATGATCGCTCGCCGTCGAACGCGCAAGGGGGGGTAATGAGAATGCTGGCGAAGAAACCGGCGAAAACGGCTGAAGATTCGAGAACCGCTCGAGAGGAAAATCAGCATTGATCTCGCGCTCTAAGAGATGAAGAAAACAGGCATTCCTTGCCCATACCGCAAGAGAATGGGATCGATCCCATAAATGCGGGAAGTTTAATCTAATTAACTTCAGCGTCGTTTATGGGATGGGTCCCTACAGCATTTGATTTTACTTAAATCGGCACTTGGGGGTGATCTCGTGGTAATGAGCCTCTGATGGTGCGGTCATTCGGTCGCACTCTTCGGAGCGCCTTCGATTGGTATCGCCGCCTCAGAAGCCAGGCAGCATAAACAGCTGGGCATGCATGGAGAGGGCAAGTCCTGGCAAACTTCTTCGACGACGGCACACGAGATATCTATCGGATCGTTGCTCGATGAGAAGCGAAGGACGGAGAGTTAGTCGAATACTTCGTCAAAAGGTTCGGAACAAGGCGATGAATTGCCGGGACCCCGATCACGGGAGGATTCACCTCCAGAGCCTGCACAACAAGCCCTCAGCTCGCGTTGGAGTGGCTGGAACAATCGGGGACAGCACATCTAGACATGGGAAGGTTGAAAGTCCGGGGAGAGCAGTAGCTGAGCGATTCTAAGAGGAGAC
>NC_033800.1:89116403-89133987 GCF_001876935.1 Asparagus officinalis
CAGGAGATGCACAATCACGAACTCATTTGCTTCCTCACTATATCGCTGCATAGCTGATGGGAAGCTAGAGCTAGATATTCTAAACGCATCAAAAATATGAATTCTAAGAATAACTTACCTCCGCACTAAAAGAATCTCAACAGCCAATCCCATCTAGATCCGTGATTTGCTATGCGCTATGCGCTAATCTTTTCTGCCTATCATGCACGCAGCAACGAAGTCTGCCCGGAAAAGAAAAATCGTCTCTACTGTTATCGTATTCCCTGAAACATCAAAGTTGTCAAGGAATGCAATTTGGAAATGCCAGTGGAAAAGAAAGAAGGTGACTAACCTTGCTCCAAATGCCTCGTAGTCTTTAGGTCTCCGCCTAGCCTCTCCAGCAAACTAAAGCCCTGTGATCTTCTGATCACCTATTCTCGTCTCCCGACCCCTGGATCGAGCACTTGTCCCCACGACGAAATCAATCTGAGAGGCTTCTTTCGCACCAACTCTTCTACGCTTCACTAAGGACCGTCTTATTAGCTTGCTAGCAATCACTTGCACTCAAAAAAGAGTTCAACTGACCTCATACCTGGGACAAACTACACCATCCAACCAGTCAACGGTCACACATCACGAAAACCGTCCACCATCTCCATGACCCGAAGCTTGGCGCTGTTCCCAACATAAAGTGTCATAAACCGAACTCGGCGAATCGGCCATGGAATACCCTCTATAAAACATTATTCCCACCGGAAAGTCAGGAACCCGCCTAATATTCACATGCCATTAAAGCAGCCGAATCAAGAAGTTCCTATATTCCTCGTCTCCTGCATCAATCAAACACTCCCGACGCTGGAAATGCGAAGCAAGTGGAGAATGCCCATGCCCTTGTGTAACTTGTTATGCTGCGCCTCCATATCAGGGAATCCTCGCGCTTCCACTCGCCATTTCATGCGAGCTGTAAAAGCCGAACAAACTGTCTTAGGGCATCCGATCGACATCATCGAACGATTGTAAACAACAAACCCATCAATTAAAATACGAACTCACCTTAAGTGGTAGAATCTGAGGGGTTATCATCATTTTCCGTGTAAATAGCACCAGAAACTGCTTGAAGCCCTCGATGAAGCTTACCCAACCATGCGCCGGAATGATAGCTGAAAAGTTCATCTTGTAGTCGAAGCATACTGCAATACGAGCACTTCTAATGGCATGGCTCACAGACTAATACGCGACCACACATTCTTTCAACCAGATGGCAGAAACCGCAAGGAGAGTCACCCGACAAACGCGTCGCATGATAGAACGATTCAATTTATGTCCGCAGGAAAGTCACTCTCAGGACTGCTATGTATAGATTGGCTACGTCTCTTTCGCAGCCTCATTAACCTCTGAAGGATCAAGCGGTGCAGCTCACAGAATAGACCAGAATGGTCTCTCCAGACCCTAAAAATACTGAGCGAACGTGCTTCACGCTCCATTGCTTGGTCATCTTCGCAGGCTTATGACTGCCGCCTAAAGCAATTTAATACAAGTGACCCATAAGTTTCGTACGTTCGGACGATCCTCACTGACTTCAACCCATGGTGGAGGAAGTACCCTGCTATAGCATCGATGTTCCCGATGTGCAAACTCAGAAACTTATGATCTCATTAAAGCCAAGCCAACCCCGTCCTGTCAGAAAGTGTTGAATCTGATTATAAATTCGCATAGGGCAAAGAATGCTTCCGTCCTTGAGGCAAGCCATGCAATGTACTCAACGCCCTAAAGCCGCAGCATGTAACCCTCCTCATCGGCTCAAAGACGTATTCTCATACGATCCACCAAAACCTGTCCAAGGAGATCCCAACATAGATCTGTTTGCTGCAGGCATTCCCGTCTCTAAGACTAGCGAGCGATTCCTCAAATAGACAGCGAGTAACTCGTTACGAGCGGATATCTAGCCCCAGTACCCAGGATTAGTCCAACAGTTCCCGCTCGACAGGAATGCTAGATAAGTCGCCCAGTAACGCTCTCATCGCTCCTCTGCAAAACGCTCACGACATCTCCCGTTTCACAAGCCTGGGCCTTGAGCTCAGCAAGAACTCGGTTCGAGAATCTCCGCAAATACATTTAAACGACGCCACCAGTTCTGTAAAGCACTGCTCAGCATTTCAATAAATGCTGCATCGCAGCTGTGAGTCGACCAAAAAAAGTCAGTTCCTAAAGACTACGACCGGCATCCTGACGAGAGCCTCATCAGTATCAGCTGGCGAAGCTAACGGCCACCTTCTTCCACTTGAAACTTCCACTACGTGCCCGAACAAACTGGAGCCGTCGTGAGCAAGGCGAAATCATCAGACTGTGCAATAATCTCTCACGACGTCACTTTCAGCCGCATCGATGAAAAAGGCTCCGAAGTATACGTCCATGAAAACAGCATTAGTTTGTTAATTTCAATATACAAAGGAATTACTAATCTACAAATGGTTAAGAACAAGTAGTTACCTTTAAATGGCAGACATTGCACATTCCATTTATAAGGATTAGGGTATATCACATATATCACCTCCTATATTAAAGCACGAGCAGCGTCAACGCCCCTTTATTTATGAGATGGTTTGGACTAAGCAAACATTTTAAGTCGATCCTCACAAGGAGAATCAAGGCTTTCCGATCCGTCCTACCAAGTGAGAGCAAATGGTCGTTAAAAGTGACTAATTGCAAATTCTTAGAAAAGGGTTTAATTGCAAATTTCTAAAAACGGCGTCGATCCTCTACAATGAACGAATCAACTTTTCCCTCCCACCAAGGAAACAACGAACGGATAAAGGGACATGCAATATGGAAAAAGAGGATATTATTTGAAATGCAAAAACAGTTAGCCACCACATATAGGAAAAAAAAACGCCAAAGCAGGCAGCGGAACACTCTCATCCGAAACTCCTGACATAGTGAAATCCATAAAGAAATCAAGATGGCAATCCTAAAAAATAATCACATTTTTACCCCTGAAAGACCAAACCGAGCCGACGAATTCGAATCCTAAATCCTCCACGCAACCCACATGTTCACTAATTAAATAAGCATAAAAAAGCATAAAATTATGGGAGATATACCTGAGGAACCTCGAAACCGAATAAAAAAATCTTGAAAGCTCGAACCCGCGTCGAGTGAGAGAAATTCTCAAAAAATTGCATTCGAAGATTTTTCAGGTCAATGATCAAAATGATACATAATTCTAAGATGAATATCAATTTTTTAGAACGGCACGCTCTTAGAACGAAATACAAAAAATTAACAAGGGGCGCTAGTAAAAAAAAAAAGAAAAACTTATATATAAAGAGACCTTTGCAAACCGAACCGACGTTCGAACCAAGTCCAAATGAAGCCAATCGAGCGATAAAAACGACTTCAAATCGACACATCAGCTTCATTACCCCACTCTCTCCTCATTTCGAAATGAATTTTAAACAATTACGCTTTGCAATTTACGTGCAGCGCATTTGCCAAAATACTCAACGTATATGAGTAAAACTCAGCCCGTATTTTGTTAGAATCTGAATATTATTAAATTCTTAAGATACTCAACCACACTACGCCCCGGACAACCTGTGTGCCAAAGACTCGTACGCCACAATCAAGTCCAGCTAACGTTATGAAAACAGAATCCTTCAAGTTCAATTACCGACAAATATGTCAGACAATAAGCAGCCGAACTCTTACAGACTTCACAAACACAAAAGCCTGAAACGAAGTATATCAAGAACAATCATCAACTTTACCGATAAGTGAGCAACTATCAAAAGATATTCCATCTTCGAGAAAAGAACGAACGAGAATACTTTAGAATCTGTAGCTATAATTGCAGTGGTCCTTAGCTCATGCTCGGCACAACCACGAACTCACTCACAGATCGACAAATCGCACGAACGAAGAATCGAACCTTGCAGATAGCTAACGATTAGAATACGTCATCAACCGATAGCTGACTCGCGAACCATCGAATTCAAATCGATTTCGAACTCAATCAAAAGCGATTGAGGCCAACGATCAGACTCCAAATCCAAGTAACCCTAAATATCAATACTTCACACAGAAACCACAACGAATCACAAAGAACTGAACAACGGAAAACGAACAAACCGCCAGGCCGCCAAACGCGATCCACCATGGAGTGCTCGCCGAGCCACCTCAGGTGGCGCCAAGCCAGCCACTCGTGGCTCGTGTCCGCAACCTTGATCTCGCAATAGCCGAGACTAGTGGCTCCACAGTCCCACCCAGAGTCGCAGTGCCAATGCCCAGTGCCAGGGGGCGACGAGTTTCTCTGGTTGCAGGCGAGTCCTGAGAGCCTATAATAGCTTTAGAATTGTCTCATTCGGAGGTCGGAATTCAAGAGCGAAACTCCTCCGGATTAAGCGGGATCTCAGAGCTTTGAAGACTTGAAGACTTGCAGTCAATCTTATCACTCGGCGAGCACCTATGTCAGAATAAAGTAGGATTTACGAAAGAGACAAGAACAGTATTGCAGATCTACACATATCACACATCCGATCGAAGCTTGTCTAGATCCTCATGATCTGACGGATAGTATTCCTTGTGATAATCCCTCCCGGCTATTAATTCCCTTCGTGAATACAATACCGCTATAACGTAATCCGACCGACAGATCGCGCGTGGTCAGAGAACCCCGGCGTCTAAAACCACATTAAGCTTTAGAGACGCCAAACACAGATCTCCGCGATTCTCGACAAATAACGAATGATTTTTCTTTGTTCTCTTTGATTTAATTGTAACCGGATCTAAAAAAGACCGGATCTTTTGTAACCCAAGATGACAATTATCTCTATGAAGAAGAAAACCATTTTCCCCGCGAACATCTTTATGCCGACGAACTCGATCCGATCTCTCCTCCTCCTC
The DNA here is from genome assembly GCF_001876935.1 of Asparagus officinalis. Taxonomy (NCBI): domain Eukaryota; kingdom Viridiplantae; phylum Streptophyta; class Magnoliopsida; order Asparagales; family Asparagaceae; genus Asparagus; species Asparagus officinalis. The sequence continues at coordinate 89,121,285 of NC_033800.1, forward strand.
TCTAAAATTCGTGCACCTTCAGTCTTCAATTCGGCAGGGCTTCGCCGAGGCACGAGAATTCCAGATATGAAAAAAAGAGGCTCCAGGGGTTGTATTTATAGGCTTTAAGGAAATCCGGGCGGTTAAAACCGCAAAACAACCAAATCTGATTTTTTTAAGGCTGGAGACACCCTTGGGTGTCTCAACTTGGGCCGAGACACCCTAGGGTGTCTCGGCCTTGGCCGAGACACCCTGGGGTGTCTCGTTTGTGCCGAGACACCTCGGGGTGTCTCAACTCAGGCTGAGATGTTCCGTTTTGCATATTCGTCCGTTTCCGCCGTAACCTCTTCATCCGAACTCGGATTTGAGCGATTCAAAGTGCGTTGGAAAGTCGACGAGGAGTTCTATAAGATCCAATGATTAGATCATCTGTAGAATAAATGAGACATGAATGGTATTTCGCCTTTTGTAAGCGACGCGAGGCTCATGATCAATTCGTATCCTCGTTATTCTGAAACTCCGTTGCTTCACGTAGTTCGTCGATTCACTTCAAGCGTTCATCGATGTTAATCGAGCTTCTGTGACTTGGATAGTGATGTTACTCACCTCCTCTTAGCATTGAGCTGCTCATGGAGACCTATAGGTAATTTTCGATGCCTACAGATACCCCCTCCAAAGCGTACCAGACTCGTTTCTTTTATAGAAGAGGCTGGAATACTTTGGATGTGATTGGTACAGCCTTCGATCGGTGTAAAGGACCTTTAATTAGCTTCAACTCTTGGCTCCTTCGATTTTCAGTCTATTCGATGCTTTGACGAATAGCTGAAGTCCTTTTAGCGCTGCGTTTATCGCCTGGCCGTCGTCGGAGTCTCGAGTCTACCACTAGTGAGTTGAGTTTGGCTCGCGTCATTGAGTTGACTTTGAACTGACTATCTCTGTCGCATCATGCTGACTCAGGGATTCAAATCGCTTTTCGTTGACTTTTGGTCGCAACGCGTTGACTGGCGTTGACCTAGGGTTATGCGCTGACCGGCGTTGACCTAGGGTTTCGAATCACCCGACGTTAACTTTTGGTTGCAACACGTTGACTGGCGTTGACCTAGGGTTACGCGTTAACCGGCATTGACCTAGGGTTTTGGATCGCTTGACGTTGACACAGTTTATACTCATACGTTTGCTGGAGCATACACAGTTTAAGCTCTTAAGGTATTGGAGCACGGTGATACCAAATGTCAGAGCTACAGGACCAACCATGAAAGCTAATTCATCTGTGTGTATGGATCTTATCCTGAAGTTATTGGATGCTGAAGTCACGAGACCAACTAATGAAGCTGATGTGTTAATGACTCGTATTTATAGAATTTTTGGCAAATTCTCAGCCATCAACGGGTTTGATTAGCCTTTACCGACTACCGTTTGAGTCGAACTAGCATGCAGATTGTTTAGATCCGTTCTGCACATAACATTGTGCTAAAAGAGTTAATTCTTTTAGTGCTATGACATTGAATACGTAGACTTTGTCTTTCTCACGGGAATAGACTACCCGACAACGTGTGTTAGACGTAGACTTAGGATTTTTGGCAAATCCTCAGCCATAAACGGATTTGATGTACCTTTACCGACTACCGTTTGAGTCGGGCTAGCAAGCGGATTGTTTAAATCCGTTTCGCATATGACGTTGTGCTAAAGGAATGAACTCCCTTAGACTTGATGCTACGACTTCGAATACGTAGACTTCGCCATTGTTACGGGAATAGGCTACCCGGCAACGCGTGTTAGGCGCTAACTTATCCTTACTTAGGATTCAGGATAAAAGTCCCTAGATTCGCATTCTGGTGTCTTCTTCAATCGGTAAAAGACTAAACCGGCAACGCGTGTTAGGCATTGGCTTATCCCTGCTTAGGCTTCGGGATAAAATTCCCCATGCGTGTGAGGCACGGATTATGATGTTATTAATAACAACCTGCCACAATGTTGAATATATGGTCTTTTGTCTTTTTTACGGTCAAAGACTAACCGGCAACGCGTGCTAGGTGTTGACCTATCCTTATTTAGGATTCAGGATAAAATTCCCTATGCGTGTGAGGCACGGATTATGGTGTTATTAATAACAACCTGCCACAATGTTGAATATGTGGTCTTTTGTCTTTTTTTTACGGTCAAAGACTAACCGGCAACGCGTGTTAGGCGTTGACCTATCCCTACTTAGGATTCGATATAAAATCCCCCATGTGTGTGAGGCATGGATTATGGTATTATTAATAACAACCTGCCACAATATTGAATATATGAGCTTTTGTCCTTTTTACGGTTAAGGACTAACCGGCAACGCGTGTTAGGCATTGACCTATCCCTACTTAGGATTCGGGATAAAATTCCCCATGTGTGTTTTCATTACTATCGAATCTATTACAATTTTAGTCGTTACAATAAACTCGAATAAAATAAAAAGTCGATATTTTTATAAGATCTCCTTACACAATGAAAATAAAAAAAAGTTTACAACTTTATCAAACAAACGCAGATATCGTTTATCGGTCTTCTGCTTGCGTGAGATCTTTGCCTGTGCAGTGGTTTATCCGTGGACAACCGTCGATCAGATCTGATTGCTAAAAAATTGGGCAGAGCTTCGTTGATTTGCGAAGGAATCAAGAAACCGTAGCGCTTATCTCGGTAACGGCGAGATAATTGCTCTTCTTAAGATTATCGCAACGGGATAATCTTAAGGAACGGACCCGGGGAACTGCAGATCTGACGAGCTCCTCTTCTTTATATTGACGAACTCGATCCGATCTGTCCTCCTCCTCTCTAAAATTCGTGCACCTTCAATCTTCAATCCGGCAGGGCTTCGCCGAGGCATGAGAATTCCAGATCTGAAAAAAAGAGGCTCCAAGGGCTGTATTTATAGGCTTCAAGGAGATCCGGGCGGTTAAAACCGCAAAACAACCAAATCTGAATTTTTTAGGGCTAGAGACACCCTAGGGTGTCTCAACTTGGGCCGAGACACCCTTGAATATCTCGGCCTTGGCCGAGACACCTTGGGATGTCTCGTTTGTGCCGAGACACCTCGGGGTGTCTCAACTCAGGCTGAGATGTTCCGTTTTGCATATTCGTCCGTTTCCGCCGTAACTTCTTCATCCGAACTCAGATTTGAGTGATTCAAAGTGCGTTGGAAATCCGACGAGGAGTTCTATAAGCTCCAATGATTAGATCATTTGTGGAATAAATGAGACACGAATGGTATTTCGCCTTTTGTAAGCGACGCGGGGCTCCCGATCAATTCGTATCCTCATTATTCTGAAACTCCGTTGCTTCACGTAGTTCGTCGATTCACTTGAAGCATTCATCGACGTTAATCAAGCTTCTATGATTTGGATAGTAACATTCCTCACCTCGTCTTAGCATTGAGCTTCTCACGGAGACCTATAGGCAATTTTCGATGCCTACAGATACCCCCTCCAAAGCGTTCCAGACTCGTTTCTTTTATAGAAGAGGCTGGAATACTTTGGATGTGATTGGTCCAGCCTTCGATCAGTATAAATGACATTTAATTAGCTTTAACTCTTGGCTCCTTCGATTTTCAGTCTATTCGATGCTTTGACGAATAGCTGAAATCCTTCCGGCGCTGCGTTTATCGCTTGGCCGTCGTCGGAGTCTCGAGTATACCACCGGTGAGTTGAGTTTGGCTCACGTCATTGAGTTTACTTTGAACTGACTATCTCTGTCGCATCGTGCTGACTCAGGGTTTCAGGTCGCTGTTCGTTGACTTTTGGTCGCAACGCGTTGACTGGCGTTGACCTAGGGTTACGCGCTGACCGGCATTGACCTAGAGTTTCGGATCACCCGACGTTAACTTTTGGTTGCAACGCATTGACTAGCGTTGACCTAGGGTTATGCGTTGACCGGCGTTGACCGGCGTTGACCTAGGGTTTTGGATCGCTTGACCTTGACATAGTTTATACTCGTACGTTTGCTAGAGCATACATAGTTTAAGCTCTTAAGGTATTGGAGCACGGTGATCCCAAATATCGGAGCTGCAGGACCAACCATGAAAGCTGATTCATCTACGTGTATGGATCTTATCCTGAAGTTATTGGATGCTGAAGTCACGAGACCAACTAATGAAGCTGATGCGTCAATGACTCGCATTTATAGAATTTTTGGCAAATTCTCAGCCATCAACGGGTTTGATTAGCCTTTACCGACTACCGTTTGAGTCGAGCTAGCATGCAGATTGTTTAGATCTGTTCTACACATAACGTTGTGCTAAAAGAGTTAACTCTTTTAGTGCTACGACATTGAATACGTAGACTTTGTCTTTCTCACGGGAATAGACTATCCGGCAACGTGTGTTAGATGTAGACTTAGGATTTTTGGCAAATCCTCAGCCATAAACGGATTTGATGTGCCTTTACCGACTACCGTTTGAGTCGGGCTAGCAAGCGGATTGTTTAAATCCGTTCCGCATGAGACGTTGTGCTAAAGGAATGAACTCCCTTAGACTTGATGCTACGACTTTGAATACGTAGACTTCGCCATTGTTATGGGAATAAGCTACCCAGCAACACGGGTTAGGTGCTAACTTATCCTTACTTAGGATTCAGGATAAAAGTCCCTAGACTCGGATTCTGGTGTCTTCTTTAATCGGTAAAAGACTAAACCGGCAACGCGTCTTAGGCGTTGGCTTATCCCTGCTTAGGCTTCGGGATAAAATTCCCCATGCGTGTGAGGCACGGAGTATGGTGTTATTAATAACAACCTGCCACAATGTTGAATATGTGGTCTTTTGTCTTTTTTACGGTCAAAGACTAACCGGCAACGCGTGTTAGGCGTTGACCTATCCCTATTTAGGATTCAGGATAAAATTCCCCATGCGTGTGAGGCATGGATTATGGTGTTATTAATAACAACCTGTTATAATGTTGAATATGTGGTCTTTTGTCTTTTTTTTTACGGTCAAAGACTAACCGGCAACGCGTGTTAGGCGTTGACCTATCCCTACTTAGGATTCAGGATAAAATTTCCCATGCGTGTGAGGCATGGATTATGGTGTTATTAATAACAACCTGCCACAATGTTGAGGATTTGCCGAAAATCCTATAAGTATTATAGTTAATTATTCTAAGCAGAATGAGAAATCATAATAAGAATGAAAGTGTGCTGAACAAATATATATATTCATTAATGAAATCAAGTGTCCAGATACAATAATTGCAATCACTCTACATCAAGCTTATGGCTAAGGATTTGTTGCTCTAATTTGGACAATTCTTCGACATAAGTTCGCTCAAGTTCACAGTGCAGTTCCGCCTTGAAAGATTCTTTAGAGGAGGATAGAGTCCTTACAGATTCTTCCTCCATTTTGGCTAACTTCTCCTCAGAGAGCGCCACTTTGCTAGATATTAAAAGCTTTCCATGTTCCTCTCCGGCCCTAGCAACCTCCAAAATAGCCCTTCCCCTCTCCGCCTCTGTAAGCTTTTTCTTAAGTTCTGCTATCTCGGCGTCGGCAAAAACTAAGGAAGAATCGAGCTCGTTTAGGTTACCTAATCTTTCAAAGAGAACCTCCTTCATCTAACTGACTCACTCTCTTTGTGCCTGAATCCCGAGCTTAGCATATGCTCGAGCTTCACGCCATGATTGTAGGTGGGTCTCCATCTGAGCAGCAACATAACCAAGAGCACCGACAAATCGGAGCTCTTGCAGCCTTCCAAACTCATGCTCTAACCACTTCAGATCATCGGTCAAGGCATCTGCAATATTCGACGAACTAGCGTCCCTTACCGAGGCTATCTTGCACTCGAGGATTTGTTGGAATTGATTGAAAGAGAGCCCCTTTTGCAGAAGTTTGTCAATCAACGACCTCATAAAATTGAAGAAATGGCTAACCTCCAAACAGAGGATCAGCTTCTCTGGATCATCATCCGACAGCAAAGCCTTAACCGAATTAAGGAGTTGAGAAGACAATCCTATAAAAAAAGGGGTGAATATGCCAGGGACACAAAATGATTCTAAGTTAAAAAATAGTGTGAAGCTCACCAATGCATGCATAGTTTTCTTCAACTGAATGCACCACACCTGATTCCATTTGCTCAACCTCGTGAGTAGTAGGAAGCACTATGGGTGTAACAGCCATTGAAGTACCAACTTCTTCAGCTAGTCTCACGGCTTGTTCAGTTAAATTCCCCCCAATAGTTGTTGTAGCTGGTGTCTTCAAAAGAATTGAGAGTTGCATCTCGGGAGCCGATGACCGAGCCTCGACGACAAACCCTATTAATAGCAAGATATCGAGACCCTCAGGTTCATCAGACTCTCTAATAAGAGTAGTTGTATCAGTCTTAACGACTGGTCCTATGATTAGAACTCTCCTATGGTTAAATGAAAACTGACAAATGAATATATAACATGAGAATAAAAATTATACCGACAGGCGAACTAGCTGTGCTCATCGGTTTGGCAGCCTCACGTTGGGCTTGTTCAGACAGCATATCCTCAAATAGCCTGTTGTTAGAGTCCAAAGAGACGGGTATCGGATCGGAGGAGAGTATACTCATCTCTCCAAGGACCGCATCACGGGAAGTTCCCCCTTCGCCTAGATCCTCCATTGAAACACCTGCAAATAACCCAAGTGTTAAGACAAAAAAAAAGGAAAAGTCAGGAATGCACGATAAATGAGAAGCAAATTCACCTCCAGTAGTTGCGTCGGGTTCTGCATTCCTAGCACTTGAGGCCTCTTCTTGCAATTTTTCTAAGAGAGAAAGAAGCATAGAAACAATTAGCGGAGACACGAATTCCGAATCGTTTAATTCCCGCCAAATGAAAGACGTATCACTGGTGTTAGATGTACATAGATCTTTAACCCTTTCACTCATATTAGGTCCATCACTGGAGCCCACGTCAGCTTCAATATTTTTACATGCTTCAACATCTACAGGCTCTTTAGCCATGGCCTCATTCATTTGTCACGAGAAGTCAGATCTTTCGAAATCATCAAAGCTCGGAGAAAGAGGATCATATGCCTCTTCACCTTCTTCACGACCTCCTAAGATACAGTGATTGCTAAGTCTAAGAATTAATAAGTGAAAGAGTCAAAAAATCACGAAGAGTTGAAACATTACCTTCTCCACTGACAGGCATATCAGTGGTAGGCCTTGTTTCAGAAGCCGGGGGTCCACTACATCGCTTGTAAACTAACTTTTTACGCTTAGCAGGGTGAGCCTCATCCGGATCGATGACTCGTTCATGAGAAAATTTAGAACATGACTCTATCCTCGAAGCGACTTGAGTTGTAGGCTGAGAGCTCGTTCGACATATGGGACAAGGCCTTTCTTCTTCTCCCTCCTCCTCGGAAGCTGCACCTTCAACCCACATCTTGTTAGGATAAGTGCGTAAAACTCACATTCTTGGCTTCCTCGGAGCCGACGAAGGCTTAGGCAAGCTAGAGCGGCGAGCATGATCAGCCAACACGAACTCAAATAATTCTAAAGAGAGAGGATCCGACAAACCTATTTCCAGCTCCTCGTGGTCACTGTTGGCTTCGGTATCTTGGCCGCTCGCATTATCAGTTTTCGGAACTTCATCACTGAAAAAAGAGATAACTTCTTTCTGCTTCTCCTGGCCAGAAAGACCATCACGTTCTTTTCCCCTTCTTTTTGGAACATAGCCTCATACACCATCCGAATAGCAATCCAAGCAGCCTCTTTAGATGCTAACTCTGCGATCAGTCATACGGGCACAGACTCGTTTACCGCCAGGAGCCATCGACATTGCAGAAAAGTCACCTCCAACCAGCGTTCAGCAATTGGGAGGCTAAACCGAGCACCAGTACAACCCGTGATGCTCTATAGCCAAGCCCGGGCACCATCTACTAATCTGCTGCGGGTTTAGAGCTGTCGATTCGGATTCCTAATATAAATCTGATCGTACCCGAGTTGGTGGGTGAACTAACATTGTAGGTATAGCTCTATATAACAATTGTTTTGCACCCGAAAGATCATGTAACCTGGTCGAATGTTAATCAACCAATCAAAACAACCAGCATCAAGGGCAGTCTGACATGTCCCTAGTTTCTCCACGTTAACAACAAGTCACCATGTTGACCCAAAAACCGTGGGAAGCAGGTCGAAAAAACCCAACATTTCTGATTTTGAAGCTCCCGCTTAATTTTCGTGAACCCTCGTCCTTTCCATTTGCAGCTTTCTATTAATCGAAGAAAAGGAACAGATGGATCTACAGAAATTAGGGCCGACATCATATTCGACCGATGTAGCACGAATCAGGCCATCAAATAGGTATAGGGAAGCTCCGCCTTTGTGAGAGGAATCTGAGCTGACGGCTTATCCTCCCCTTGAGTGAACACACTCATAATCTGACGAAGCCCTCTGTGAATACCCGTGATCATCGCTAGAAGAAGAGATAAATTCTTTCGATAAGCAAGTAAGACCGCAGGATAAAGGACTTCCAGAGGTAAAGCGTCCATGGATTGATACGGCACCACGCATTTCTTCAAGCAGATAGCGAGGTAGTCGGCAATCAACATCATGGGCTGGATCGGCTTCACCGCTTGCCATAAAGATGTTTGGAATTTGGTTCCAGCAAAAAAGTCACCTTCAATGCCAGTTATAGTGTAGGATTGGGCGTTAGACTTCTGAATTATCTCATTTACTTCTGAAAGGGGTAACGGCGTCAATCCATATATCGCCTCACCCCAGCTACTATCCAAATTCTTGAACAAGTAATCTGCAAACCTCTTTAGACTTATCTATAGTTGCGGCTTCTTGGATAATGGATCAGCATCTGCCACGACTATATAATAGTGGCAGGTGAGATCCTAAAAAGTGTCGTAGTGGTTGGGTGTTCGCAACTTTATCTGCTGTAGCTCCCGATCGGAAGGAAAGTATTCCTGATAAATCATGTTACCCATTGGGAGGCCTAAGACCTTATTCATCTCATGATGCACCAACCCCAACTCCCCATGCTTGGTCAAAAATGTATTGGTGTCGGGGTTGTAAATCTCTAACAGTGCCAGGAAGTAGGGAACACTGATTATCAATCCATAAATAGTGGCGCGGACTGCCTCATATAGACCGCTCGCCATCAATTCAACATCGAACTGGTCCAAGATGTAATTGCTTAAGTGAGCCCACAAAAGCTTATCCGATGAATGCACCTATTCATAACATCGGTGACCGGTTACCGGCATCTCCCGACCCAAATTCGTGAGCATGTTCTTCACGGTGCTGGCAACAGTAAAGACCTCACCTTTGGGTGGGTCACTCAATCCCAAGACCCCCAGATGTAACCCTATTATCTGATTCCGATCACTTGATCCAGGAATCGCGCTATGGGTGATGTATCCACAATGAACACGATCATGCTCCTCTGTTAACCCCCACAACATTTCCCATGGGATAGCCTAGCATCGTAGTTCTGTAAGCAAGCAGTGACGAGGAATTAGAGGGAGGTATAGGTGGCCGCCGTCATCATGATGCAACCATTATTCGGCTCTAAGAGACATAGCACCTGGATCTTCAACAGAGTCGCCAAACAAATAGTCCGGCTTCCTCAACGGATGTGTAGAACTTGGGTCCTTCACCAAAGGCACATCCGTGATCAGCTACCATAAAGTACGATGCTCTCCCTTACATATTAGTTGAGGAAGCTCTTCTGGTGCACCCGGGGCAAATTGAGGAGGCGTCGGTACGAGGATAGGCTCGTCAATGGAGGTGTAAGCCTCACTAGTGTGACCTTCCACTCTGAGAGAATTGAGCGCCCTTGAGAGAAAATCAACTGAGGTAAACAATATACGATTATTAGATACAATCATAAATATCTATGTTGAGGCTGTATAAGACTTGAACTCGGCTCACGAGCTGTGAGATAGAGTCACGACCTTATAAGTGGCGAGATGATCTCAGTCATATCACACACGCAAAAGACAAGGCAAATTACCGTGCGAATGACGTGATAACATACCCTAGATAGCGTAATGCGACATAACATAAAATCACCCCAAGTTAATTCAGACATGTCTTGACCAAGCAAAACACGTCTTGTGAAGCGTCCACCCCCACGAAGGAGAGTGGCGACTCTTCCCAACTACCTCACCAAAGAGAACAAAGCGAGAATGCAATATGCAGTATGATATATTAATATTGAATTAGTGAATAAAAGAAGCGATGATGTTATACCTGTGCAACTGAAAGGCGCTGGCTTGGGCGACTGAGTCGCCGAACGATCCCTCGGGATATGTGACCTCTTTGGCGATATGACTAATCTGCAAAGAAAATTAATTGTTTAGTTATGTCGAGAAGTGAATATAAGAAAGATCGTGCAATAAATCAAGTCAAATATCTCGGAGTTTCGGTTCGAGACATACACGTGGCAAAACAAGAAAGCACGACATGCCTACAAATCCGATTCTTGTGCATGACTAAAAGACCAAAAGTAGCAAGCCTAAATCATGCCAAATTCGCACATGCGAGGGTTCAGCCAAGCTACAGGTTTGGAATATGTTCGAAGCCAAAGGCCTTACTTGGCATGGATACGATTAAAGACCCGTTTTGATTTTTATTTATGACTAACTATTCAACAAATCAAAGTCAAATGATCATCAACCAAATAACAACGAAAAGGAGGCACAAATTTGTCCTTAAGGGTGAAGTCAAGAGGTTCAAGTCTTATCCCAAAATAAAATTAGATGGAGAATTTCAGTCATCACCAAAACAAGAAGAGTCATTATCAACCATTCAAAATTTTGGCCACATACAAAACTGAGTATTTGTCATCACCAAAACAAGAAGAGTCATTATCAACCATTCAAAATTTTGGCCACATACAAAACTGAGTATTTATGTGGAACCAGAAGCTCGAAGCTCTTATCAACCATTCAAAATTTTGGCCACATACAAAACTGAGTATTTATGTGGAACCAGAAGCTCGAAGCTCAAGAAATTACAGTGAGAGTTTCGGCCATATTAAACGTTCAAGAATGAGCCAAAGATATTAATCCCTACCCATAGTTGAAGCTACACTTTTAAATTCTGCTTTCAAGCAAAAGCATCAAGGAAGATCAAGGTTTTGGATTCCCTCTCAAAATTCAAAGCAAAGCTTTAGTTTTTATTCAAAACATAGGTACATGATTCAAGTGGTCAAACCAAGAATGTCCAAGCTTGATTCTTATCATCAAACCAGATATTTCAAAGCAGCGGTTCAAACCCCACATGCAACTAAGCTCAATTTTAGATTCTCAGCCCAAAATCGACTAAGCAAACGAATTAGGGTTTCGGCTATACCCTCAAGACCGAAATTCAAGAGTTAAATGGGCTCAATTTGAAGTTATGGGGAATGAAGCCTGATCAAGAACGGAGAATGTGAAGCAGGAAAACCCACGTCGTGAATGCTCTTCAAGACCCGAGTTAAAATCCTAAATCCTAAATTAAAGCTTCAAAATCCGAGATAAAGCCCTAACTCTCAAATTGAACGAATAAAAACTTGAAGAAGTTGAGGGGTTTAAAGAGAAAGTAGGAGGGAAGAAATGAATTTCTGAACTGAAGAAGAAATTCTAAAATAAAAAAGGAAGAAGAAGAAGAGATCGGGTTTTATAAACCCTAAACCGAACCAAAATCAAGGTTGAACTGAACCAAACCCGGTTCAAACCACCCGAACCAAGTCAAACCCGACCATAGCAAATCATTGACATGCACGCATGCGAGCCACGAAACACTGGCTCACACGTGTAGCGAACCTCGAGGGTGCTTCGCATGTATTTTTGCCTGTTTTTGAGTATTTTTGACATATACAACACCCGTATACGTATTCCAATGGGTGTACGAGTCTAAACTATTTTCCATCATTGACGGGAAGTTTATGGAGAACATCACTCTGAATATTCTTAAGGATAACCTGGCAACCCCCGACAGGTATATGAGGCTAAACTAAATCCCAGAACTCCCAGGAGTATACGAGTATAAACTGGTCCTCCTAGCTCCAATGCCTTAAGAGTTTAAACAGTATAGACTCCAGTTAACGTATGAGTATAAACTGTTTTCACACCGGTAAACACATCGATAGCCTCACCAAAATAAGGCTAAGGAAAATTTTGGGTTAGAGGATGATTCTAAGGAGTTCAATCACATTCAGATATGAATTCCCGACGAAGATGATCAGTTCAAAGTCAACTCAATGGTACGAACTAAGTTCAGAAACTTACACACCAATTTCAGTTCAAGACTTCAACAACGGTTAGTCGATAAACACAGCACCGGAAGAACTTTATCTACTCAACAAAATACTAACTGGATTGAAGACAAAAGAAACCAAGAGCTAAAGCCAATTACAGGTCCTGTCACACCGATTGAAGGTCGGGCCTATCACATCCAAAGTATTTCAGACTCTTCTATGAAAGAAACGAGATTGAAACACTTTGGAGGGGGTATCTGTAGGCGTTAAAAATTACCTAAAGGTTCCCAAACACAGTTCGAGACAGAGAAAAGACGATGAACATCATTATCTTGGTCAAGGAAGATTATTCGACGCTGATAAATGTATGAAGCTAATCGGTAAAATGCACAAGTAAACAAAGTGAAGGAACGCACGTAAAGGGGGAAAGCAAGCGAAACGAAAGACATACAAATAGCCAAAAGGGTAAAAAAGACACAACAACAGGCTAGGAGGCCCGCATGAGTGTGAGCCACCAAATGGTGGCTTGCACCCATGCGAGCCACCA
>NC_033800.1:89133997-89184530 GCF_001876935.1 Asparagus officinalis
TTGGTGGCTCGCACGGGTGCAAGCCACCATTTGGTTACTCGCACGCATGCAAGCCACCACGACTACTTTGACCTCCCAAGACCTCCTAAAACACGTATTTTTATGTTTTATTAGAATTCTTTCATTCCAGAACCTCTCCAACTATTTTGAAGTTATGCTTAGGTACGCCTGGGCGTTATCAACTGCAGATGATGACAAAATACTTGATCTTATCAGAAAACATGGCGACAAAAGCCTATAAATAGAAGCCCAGGGTCTTCATTGAAGAGCATCTAAAATTTGAGGGCAAGGTGCTATCAAACTGAGTAGTAAACCATGAATTTCAGAGGAGAATTGGCAGATCTTGGTGAACTTTTTTATAAAGAAAAATTCTTTGAAAGATTTGAGATTCTCTCCCCCTCTTTACTCCGGATCAAACTTTGTTTTGATCTCGAAAAGAGCCATAATCTCACTTGGTCATGATTGTCGCTGCTACGATTGTTTCCTTCGTGAAACAAAAGCATAATTAAACTTGTCAACCAGATCTGATCCGCGACGGTCCATGGACTAATGCGTCCCCGGCACAGGCAAAGATACTACACAAAGCAATAGGAGATAAACTACTGCTTCGTATTATTAGATAAAGTTGTAATTTTGACTTTTTCATTGTAATATGATCTTATAAAAAGATCAAATTTTCTTTTAGTTTGAACTTGTAATCGATGAACGGTGTAACAGGTTTGATAACAATGAAAACGATAACTTTTAACGAAAACAGTTATGTGTAGTTTGACAAGAGTTGTGATCTTTTATTTTCATTGTATAAGTCGATCTTATAAAAAGATTGACTTTTCTCTTTTTTTCGAACTAATAATCGATAAACGGTTATAATGAGTTTGTTAGCAATGAAATTAACTTTTGACACAAACATGCTGACGACCACAGTAAGAGCCAATAGCTTCTTTATCGAAGCTGTCTTGTCACAACCATGGATCCGGATCCCGGTTTACGAAGAGGCCGAGTACAAGTTCGACCAACAGAAATTTGAGGAGTATTTATCATCATCTTTCTCCAGATCTTCCATCCCTCACAAGCGTAGAAAGATCAAGGCCCCTGTTACTACTGCAATCTCGACTTGCAACGCCCCTCCGGCCTCCAACGAGGTCGGATCAGTAGACTTGGACTCCTCCTCAATTAAGGAGATAGCCGTTGGAGGCGCGCCAACTCTATCGAAGAGAGCACGTCAAAGGTAACACATGTGCCTCACGTGCTAACTTGCCAAGGCTTTGGATCCAGTTGACAAGATCCGCTATGAGACGGATCTAAAGTTTAGGAAGGACCAAGCGCCACAATAGAGAGAGAGCACCCCCTCCTCCAGACTAGCAACGAATAAATGGATCCAAGTGAAAAGGACCCGTTCAACCCTCAAGGAGCACATTCAGAAGCATCACGTACTGCTTGCGCATGCACAGGTTCTTGTGCAGGAAGCACAAAAGTTAAGGTAGGAAGAGGTGGTCAAGAAACCACCAAAACTACGCTAAGTCTGGAGGCCAAATTCCAAAATGGCATCGAGAACAACTTGGATAGCGCCCGGAACTGTCGGAAAGCGCAAACCACCTCTTGTTGGCTCAGCCAAAACTGAGCTACCAAGGAGTGGCTCGGCCAAGGCCGAGCCACCAAATGCTGGCTCGCGCCAGGTCTGAGCCACCAAGGCTCGCTTTGCCCTCGGTTCATCTCCCACGGCCATGTTCGAGTCTTCGATAGCCCCTATTCCTATCTTGATGAATCCCGCACCTCCGGTGGAGCCCTATGACAGTGTAGACTTGTTCTGATTCAAGAAGAAGATGGCGGATTGCCCGGGTCCTTTGTAAGAGGATCGATGTAAAGTTCCGATCAAAGAACGCTTGGGCCTAGTGAATGAACCCCAAGCAACTTAATGAGCTGGGGGTCGCACACGCCCTCATAACAATATGAAGCCTTCTTATAAAAAAAATTCTAGTAACCGACCGCATCGGACTGTGAGCCGAAGTCCAAAAGCTTGTTGAGACTCTACACTCACAAAAGAGTGGCTCTAAACACGCGACTCTTGGGAACGCCAACAAAGCAACAAGTCCTCAAAAGGAAACATGTTCATCAGACAACGATGTTACACCTAAGAAGTTGTGCCAACACGCGATAGGTTGCTCCGGTAATTATGCCGATGAGTTGTACTATCGGGCTGGGGGTATGAATAAATCTTGAAAGAGAAGTACCCGAGAAATGGACTCTCACTGTTTGTGTGCCAAACTAATCAGGGTAATATTATCAGCATGTAGCTACCACAAGACCGCTCCACAGAGGGTCTCGGTATTGGAAAGGATCTCCACCATAATGTCTAAGTCCAAGCCAAAGTGTTTCCATAGAAAAAGATCAGCTGCGCAAGATGACGAACTTCCAAAAGTCATAATTAACATGGCTATTAGAGGAAAGTCAACTCGACCTTCTAGTTCTAACCCGCTCATATCGTATCGTCTAACCCGGTTACGATCGGGAACCATTAGACAAATGGATTATCAGAGAATACAGATGGGATTATCCTCGGATGATGAAGCATCAGATGCTAACTCTGTAATCGCTTCTAATAATACGGTATCCAACCCAGGACAATCCCGCGACACACTTATGATCAACACCGAGCAAATGGCCAAAATCATCGAGGATGCTTTGGCTAAACAAAAAGAGAACTTCAAGTTCGAATTGAAAATAGCCATGATGCGGATGAAGGAAGAGCATGACCAACAGATTCAGGCTCTGTCCAATCAACTTGGTGAATCCAGCCACCGTAACATTGCTAACCAAGCAGGTAACGATTCAGATATGAACGAACACCTCGATGAAGACAACCCCTGGCTGACCAAAACGCTGGGGGTAACCCTACTAAAGACAACAACGCTGGGGGTAATCCCACCGAAGATAACAATGTCGGGGGTAGCTGCGTTGTTCCTCTTAGAAATCATCCAAAGCATGATACAGATGAGGACGAGAAGAAGAAAGATCTCGAGAGAAAAATCAACGGTCTGATGTTTGATCTAGAGGTAAAGAAGGTCGGTATTCCGTGTCCCTAGCTAAGAGAGTGGTAGTCGATCCTGTATCCAGCGAAGTTCAACCTAATCAACTTCATGTTGTTCGACGGGAAGGGTTCCCCCACTCAACACTTGATTTATTTCAAGTCCCACTTGGGAGTCATCTCTGGCAATGAGCCTTTGATAGTCCAGTCATTTGTTGGCTCCCTTCGTGGGCCTGCCTTCGATTGGTAGCGTCGTCTTAAGCCTAGAAGCATCAACGGATAGGACGACATGGAAAGCTCATTCCTCAGTAATT
Source organism: Asparagus officinalis (assembly GCF_001876935.1). Classification (NCBI taxonomy): domain Eukaryota; kingdom Viridiplantae; phylum Streptophyta; class Magnoliopsida; order Asparagales; family Asparagaceae; genus Asparagus; species Asparagus officinalis. The sequence continues at coordinate 89,137,337 of NC_033800.1, forward strand.
TCTTTGATGACGACATCGAGGTATCCATCAGGACACTCTTTGAGGAGAAACAGGAAGACGAGTAGATAATAAATTACAAAGAAGAAATAACAATCACAGAAAATCAACAATACAAACACAAGGATTTATACTGGTTCCACCTTCTAGGTGTACATCCAATCCCCACGCAAATTCCGCTTGAGTTTCTACTATGATTTTGAATAAACTTACAAAATCAAAATGCAAACCTGACCAATTTGCAAGACCATGCAAATTGCAAACAATCTCTTCACCAAGAGATTACACCTCTCACACTTGAGAGAACACTTGTCTTGATACAACTTGATTCCTATAAGCCTTGATAGTATTGTGATGTATAGCAGTGGCTAGGAATATTTTAAATCTTTGAAAAATTACCTATCTTGATTGTATTTTGAATGAGTATCAAAGGCACAATCAGAAAATGATTTTTCTCAACACTTAGTGAAAATCTAGAAAATTTTCTTTTCAAATATGCACAAAACTTGAATCTTATGTATATATATTCGTGACTCAAAATTCTGAACATATAACCTGTTTATAGCCTTGAAAAGACATGTTGGGTAGGAGAACTCTCACCATCGAACTGCATGAGGTCGAGTGGCATAAACTTCAGAGGATAGGGGACAGAGTCCCATTCGACCGGATATGGCCTGATAACCCCCAGTTCATTCATATTTTTCTGCAATTTCAAGGCGTCGAGTTAGCTTTGGAACTCGTTGAGCCTCTTATCTTGCGGATTGTTAACATAATACGATGTCCCTTCTAAAGATTCAGATGACGAATCAGAGGGCGACTCGGGATTCTCTTCTCCTTCCATTATTTGTGGAGGAGTAGGTTCCCGTTCTTTGCTCTTAGTTGAGGATTTCGAGGGAGCCCGCAATGTCCTATTTTTCTTCTTCTTATTCGGAAGTTTCTTGAGCATCTCCTTCATGGCGTTGATTGTGCCTTGCTGCATGTCAATTGCAGCTTGGTGCTTGTCTAGTTTTCTGGCTATATCATCAGAGATTTCAGCCATGTGCACCTTGGCATGCTCGCCTTGAATTGAGCTTGAGGCCTAAGACATTGCTAATGCTGAGCAATCGTCATCCTCATCATTAGAAACTGAGGCTAACTGCCTATAATCAAGTGGTATGACAACCCCCTTTTTAGTCCGGGTATGCTAGTAGACACCATCTGACTTAATGGAAAGGCTTTTCAGTCCTTGTGAAAATTCAGAAGAGTCTGAGTTCTTCTCCTTGGACTACCTTATCAAGTTGACAGTCGCAACTGGGAGATCCAAGCCATTAAAAGCTCATCTCCTCTGAGGAGGTCCTGTTTCTAGTGGTTACTAAGAGAACCTCTCAAACACCAATGATTTCAGCGTTCTGGTACACCTGTAGTTGGCGAACGACTTTGTAATAAGCCGTTCATAGTGGCAGTGAGGAGTTGCCTCGTGAATCATGTGTTTGCGATTCAAGCGCTCTCTAAGAGCCCTCGTAGGTTGATGGTGACAACCCCCAGTGTCAGAAGGATCAAATGAGCAACTGTGCAAAGAAAGCTCACAAGAATAATTTGAAGAACACTTAGGAAAATCACCAAGTGTTGATTTTCGGCGAGCTCGCCTTGACAGGCGAAGTTCGCCTGTTGGGCGAGCTTGCGACTGTTGGCGAGGCTCAGCCACTCATTCATTCAGGCGAGGTTCGCTTGTTTGGTGAACTGTTGCCTTACCTTTCTGGCGACGGCTCGCTTGCATGAGAGGTTGCGTAGTCAGGGGAGCTTGGTGAGGTTCGCCTGCATAATGATCTTCAACTGTAATACAAAGTTTGCCTGATGTGCTTAATTCACCAGATTTGTAAAGTTCGCCAGTATTGGAAGCTTGAAAGCAAAGCTCGCCTGAATTGCTGGGTTCGTGAGATTTGGGCAGTTCGTGAGGTTTGAGAACTTCGCCAATAAAGCGAAGTTCACCTGAACCACTGAGTTTGCCAGTTTTGGGAACTTGGTATAGTTCGCCAGAGCTGAGAACTTTATGTTCATTGTTCGCTCCTTTCAGGCCTAAATAGTAATTTAGGCCATTATAGGAGATGAGGGCACGTGCCTCACGGCGAACGAGAGCTTGTCATCGCTGTTGCTTAGCCCTCTTTGAGAGAGGAGGGTTCATATCGACGGTGACTGCATGATCCGTGCCAACACGAACTTTGGTCTCCTAAGAAGAAGGAGTTTGCGTGGATTGCTTAAAAACGCATCGAGCAACCCCCAAGCTTGCATTCTTAGCCTTTTCGCCAGCCTCAACACTCTTGGGAGGGATGAAACCACCAGTGTTTGCTCGGGTAGAGCTCTTAGGCATTCTAGCCTTAGCTTGTTGGGGCTGAGTCACGAGCAAGACTTTGCGACATTTACGTGATATTTTGCCACCAGTAGAAGCTGAAGATAGGTACTCTTCATGAAGGAAATTCATGCTAAATACAAGCAAAATACGCAACGGAAGACTATATGTATAATTATGCTATGCATGTAGAGAGCATGAAATACATAATAGGACCATCCTAATTAAATCTAACATAATCCCTATATTAAAGAGAGCATACAAGAGTTAGAAAGTCATACTTTCGAAGCGTGATTCGATGGAAGATCGAATAACCCCTAGCTCTTGCTCCTTATAGTAGAAAATCTCCTCGTAGTGGATCTCTAAGTCTTCAAGTGGGCTTGATAAAATGGGAGTCTTCTTGAGATACAAGGCAAGATATCCACCCCCGGGTTCTTAAAATCCTACTACTTCCTCTTGCTCAAAGATTGCTAAAGTTTAGTAAGAGTAGTGCTATCTTTTATTCTCTTATGGAAAAAACCACTTAGCCAATTTTTCATTAGTCTTTCCATAAGAAAAAGAGCTCATATTTATAGAGTGGAATGTGTTCATGACATGAATGACTCATCCTATGAGTCATGCAATGAATCATCAAATATCAATGATTAATCTAGTGAGTCATGCAATGAATCATCTTATGAATCATTACATTTCAAAACTATGTGCTAATAAACCATGTGCTCAAACCATACCACTAAATGACTCATCTCATAACTCATTATACATGGTATGTGTATTTCATAAATGAGAATACTAAATCAATATTGTATTTCATAAATACGATATTTTGTAATTTTCCAATCATTGATTAATAAGTCATCACATGACCAAAAAGTCAATGAGTTGACCACAAGTCAACTATTGACCAAAAAAATCAACTAGTTGACTAAAAGTTAACTTTATAGGAAAAAAATACTAGAATTCATTTCCTAAGCACATAGCATTCCGATTTTATCGATATACATAACCACTTATGTGTATCCGGTAAAATCATATATGCGTATCAATCATACGCATCACTCTATAAATTGTGTTTCATAGGATTCAAGTACGCGTTTGGTGTGACTCTAGGGCCCAACTTAAAAAACTCGGTAGTGGATCATATCCATAAGTACAACAGAGGTGCTAGCTACACATGAAGACTACCCGGGTATAAGTTGTGATAAATGTCTGCAAGATGCTTACACAATTTTATCAGGACCACTCAGTGATAATGCTGTATAGTCCGGTCTCTTCGTCAAACCATGTCAAACTATTAAGCCTAGGGTATGGAAAACTGTCAAACCCTATTTGCTCAATTAGTGTTTGTAAATATTAAACTCATAACCTATAAGATCAAACTGATACTCAGTTTATCTTATTTACCTCGGCCAAGGATTTCCAGGCTATAGTTATATCAAACAATCTTATGACATCAACCCCTATACTGGGAGAGACGAATCCCTTCTTGGCATCTTAATATCTACTTATGTCTCGGGATGTACCCAACAAGAACCGTTATGCACAATTCAATAAGAACTGTGGTTAGGTAAAAGTCTAAATACATCTTTACTGACATATAAGATATTGCACTCATGCCTCAGGTCAAAAGGCTACTATGTACTATATCACTTGAGAACTTCTATTTGACAGTTAAGTATATTACCAACTAGATGTTCTCGGTGAGTCGTTAAGTCAACTCATTCACTAATGAGTCACCTGTATATTGTATCTTGATGTCTCACATCAATGATCTAAGAGATTGATCATCTCCTTCAAAAGGAGAAATAGAGCATACACTAGTCTTAACCAAAGTGATGATATCCTATCTCAACACTTCATCAACTAGGAACATTTTAGAATATACGTTTCCGACTAATCAGATCTCTTCATTACGATCACCATCCGAAATGTCTAATAGTCTAGTATTTATTCTAAGGACATTATCTGTATATTTAGAACATCAGATAAATCTGACCAAAATAGCATACTATCATTTTGAACAAGGATGTTATATACATATAGGTCCTGTTACAATATACAATAATTGTCTGCAGGGCACCTATATCTAACAAACTCCCACTTGCACTAAGGCTAATTATAGTATCTAATACCCAATAGCTCAACAAGTTTCTCAAATTGTGAACGAGCAATTACCTTTGTGAATGGATCTGCTATATTATCTTTTGTGTCTACTCTTTCAATCTTGATCTCTCGGCGATCAACTATCTCCCTGATCAAGTGATACTTCCTCAGAATATGTATGGACTTATGGTGAGATCGAGGTTCCTTTGTTAGAGCTATTGCAGCATTATTATCACAGTATAAAGGTACTGGATCTTTAATGGTGGGAACAACTTCCAGCTCTAAAAGGAACTTCCTCATCCAGACAGCTTCTTTAGCTGCATCATTGGCTGCAATGTATTCAGCTTCCATAGTCGAGTCTGCTACTGTATCCTGCTTGGAACTTTTCCAGCTGATAGCCCCTCTATTGAGGGTGAAAATATATCCTGATACAGACTTACTATTATCGATATCGTTCTGAAAGCTTGAGTCGAAAAAAGCCTCCATTCGGAGGTCACTTTTACCGTATATCAAAAATAACTCCTTAGTCCTTTTATGGTACTTAAGTATATTCTTGACCGCTTTCCAGTGCTCTTCTCCATAATCAGATTGGTATCTACTTACCAAACTGAGTGAATAAGTGATATCTGGTCTAGTACATAACATGGCATACATGATCGATCCTACTGCCGAGGCATAAGGAATTAGACTCATGCGTTTCCTCTCTTCATCAGTCCGGGGAGACATCTTTTTAGAGAGGGAGATTCCAGGAGATGCAGGTACAAAACCTTTCTTGGAATTTTCCATGCTAAACCGTTTTAGCACTTTGCCAATGTATCTAGATTGCGATAATCCTAACATCCTTTTAGATCTATCTCTATAGATCTGAATACCCAGTATACAGGATGCTTCACCTAAATCTTTCATGGAAAATCTTTTTGATAGCCAAATTTTAACCGCTTGTAATGACGGTATGTCATTACCGATTAAGAGTATATCGTATACATATAAAATAAGAAACGATATAATACTCCTAATTATCCTTTTATACACACATGGTTCATCTGGATTTTTGATGAAACCAAACTCTTTGATAGCATCATCAAAACAGATGTTCCATCTCTACGATGCTTGCTTCAGTCCATAAATAGATTTAAGCAATCTACATGCTTTTCCACTGCTCCCACTGACTACTGGTTGCGTCATATATATGCACTCTTCTAAATCACCATTTAGAAATGCAGTTTTGACATCTATTTGCCAGATCTCATAGTCATAGTGAGCAGCTATAGTAAGTAGGATCCGAATAGACTTGAGCATAGCCACTGGAGAAAAAGTTTCATCATAGTCCAAACCAGGTCTTTGACGAAAACCTTTAGCTACCAGTCTAGCTTTAAAAGTCTCTACTTTTTCATCTACACCCAACTTTTTCTTAAACAACCATTTGCAACCTATGGGTATCACCCCTTTAGGAGCATTTTCTAATATCCATACTTTGTTGGTGTACATAGAGTCTATTTCAGATTTCATTGCATCATGCCAAGCAACATAGTCCCTACTCTGAGAGGCGTGCTAATAACTTAAAGGTTCATCATCATCTATGACGTGATCTAACATGCCACCTTCAACTGAAAAATTATATTGTGTCTTAGGTGCATGAGATCGCCTTTGATATCTGTGGAGTGGTTGAGGTTCTTCTGGTATAACTGAATTTGCTGGTTCCACTAATTTATCAGTAATATTTTGTATCTCTAAAATTTCTTCTCTACCATGCTCCCACTAATTTCTTTTTCAAGAAATTCCTTCTCTAAGAAGGTGGCATGCCGAGAAACAATTATCTTTTGTTCATCGATGTGGTAGAATTGATATCCAATGGAATTCCTTGGATATCCTACAAATTTGCATAATACTGAGCGTGCCTCTAACTTTTTGGGATCTTGCTTCTTTACATAAGCATGACATCCCCAAATCTTAATATAATTAAGATGTGGTTTCTTCCCACTCCATATCTCATATGGAGGTTTAGGCACTGCTTTAGTTGGAACCCTATTCAGTAAGTGTGTTGCTGTTTCTAATGCATACCCCCAGAATGAAAAAGGTAACTCAGTGTTACTCATCATGGAACGTATCATATCTAATAGGGTACGATTCCTTCTTTCTGACACGCCGTTAAGCTGTGGTGTAAAGGGTAGAGTAACCTGAGAGATAATCCCATTCTCTTTTAAAATACCTAAGAATTCCAAGCTCAAGTATTCACCTCCTCGATCCGATCGAAGAATTTTGACTTTCTTGCTCGTTTGGTTCTCTACTTCATTTTTGTACTTGATAAATTTCTCAAGTGCTTCAGATTTGTGTTTCATCAAAAACACATGTCCAAACCTTAAAAAATCATCAGTAAAAGTAATAAAGTAGGTGTAGCCACCTCTGGCCATTATAGACATAGGACCATATACATCACTATGTATCAGTCCTAAGAGTTCTGTAACTCTTACTTCAGTTCCTGTAAATGGAGTCTTGGTTATTTTACCTTTAAGACAAGACTTGCAAGTCTCATAAGACTCAAAGTCAAATGGATTTAAATATCCATGCTTATGAAGCTCGCCAAGTCTTTCTTTATTAATGTGACCAAGTCTGCAATGCCATAAGAAAGCGTCATTCATAACTAAGTGCTTTCTTTTATTAGTGTGATGAGTGTTCAGAATTGTGTTTTGATTAAAAATATAGATGCCATTGCACAATGTTCCATAAGCAATCAACTTTTGATTAAATTTGATATTCATAACATTGTTCTCCAACTTAAATACATATCCATCTTTATCTAATAAAGATATGGATATTATATTACACATCATAGTTAGTACAAAATAACAGCTATTTAAAATCAAAACGTTTCCATTTGGTAAAGCTAGATGAAAATCCCCTACTGTAACAGCTATTTAAAATCAAAACGTTTCCATTTGGTAAAGCTAGATGAAAATCCCCTACTGCAAGTGCTACAATTATTGCACCATTACCAACTTGCATGGTCATCTCTCCAGCTCTAAGTTTTCTATAACTTTTAAGTCCCTGTAACAAATTATATATATGAGATCCTGATCCAGTATCTAATACCCAGGATGTATGATTTATAGAAAAACAATTCTGAGTAACAAACACACCTGTAGATGAAGCAACAACTTGCTTATTCTTGGTGAGTGAGGCTAGGTATTCTGGGCAGTTCCTTTTCCAATGTCCTGACTTATGACAATGGAAGCATTCTGCTGTCATCATTTTTGCCTTTCCTTTATCCTTCTTGACAGCCTTCTTAACACCTTTCCTTGGTTTAGTAGTTTTCTTCATTCCTTTTTTCTTAGCAACCAATTTGCCAGAAGAGGAAGAAGATTGCCCTATAGCCAAGACTGGTGTTTGTCCCTTTTTCAAAGAACTTTCTTCCTGTCTTAACAAATTAAGCAAGGCAGGAAGAGTGGGCTCCAGATCCATCATCAAAAACTGTGATATGAATCGGGAGTATGCTGGTGTCAAGGACTGCAGAATGATATCTGTATATCTATCTGCATCTAGGCCTACGTTCAAAAGTTCAAGCTCATTGACATAGGCGATCATTTTGAGGACATGATCCCCAACAGAAGATCCCACAGTCATTTTCGTCTGGAACAGATTCCTAGACACCGCGTACTTCATTTGTCGCGGTTGCTCGCCATACAGTTCTTCTGTATTACGAAATATGGATCTGATATTCATATTCTCATGTTGCCTCTGATGGATCAAATCCATAGAGGCAATGGTGAGGCATTGAGCAAGTGAACAATCTTTATCCCATGTATTGCGGATTTCAGTTTCTGCTATAGTGGGTTCTAAGCCTAGAACAGGTTCGGGCGCAGTGAGGATATATGGTACTTTGTCATAAGTTAGGGTAATTTTAACATTCCTCAACCAGTCTTTGTAATTAGGACCGGTTAACTTGTTCTGTTCCAATATGAGTTTTAAACCAGACATAATGGCCTGAAAGAGAGAGAAAAGGTATTTTAGCAGATGTTCAATACATAATATACATTTGGTTTATTTTTATCTAAGTTATGCCTCCTACTATTTTTCGAGTCCCTCAAAACCTTATAAGAGGTGATCGGAAAACAACTCATTGTTTTCAAGTGGGATCAAGATCCAATTATCATTGAATGCATCAACCTTGGCGTATGTCAACAAATTAACACATTCAATAATTGGTAGACAACTTTTGTCTTTTACACTCTTGTAATTCTTGATATGATTTTACCCCTAGTCTTTTATGACCTTGACGTATGCCAACAAATCATAAAATATTAGTCAAGTTTGTACCCATCATTTCTTGACTGGCTTAATTTTAACTTATGCAAACTCTTAACGTATGCCAACAAAGTTGCATAACCAACTTAAGCTATCCTTATATCTTATATACAGATAAATACTATTTAGCCATAGAATAGTTATGCCTTGACGTATGCCAACAAACATAGTATTTATAAGCTTAATAGTATTTAACTAAAATGATGGAGGGCTACAAACGATTTCTCAAATCTTTTACCGTAATCGAACTTGATATAGTTTAAAGATACTCTATATTTATACTTGCAATAATTAAACTAGCCAGGAAAGCGCAAGATTGGTGGGAGGGTTCCGAGCTATTCACCGGGAATATATATCGGACCTTAATTAAGTAACAACTTCTCTTTAAGACTATAGCGCGAAAGATTGGGCATCACCCCTAATCTTAAGTTGGACATCACCCCATGAGCTATATTTCATAATTACTTTCCTTGACACTAGTTAAAAGCTCATTCTAAATACATCTCTTTTAACTGCTTTAGGTTTATTTATCTTTCACACTAACACTATGTTAATGTCGGTCTCACCACTCTATGGTCAATAAACTCTTATTGACATGTCTCACAAAGTTTAAAAATGAGTTTTTATAATAAAAACTATTCTCTAATGAGATAGAGATATAAACTTTGTAGAATATAGCACCCAATTATATTGACATCTACAATTGGGGCACAACCAACATATCAACATATATAAAAGCAATATGGAATGGTAGTGGACAACTAAGGGAATAAAATGCAACTATACTAATTATATTTTGGCAAGCAATTTGCAACTCATTACATTGCTAGCTCCCTTACAAATCCTGTATTATTACATTCACATATACATAGGATGTGCAAGCCCCATTTATAATGAAAAAACCATCTCGTAGGATGGGTAATAATATTGCATTGAATGTATAATAAAAGCCATAAATGAAATAACTAAACTAAATAACCATACCCCCCCCACACCCGAACAAGGGCCTATACCCGTAGGCGTAGCCCATGATCGGTGAGCAAGTGCCAAAACCCGTAGGCGTAGCCCATGCTCGGGGAGGAAAGAGGTCAAAAATAATATTACATTTTTAGCTATATTACATCAATACAATAAATGCAAGAGAATCGTTGTCCACTACCATCCATAAACATAACATCCACGCAAGATGATATAAAACATATAACTTAATTAACATTAAGAAATATGCATCTATCTAGTTATGCAACAAATTGGAAAACTAGATAACATAGGGATTATCCTAACTCAAATAGGACCATCATGTTTCTAACAAACAACTACACTAGTTGTAAATAAGTGTTTTGCAATTTATACAAGTGTTTTTACTCCTAAAAACATATGAACCAAAAATCACATTTTTGAATCAACAACTAGTATAATTAATTACAAAACAACTTGAATAAATTAACTAGTTTCATTAAAACATCTTTTAATTAAACTAGTAATTAGAAGCAAGAACAAAGTCCTCTATGAGTTAGATATGCATGTTAAGATTTAATTAGATGGAACCATAGCTCTGATACCATGAAGGAAATTCATGCTAAATACATGCAAAATACGCAACGGAATACTATATGTATAATTATGCTATGCATGTAGAGAGCATGAAATACATAATAGGACCATCCTAATTAAATCTAACATAATCCCTATATTAAAGAGAGCATACAAGAGTTAGAAATTCATACTTTCGAAGCGTGATTCGATGGAAGATTGAATAACCCCTAGCACTTGCTCCTTGTAGTAATAAATCTCCTAGTAGAGGATCTCCAAGTCTTCAAGTGAGCTTGATAAAATGAGAGTCTTCTTGAGACACAAGGCAAGATATCCATCCCCGGGTTCTTAAAATCCTACCACTTCCTCTTGCTCAAATATTGCTAAAGTTTAGTAAGAGGAGAGCTATCTTTTATTCTCTTGTGGAAAAAACTACTTAGCCAATTTTTCATTAGTCTTTCCATAAGAATGAGAGCTCATATTTATAGAATGTAATGTGTTCATGACATGAATGACTCATCCTATGAGTCATGTAATGAATCATCAAATATCAATGATTAATCTAGTGAGTCATGCAATGAATCATCTTATGAATCATTACATTTCAAAACAATGTGCTAATAAACCATGTGCTCAAACCATACCACTAAATGACTCATCTCATGACTCATTATACATGGTATATGTATTTCATAAATGAGAATACCAAATCAATATTGTATTTCTTAAATATAATATTTTGTAATTTTCCAATCATTGATTAATAAGTCATCATATGACCAAAAAGTCAATGAGTTGACTACAAGTCAACTGTTGACCAAAAATTGACCAAAAAGTCAACTAGTTAACTAAAAGTTAACTTTATAGGAAAAATACTAGAATTCATTTCCTAAGCACATAGAATTCCGATTTTATCGATAAACATAACCGTTTATGTGTATCCGGTAAAATCATATATGCGTATCAATCATACGCATCACTCTATAAATTGTGTTTCATAGGATTCAAGTACGCGCTTGGTGTGACTCTAGGGCCCAACTTAAGAACTTGGCATTGGATCATATCCACAAGTACAACAGAGGTGCTAGCTACACATGAAGACTACCCGGGTATAAGTTGTGATAAATGTCTGCAAGATGCTTACACAATTTTATCAAGACCACTCAGTGATAATGCTGTACAGTCCGGTCTCTTCGTCTAACCATGTCAAACTATTAAACCTAGGGTATGGAAAACTGTCAAACCCTATTTGCTCAATTAGTGTTTGTAGATATTAAACTCATAACCTATAAGATCAAACTGACAATCAGTTTATCTTATTTACCTTGGCCAAGGATTTTCAGGTTATAGTTATATCAAACAATCTTATGACATCAACCCCCTATACTGGGAGAGACGAATCCCATCTTGGCATCTCAATATCTACTTATGCCTCGGGATGTACCCCTATTTGACAGTTAAGTATATTACCAACTAGATGTTCTCGGCGAGTCGTTCGGTCAACTCATTCACTAACGAGTCACCTGTATATTGTATCTTGATGTCTCACATCAATGATCTAAGAGATTGATCATCTCCTTCAAAAAGAGAAATAGAGCATACACTAGTCTTAACCAAAGTGATGATATCCTATCTCAACACTTCATCAACTAGGAACATTTTAGAATATACGTTACCGACTAATCAGATCTCTTCATTACGATCACCATCCGAAATGTCTGATAGTCTAGTATTTATTCTAAGGACATTATCTGTATATTTAGAACATCAGATAAATCTGACCAAAATAGCATACTATCATTTTGAACAAGGATGTTATATACATATAGGTCCTGTTACAATATACAATAATTGCCTGCAGGGCACATATATCTAACACTTCATACTTGGCTTCATCAAACTCAATGATGAGGGACTCAACGGTAGTCTCTGCAGCAACCTCGTCGAACTGCACACCACCATCTCATCTGACAAAATGGCCTCTCCTACAGTGGTCGCCATCTTCTGTTTGTTGTAAAATGGATCTCAAAATTTGTATTAATTAAATTGTTTATTACAAATCAAAATCGATTTTACACAGAAGCAAAGAGAATTGATTCGATCTCTCCTTATTTAATGTGGGTTCTTTAGGGCGATAGGATGCTTCCCTTGATGTTCGTGCCGAGATTGCCTTCCTTTGACGATTCGAACGAGGTTGAGGACAAACTTTAGTGCGTGGTAGAAGTCTTGCCTCTTGAGTTCGAGTGTACAAGCTAAGATGCTTGAAAGGTCGAACAAGTGCTTGATTGCTTGTAGGCCGAATATGCTAAGATCTCAAAGCTCAGTCCTCTTCTCCTGAGGATTCAAATGAGACTACAAATAAGCTTCGTCGAGTGGTAGAAGCTCTATTGGAGTTTAGAATACTCGAGTAACAATGTTTGGAGATTAGAAGCCGAATGCCCAAGAATGCTTGGATCAGTTCTCCCTTATGCCAAAAGGTTCTGATCCCCTTTTCTTTTAGCCATCAATGGCTATTTATAGCGAGAAATGGTCTGTAACCACTCCCTCAAACGCGAGAAAGTGGTTGTAACGACACCCACAAAAGTGGCTTTAGTCGTCGACTTGGTCAAGCTGTGCACACGAGTTTGACCATTCAGGCGAGCTTGGTCATTCAAGCGAGCTTGGATCGTGCGGGCGAACCTCCTGTAGGCGAATCTATCAAGAGAACTTAAATCAATTCAGGCGAGCTTCAAGCTTTCTAGCGAGTTTGGCTCATGCAGGTTAGGTTCGTAAGTCAAGCGTTCAAGCGAGCTTAACTTCGTTCAGGTGAAGCTCAATGTTTAGGCGAACTTGGCCTTGTCCGCAGAGTCAAGTATTTAGGTGAAGTCACACTATCAGGCGGACTTGCCTTGAATGTTCAGGCGAACAAGTAGACTTGGCTTGATTCATGCGAACCCTAGCATTGCAGCGAAGTTTAGGCGTCGAGGAACATAACTTGCTGCGAAGAACGAGTCATAACTTGCAAACCGTAAGTCGGAATTATACGAATTATATATGAAAATCGACTATCTCGACGAGATGGGGCCAACCAAACCTAACATAGTTTGGTTTGCCGCCGTCCGTTTCACTAAATTCCCTCTGGTTTGAGAGATATCAGTGCTTTTGTCTGTTTTTTACTATTTTTGGTAATGTTCTTGCAGGCGAACTTCTGAATTTCTTTGTTAGGGATAAAGGCAATTTTATTTGCCTACAAGAACATATAGGAAAAACTAGGGTTTCAGACTTGCTCTTATACTATGAAAAAGTTTGGAGAGAATTCTCTTCTCATCAAACATTAATGGAAGAAAGATATATAATACATATGAGTAGCTAATTGTCAAGTATAAGGATTCTAAAACAAAATAAAACTCTAACTACAAAATATACCTCCATCACTATCCATAATTATCTCTAACTAATTACAACAATTATCTACTTTCCAATACAATCTAAAGAATCTTCATATAAAGTCTTCAGTCTAGGTGCACTAGCTCTAGTAAATGCCTCAAATATTTGGCATAATTTTTCTCTATCTATTTTCATATAAGTATTCATGTCATAAAAATAATTCATATTTTTAGAAATAATACTAAGTAGATTTTCACAACTATCTATCTTACCTCTTGGATCCATAATAGCTCCAAAAATAAAAAACAAAGACATATTCTCAAAACATTTACTAAACTTTTCTTCCATTAAATGTACAACCGACGACAATTGTTCATGGTTTCTATAAGGTTTGAATAAATTAGACATTGTTTATAAATGAAGTAAAACTAAATTGGTAATTGGATAATAACCACCTGACAATTGATTAGTTGCATTTTCAAATAATTCTAAAGAAATTCTATTTTAATAGAAGCAATGGTCCAGTCATCATGCACAATTTTATTATTTCTACTTGAGTATTATAAAAATAATTAATTGATCTCTATGTTCAATAGCTGCTTTCAACATATATGTTGAATTCCATCTAGTTTTGTGAACACCCAGCATTTTTCTTAGTTTAATTTGATGAATGTCACATATTTCTTGCAATCACTCGGCATTTGTCTTGGTATAAGATGATGAATGCCACATATTTCTCATAACCTCTGGGCTCTAGATTCTAGGAAACAAACTAGCGGGTGTTCAACTAAATTACTAAGTATAGTAATTAAACTAATTTGACTACTAGATAGCAATCAGTGAAGATATCCAAGTTTAGTAGTTTCATTGGCTATCGGTACCAAATTAAGATGTATCTCGATCTTTTTTCCCGGACAAGGTTAGGAAAACTTTATTGGTCAAACCAAACTTACAAGGCCATTGGTTTTCCGCCTTTATTTTCATCTAGTTTTGTGATACACCCTCACAAGTTGAATATTATGAATTTATTTGGGGTTGGATCGCGAACCTACTAGACCCACGTACTGTCCGTTTGGGAATTTGAATTCAGATCAAGCGTGGCTAATAGTGGTTTATATATAAATTAAAAATATAGAGGTCAGAAGGTCATTGGTCTTCTCCCTTTGACTTTGATCTTCCTCAGAGAATTTGAATCTTTTTTACATCTTTAAATGAGAGCAAACTCCTTTTAACTCCTTGCGAACATGATCAAAATGACATGGATGAGCAATATGAATTGACCGAGTTAGATGAGTTAGACATTTCAATTCCTTACAAGAGGGTCTAGCAGAGTTGATAAGCTGATCTTAGATTAATTTGATTTCCTGGAATACTCGAGACCGTGCTTTAGAGAGTGCCCCTTAACCACGCTCGGAGATTTGATAGCCATGGTTTGAAAATTTGTCAAGAAGTTCCCTCATCAAACCAAAAAAGAAAAAAACAATAATTAGAAAATATATGTGCTACATTATATATATGATGAAAATATCATGAACGCGAGAAGTCTCTTCAGTTTACATCAATGACACAATAAATTCTCCTCCTTCATCTCCTTGTAATATTATTATATGCATTAACAGAAACATTTGTTATTGCCTTCCTCTAAACAAATTAATTCGAACCATGTCAAAGAGGTCTAGAAGCAAGTTATATGTGTTGTGCGCAGCAGAAATTTCGGCAGCACCTTCGGTGCACAATGTGCACAACAAGAGATTAGATCATAACGGAAATCTTGTTTCACAAAGGAAACAAGAACCGAAAGCAAAATAACTCAACAAAGTGAGATATCAGCTCTTCCTCTCTCACAAAGGAAACAAGAACCGAAAGCAAAATAACTCAACAAAGTGAGATATCAGCTCTTCCTCTCATCAGTTCTAGGACTGACTTGTCGAGGGAACCTACAAGCTATACAAATCACGGCAAGACAAACTATTTTACATGATTCGGCAAATTACCTACGTCCACAGGGCAAGGAGGGGAGATCTACTATTAGAGGGAGAGATACAACTAGGATTTACAATCTCACAATCTAAACCCTCACACAAACTCTCAGATTCCTCACACAAAACACTCTCTCAAAGGGATACTCAAAACCCTTAAAAGGGACTACTCAAAATATGCACCGCCAAATATGCGTCTGCTCTTTCTGCTCTTATGCCGCCAAATCTACGTCTGCAGCAAAAACCCCTTTTGCTCTCGTTTGCACACCCGCTGCCTGCTCTATTTCTCCCTTGTGCCTCAACTTCGCCCAAAACCCTGGGAGCAACATCAGGCTATTTATAGCCTGGCGCCCACGTGAAACTGCGTCCACGAATTCTTGCTGGTGGCCCCTATGCGCAAGCCCTTCACGTGGAGCCTGGCGCCCACGTAATCAAAGCTCCTCAACGAGAACGTGATCTGATATGATCTCGTGAGCGTGGTGGCCCCCACCCATGTCAACGTCGTCTCTTCACACGGTTGCGGCTTCGCAGCAGCATGTGGGTGGGCCCCTCTCTTTTTTTATGCGTTTGCTTTCGTTCTCGTGAGCGTGAAGGTCTCGTGGCCCCCACTCACAATTATCCACCTCGGCGAAGTTATCCCAAAACTGAGCCGACACCAACCAAACTAAATTTCTCACTTCTTGCGTCCAGTACGTCATGGCAACAGACTCATGATAATGGACTCAATCCACAACAAGTCGAGAACCAAACGGGAGTGTGAACACTCACCAAATGTCGGTATCTACTTACCAAATTGATCTCACCCCCATCAAAATCCAACCCGGCTGCATCATAAAGACTGCCTACGTATCCTCTTGCCCAAGGAATCAAGCTGAACGTAGTTCACCCAAATGGCCTCCAAAGGCCTCAATCCACTAGAAGAGTTTGCAACACTTCTCCAATATCATCAACTCAGCGGCTGATAGCACCTCCAATGGCCCTAAACTGAAACAATCTAAACACCTCCACCTGAGATAAACCAATGATCATATCCAAACTACATCTATTAGCTGCACTCGAATCAATCAACCTATCATATGCATCCAAAACAACATGATTCCTAATATGTATCACATCAGTTAGAATCACATACGATGCAGTATGATCTAGAGTCTCCACCCAACATGGAGTAGCATCACTGTCCACCCGCTACGATGTCCTAATGATCTGATCACCACTCTCCACCTGCCGAGAGTCAAACGTGACATATCTGCTCAGAACAAAGTCAGAAGTCAATACCTGATAATTAAACACGCATATGAATCCCAAATGTGTTATCGGATCAAATCTCACATCCACGATGTAACCAAGTGCCGAGTAGCGAAACATCCGACGCAACCCAAAATCTAAAACAGCTCCACCAGATCCAAAATCTCTATATGCAGTAGTCGGCAACCTATGTATAATATGGACCAAACACGTCATAGCCCGCACACCAATGCCAATGCTTGACATCAAATGCCTATCCTCCTCCAGAAAGGAACAGCTCCCCAAATCTGTCATCTCGCCTCATCGCCTCAAAGTTTCCACACCAATGAAGTGTCTCCAATTGTCATGAGCTCGACACAAACGCAAGAAAGAACCCCTACCATTATCAGACCGTTGGGTTACCTTTCTATCAACGCACTTCCTCCATCTGTTGCGAGCTTCTAGGACTTCACACCAACAGAACTTGGTTGTAATCCACCAATGCCTAGAACAATTCCCAACTGCGGAAACCACATATCTATTACTTCCCAATGATGCTCCCTTAGAAGGCTCCCGAATGCCTGAATGAATACCCTTTAGAAGACCCCTAGAATGATGGATAGAAGTGCTAAACTCCACCTCGGTCTTCTTGATTATACCAATGGGTTCACAGGACTTCAAACTGCAGATCAAAGCACTCCTCAACAACCTATGCACGACATTACCAATTAAATAACCCAGCATCAAACAACGCCACAGTCTAGCCGAATCTGTTGAAGTCATCATCTCCCTATCAATCGACGTGCTTCCAAACAAATAATACAAATTGCTCCTTTTGACGCCCTTCATCACAATCATGGATCCCAATGTGACCTTCAAACGTGCATCTGTTAGACCCTAAGGCCGCTAGGAAAGAACCCTAAAGGGGAGTAAATAGGGTTTATGCTAATCTAATCTGATTTAAATACCAATTAAAACTTACTAACAAATATATCCTAGCAAGTATGATATGCTACAAGATATGTGCAAGGATATATAATATAAACAAGGGTAAACAAAATTAACATGTAAAAATGGTGATATAACAATATGCAAGAATAAATACGCCAATGCCAAACTCAAACACAAGGAAATGATCACGGAGTTTGGACCTTCCGTCCTACGTCTCCGCTCCCCACTCCCGGGGAGAATCCACTACACAACCCGATTTGAAAGCTGGAACTTCTCTACACACTTGGTTTTCTAGCTAACCGAAAACTCTACACACTCGGTTATCAAGTCAACCGACAACTCTCACAAATCCTCACAAAGTACATACACAAGCTACAACCTCAAGTGTTGGTCCTCACATATTGACTCCCTCAAGTGCTCGAAATTATCACCACTCACTAGGCCACCGATGCCACTCCTCTCGATATCGACTCCGTCCTCACCACACACTCCTCTTGGTGTATAAGTATAATACAAAGTAAACTTCACAAATTAAGTACAACAAATGATTGTTCTCTAAACAAGGTGAGAACTCAATTACGTACAACTCTAAGTCACAAACCCTACAACCCAAAATATACTATGAATGGAAATACTATAAGCTCAATAGGTTCTGTGTTAACAAAGAGATTCAATAAAAACAATTTAACTAAACTCAATATAAATCTAACTTATGGAAATAGAAACAAAACAGTAAATAGCTAGAATGAGTTTAGAAAAACTTCTCTAGATGATAACAAGAGAGAGCGAGAAGAGTGACTGCTCAAACACCAAATGATGATCTCCACTTGCTCTTGTGAAATTCTCTTCACAAACGAAACTCTTAAACAAGGCTTAAACACCTTTAAACAAACTTAAACAAACTTTAAACCCTTGTTAAAATTTCTTAAAATATCCTCTTAGTTAAACTGAAAAATAAGAGCAATGGGGTATTTATAGGAACCCAAAACTTTAGCAAAAATCCCAAGAAAAAGACAAAAAATGCCCCCAGAAAACACTGCTAGAAACTAGTCGTTACTATGCAACGGCTCTTTCATAAGTCGACTTATAAGTCGACTCATGAGTCAACTTATGAGTCGACTAATGAGTCGACTTATATGAGTTGACTCAGCAGAAGAAAAATCACAACTCCGCTGTACTTTGTGAGTCGACTTATGAGTTGACTTATAAGTCGACTAAACATACACAGATCTGAAATGCATAGAAAAACTCAACTTTAAACCATGTTAAAAAATATCAAATAAATTCTAAAAATTATGAAACTTTGGAAGATGATTGTAGACATGATAATAAGCATGCTACAAAAACTAGTTTTCATAAAAGTTCTCACAAATGAGAAATATCATCATTTTGCAAAATAGTTCAAAACATGAAAATGTGAACACATGAGTTTTGACATTTTAGCTTAACCATGTTTTGAAACATTACAAAATGATTTTGTAGACTTAATAAAAGATGTACATGATCATTGTTAAGTCCATAAACCAAGAAAATAATATTTTCTCAAAATTGCATATACTATGCAAACTTTTCAAAACAATGATTTCATTTAACTAAATAAACTTGATATTGATAAAATCATATATATGTATATAAATATGAAACAAGAATGTATTTTCCAATTATATTCATTTCTTTCATAAATATAAAATTGAAAATAGTAAAACCAAAACATAATAATAAATATGTAATCTCATATTTATAAGCATGAAAACTTAAAACTATGTATGTATATATATAACTATATATATACACATAGAAACATATATGTATATGTATGACTACATATACATAGAAACCAAAAACTAAAATATGTATATATATAACTATGTATGTATGTATGTGTATATATATATATATATATATATATATATATATATATATATATATATACAAAGCTTGACTTGGTACACATTGCGAATGAAGCTAGAACTTGGATCTTCAACTTGAATTACATAGGCTTCACCTACTATTCCGCCAACCTACATTTGATATGATCGTTATGGCGCAATCCATCCATCCTCCAACTTATTGTTTGTCTACAATAAATAACAAAACACAAACACTAGACAAATAGTATTAGATATAAATTATTTGTTAAATCATCATCAAAACAAGAAGGCTAACAACATCCACCAAGGTCATCCTATAGCCTGATGCCTCTAAAGCTCCAAGTGAAATGATGTTCATCTTTAATTGTGGAACGAACCTCACTTCATCCAATTCCCGAATCACTCTGTCACTCATCCTAATTCGAACGGTACCAATACCACCAATAGAGCATGCATATCCATTTCCCATGAGCACAACATCCTCTCTTTCTAACTTCTAAAAGCTGGAGAACCAATCCCTCCTAAGGCAAACGTGGTAAGAAGCACCTGAATCCAACATCCACTCTGTAGAGTTGGCAATACAAACTTACAATAATGCAGACAACGAATAGCCTGAAGAATCTGAATCTGAATTGTTGCCACTAGTCTTGACAACATTCACCTCTGAAGCTTGTACAGCTTTCCCCTTATTATTCTCGGCTCGATCTAACTTTGGGCATTTAGTTTTCTAATGTCCATCATCTTTACAAAAAGCACACTAATTCGTACGAATTCTACGATGTGCCCCTCTACACTGCGACCTCCTACTTCGGTTTGAACCACGGCCATGAACTACTAATGCATCTCCCGATGCCTTCTTGGAGGGTTTATCGACACTCTTCCTTAACTCATAATTCACCAACGCTAAGGTCACCTCCTTGTAACTAACAGTAGTTCTTCCATTAATCATAGTTAAACTCATAATTCACCAACGCTAAGGTCACCTCCTTGTAACTAACAGTAGTTCTTCCATTAATCATAGTTAGGACAAAAGTACCATAATCATCCTCGGGCAACGAACACAAAAGTAGCATCGCCTTGTCTTCATCCTTAACCATGATATCCACATTGGTCATGTCTGAAAGTAGCTTTGCAAAGTTGTTAACATGCTCCCTAATGGAAACTCCTATCTTCATCTTGAACTGGTAAAATCTCTTCTTCAAGTGAAGCTGATTCTCAATACTCTTACTAAGATACTTTTCATTGAGTGTTTCTCACATCTTCTTCGCCGACGTCTCGTTCATCACATCATAAATAAGATCCGGTGTCAAGCATGACCGAATATCTCCACACGCCCTACTATTCATCTTCTTCCAAACCTTTTCTTCCATATCAGTAGGTTTCTCTTGCAACTCAAGAGTCTCTTCCAAGTTTTGAGCGTCCAACACATCCATCACCTTACACCTCCACAAACAGAAATTGATCTTGCTATCAAACTTCGGAACATCGATCTTCATGTTATTGATGCTCAGACTATGTATCATCTTCGTAAGAGATGATCTCGATGTGCTTGTTTCACCCATGTTGTTGATTTAACTCTTCAAATAGGAATCCTTCATCGAATCCTTCAAACATGCCTCAAATCGAACCTGAAGCTCTAATACCACTTGTTGTACGCAGCGAAAATTTTGGCAGCACCTCCGGTGCACAAGGTGCACAACAAGAGATTAGATCACAACGGAAATCTTGTTTCACAAAGGAAATAAGAACCGAAAGAAAAATAAATCAACAAAGTGAGATATCAGCACTTCCTCTCATCAGTTCTAGGACTGATTTGTCGAGGGAACCTACAAGTTATACAATTCATGGCAATACAAACTACGTGGTTTGGCAAATTATCTACGTCCACGGGGCAAGGAGGGGGAGATCTACTATTAGAGGGAGAGATACAACTAGGGTTTACAATCTCACAATCTAAACCCTCACACAAACTCTCAGATCCCTCACACAAAACACTCTCTCAAAGGGATACTCAAAACCCTCAAAAGGGACTGCTCAAAATCTGCACCGCCAAATCTGCGTCTGCAGCAAAACCCCCTTTTGCTCTCGCTTGCATAGCCGCTGCCTGCTCTATTTGTCCCTTCTGCCACAACTTTGCCTAGGAGCAACATCAGGCTATTTATAGCCTGGCGCCCACGTGAAACTTCACAGAGCCTGGGGCCCACACAATCAAAGCTCCTCAATGAGAACGTGATCTGATCTGATCTCGTGAGCGTGGTGGCCCCCACCCATGTCAACGTCGTCTCTTCACGCGGTTGTGGCTTCGTGTTAGACCATAGAAGGTGGGGGGTGATTAGGGTCTTATGCTAATCTAATCTAATTTTATGCCAATTAAAACTTATTAATAAATTATTCTTGCAACATAGATATACAATATGTTATGAGCAAGAATATGCAATATAAGCAAAGAGATATATCCTAGCAAAGAGGTATATGATGAAAACAAAGGTAAACAATCTAAACTAGATAGTGTGTAATATAAACAACAAGTAATATACAAAGGAGATATAAGATATGAGCATAAGAAAGGTGCACCAATGTAATCACAAACAAACGATATGATCATGGAGTTTGGACCTTCCGTCCTACGTCTCCGCTCCCCACTCCTGGGGAGAAATCCACTATCACAACCGGGTTTTCTACGCTCACCCGAATAACATTTACACCTCACAATTTCATTCACGGAGTTCGGTCCCCACGACCTATGTCTCCGCTCCTCACCTCGAGGAGATCTCCACTACACACTCAATTTTCTAGCTAACCGAAAACTTTACAATCTCACAATATAATAAATAATTTGTTCTCTACAATAGATGAGAATACAATGTAGGCTCACACTCAATTGCTACAATACTCACCAACTCAATTATATTATGTATGAAAATACAATAAGCTCAATGTGGGTGTGTGTAAACAATGAGTGAAATAAAATCAACTAAACTTAAATATAAATACTATCTTAATAGAATGATAATCAAACAATATAAAAGTAAAGCTAGATTGAGTTTAGAAAACTTCTCCAATAAATGACAAGAGTGAGAGAGAGATGATTTGAAGCTCAACCACCAAGTGATGATCTCTTCTAGCTCTTGTGAAACTGATTTCACAAAATTAAACTCTTAATTACTTAAAAGCTTTTAAAACTTAAACCAAACATAAACCCTTGTTTAAAACTTTCTTAAACTTGTTTAAAACACTCTCATTGTTAGTTAAAATAGTTATGACAAAGGGGTATATATAGGCTTGAAGAAAAAAACTTAAAAACCCATTAAAAAATAAAAAATAGATGTTACCGTTACTGTGCAATGGTCGACTACTACAGTAATGGTGGTTGACCATACTGTAGCGTGGTCAATCGTACTGTTCACAGATAGTTTCTGTTTTTGGCAGATTCTGGAATTTTGCGTATCTGATTTTGTAAAATCAATTAAAAATAGTAAATTAACTCCTAAAATAATGAAATATTGAGGAAAGGTTTTAGACATGTAGATAAACATGTTAGAAAAAGAATTTCTAAAATATCACTTCCCAGTTGAGAGAAATAATTATTTGAACATAGATATACAATTTTTGAAAAAAACTGCTGAAAATATGTTTATGTAAATTCAATTAAAAATAACAAAAAAACTCCAAAATTAGTAAAACATGGAAAAATGTTTTTATATATGATAATAAACATGTAAATGAAGAAATTTTTTAAATCACATTTCCCAATTGTGAAAACGCATCTGTTTTGCAAAAACATGCACGAACATGTGCACGAATATGAGCTTATTTAAAACTTGATTTTGTAAATTCAAATAAACATAACAAATTAATTCCAAAGTTGATAAAACTTTGGAAAACATTTATAAACATGAAATTGAACATGTTTGGAAAAGAATTTCTCAAATTGAATTTCTCATTTGTGAAAACTCATGTATTTTGTAAGTGTGTCCAAAACATGAAAATGTGATATACATGAAATTTGATCATGTATTTTGTAAGTGTGTCCAAAACATGAAAATGTGATATACATGAAATTTGATGTTTTGACATAAATAATGTTTTGAACATGAAAATGTGATATACATGAAATTTGATGTTTTGACATAAATAATGTTTTGAAACCCTATGAAATGATTTTATCGACTTAATGAAATATATATACAATGATTGTTAAATCCATAAACCAAAACTTATGTATATATATAACTATATATATAAAAACCAAATATGTGTGTGTATATATGATTGAGCTTAAAGTACTAACACACATAATATAAAACATAAACTAAATATACCCAAGCTTGATTGATCTTCGATGTAGCTTAACTTGGTACACTTGAGGATGAAGCTAGAACTTGGATCTTCAATTTGAATTGCATAAGCTTCACTCCACAATTCCGCTAACCTCCATTGGATATGATCGTGAATGCGCAATTCTATCCATCCTCCAACATGTTGTTTGTCTATAATAAATAGATAAGTACAAACACTAGACAAACAACATTAGTGATAAATTGTTTGTTAAACATCATCAAAACAAAGAGGCCAACAATTCGCCGTAGCACGTGGGTGGGCCCCTCTTTTTTTATGCGTTTGCTTCCTTTCTCGTGAGCGTGAAGGTCTCGTGGCCCCCTCTCATAATAAGCCCGTGCAGCTTCAACTCAATAATCAACAACACACCAGAATAATCTCGCAAGACTGTACTATATGAGCAATAAACATGTTACTAAGCAAAAGGAAAAAAAACCTAGTCACAGAAGCAAAACTAAATCTTTCTACTCATAGTATACGTCAAGAAATAGCAACCTCAAACTCCATTGACACCAACTTTAGATTCTAGATTCTAGGAAACAAACTAGCGGGTGTTCAACTAAATTACTAAGATGATGAATGTCACATATTTTTCATAACCTCTGGGCTCTAGATTCTAGGAAACAAACTAGCGGGTGTTCAACTAAATTACTAAGTATAGTAATTAAACTAATTAGACTACTAAATAGCAATTAGTAAAGACATCCAAGTTTAGTATTTTCATTGGCTATCGGTGTCAAATTAAGATGTATCTCGATCTTTTTTTCCGGACAAGGTTAGGAAAACTTTATTGCTCAAACCAAACTTACAAAGATTCCTATTGCGCAAATATCACTTCTTGAGGAAAGGAACCTTTGAAAAATAAATGATTCCTAGTCTCATCCTTCACATTACAAAAAGCACATCTACTCTCCTCGTTGACACAAATTTTGCACAACCATTCTTTAGCTCTCAACTTATCCAAAGCAGCCATCCATGCAGTAAACAAATGTCTGGCTAATACCCCTGTTCCACACACTACTCCCAATCAGTCAACTTCATCATAACGTTCAATTATAATCATAAAGTCATAAGCACTATGAATAGAGAAGCAACCAGAATGCAGAGGCTGTCATTTGATTACTTACCGTTATTTGCAACAAATACCTCTCTAAATTTATCTATGACATAAAGCAAAGTATTCTATATCCAGGAACCTCCAATTTTCCTCTGAGCACTCCAAAAACTTCGATTCTTCAAGCGATACATGTGCACCCGTTTGATCCAGAAGCTATCCATTGTGGCGATATTCCAAACATGTTTACACAATGCTAAAATAGTTCATTCCTTCATAGCAACAAGAGCTCTTTGTCTATTAGAAGCGTTATCGATCAATCAAAAGAAAAGCTCTACACATAGCTACTACTTCATGAAGAACCCCTTTCGGCAGCATAAAAATTTGAGTCCAATACATCTGAATAATAAATAAAACTAATTAAACTAGCTGAAGTCTACCCACATATGACAAATATCTTGATGTCCAAGAAGAAATTCTAGTCTGAAGAATAGGTTGACACTCCTTACAACTGATTTTAGAAGAAACCAAGGGCACACCAAGGTATTTTACAGACCATCTTGAAATCCCAACATGCTTAATATACTATTTTTATCATACTCTTTGACACCTTAGAAGAATACTTGACAATTGGCAAGATTAGCTGATAGCCCTGTAGCATCAGGGAATTTCTCTAAACAAAGCTCCAATTGCAAAATAGAATAAATATCACCTTAAGAGAACAACATAAATTCATGGGTAAAAGATCAATGTGTGATGTGCAATCTTTGACACTTACAATGGAAATAGAAATGTTTGCTGAGCTCCAACCCTTTTAGAGTTCTACTCAAATATTCCATAGCGAGAACAAAGATATAGGGAGAGATAGGGTCATTTTGCCTCAATCCCTTTCTCCCCTCAAAATATTCTCATAACCCACCATTGATAGATATAGAGAATTTAGAAGAAGTCATATCAGAATAATATTCCTAAAATCCTCAAGAACGCCCAACATCTCTAACCACTATCTGCTTTTTAATATCCACCTTAGTCTAACATCTTGAAGATGTATTAGATCTTTGATACCCCATCACAAGACCGCGACGTAGTAGCACATTCTACATAATACTCCTTCCTTGCGCACATGCAGATTGAGAATTAGCGATAAGCAAGGTTTGAAGTTTGGAATCCAACAACTTAGAAATGACCTTGTATATCATATTGCAACAAGATATTGATCTATAACCAAATTTTTTTTGATGCATTTAGAATTTTAGCAATCAAATGAACCACTAACTTGTTTCAATAACCTTTTATGACGAACAAAGTCTTGAATGGCACCTATCATATCATACCCTAAAATGCTCAATGTCGATCTTCTTGAAAAAATAGGAGTTAAGACCTTCAGGACCTGGAATGTTTAGATTAGGAATATCAAAGAAACCTGTCTTAATCTCTTCCCTAGAAAACTCTAGATTCAACATACCTTGCTTAGCAGAAGACAAAAAATATACCCTCCTTATATTTATCAGGAACAACAAAACAAACCCTCTTCGGGCTGTGAGGAAATAAACAAAAACGATGTTTGTCTCGCGCGTGATGCATCACGCAAGAGAGGAGGGGGTCGGTGGGACCCACTGTTAGACCCTAAGGCCGCTAGGAAAAAACCCTAGAGGGGGGTGAATAAGGTTTATGCTAATCTAATCCGATTTTATGCCAATTAAAACTAATTAACAAATATATCCTAGCAAGTATGATATGCTACAAGATATGTACAATGATATACAATATAAACAAGGGTAAATAATATGATCATGCAACAATGGTGATATAACGATATGCAATAATAAATGTGCCAATGCCAAACCCAAACACAAGGAAATGATCACGGTGTTAGGACCTTCCGTCCTACGTCTCCGCTCCCCACTCTCGGGGAGAATCCACTACATAACCAGGTTTGGAAGCCGGAACTTCTCTACACACTCGGTTTTCTAGCTAACCGAAAACTCTACACACTCGGTTATCAAGTCAACCGATAACTCTCACAAATCCTCACAATGTACATACACAAGCTACAACCTCAAGTGTTCAAGTGCTTGGAATTATCCCCTCTCACTAGGCCACCGACGCCACTCCTCTTGGTATCGACTCCATCCTCACCACACACTCCTCTCGGTGTATAAGTGTATTACAAAGTGAACTTCACAAATTAAGCACAACAAATGATTGTTCTCTAAACAAGGTGAGAACTTAATTAGGCTCAACTCAATGTTACTATCTCTCACAACCCTAAATATATTATGAATAAAAATACAATAAGCTCAAGTGGGTGTGTGTAACAATGAGATTAATCAAATCTAAACTCAATATAAAACTAACTTTAATAAGATGATAATCAAACAAATAAATATAAAGCTAGAAAAGAGTTTAGAAAATTTCTCAATATATGACAAGAGATGGAGGGAGAATAGTTAATGCTCAAATACCAATAGATGATCTCCTCAAGCTCTTGTGGAATTGAATTCATAAACTCAAACTCGAAAATGCTTAAAAGCTTTTAAACACACTTAAACAAAACTTAAACAAAACTTAAACCCTTGTTGAACTTGATTAAAACATTTTCCTAGTTATATGAAGAGTTGAAGGCAATGGGGTATTTATACCCACTCAAAAACTTCAGCAAAAACCCCAAGGAAAAGACCAAAAACCCATAAACAAACAAATTTGAAAACTAACCGTTACTGTGCAACGGCTCTCTGATAAGTCGACTTATGAGTCGACTAATGAGTCGACTTATATGAGTCGACTCAGCAGAAGAAAAATCATAGCTACCCTGCACTTCGTGAGTCGACTTATGAGTCGACTGAACATGCACAGACCTGAAGTGCGCAGAAAAACTCAACTTTAAACTGGGTTTAAAAATATCAAATAAATTTAGAAAAATGTAAAACTTTAGAAAATGAATGTAGACATGATAATAAGTATGCTACAAAAACTGATTTTCAAAAAGGACTTCCCAAATATAAAATATCATCATTTTGCAAAATAGTCCAAAACATAAAAATGTAAACATATGAATTTTGACATTTTGGCTAAGCCATGTTTTGAAACTTTACAAAATGATTTTGTAGACTTAATAAAAGATGTATATGATTATTATTAAGTCTATAAACCAAGAAAACAATATTTTTACAAAAATACTTGTTTTGCAAACTTTTAAAACAATAAACATGATTTTATTGAACTAAATAAAATTGGTATTGATAAAATCATATGTAAGCATATAAACATGAAACAAAAATGTATTTTCCAATTATATTCAATTGTTTCATATTTAAACTTGAAAAACCAAAACAATAAATATGAAAGATGTAATTTCATATTTATATAAACTTGGAAACAAAAACATGTATGTATACACATACCTATATATACCAAAACTAGAATGTGTATATATATATATATATATATATATATATATATATATATATATATATACTTCATTGTAGCTTAACTTGGTAAACTTGGATGAAGCTTGTAATTGGATCTTTAACTTGATAGCAAGGCCTCACTCCACTATTCCGCCAACCTCCATTTGATCTGATCATTATGGCGCAATCCATCCATCCTCCAACTTATTGTTTGTCTACAATAAATAACAAAACACAAACACTAGGCAAACAATATTAGATGTAAATTGTTTGTTAAATCATCATCAAAACAAGAAGGCCAACACCCACGTCACGTGGGTCCCACCGACCCCCCTCCTCTCTTGCGTGATGCATCACGCGCGAGACAAATAGCACAGCTCGGAAATAAAGCATGTGGGGACCACGAGACCGGAAGGGTCACGAACATTGTGAGAGATTGTAACAATTGAGTTGTGCTTAATTGAGTTCTCATTCATGTTAGAGAACATTTTATTGTGGTTACATTGTGAGTGTTGTAAAGTTTTCGGTGAGCTAGAAAACCGAGTGTGAGGTGTAGACGTTGATCGGCGAGCGTTGAAAACCGACATTGTGAGAGTGTGAATTGTGAAGTTTTCGGTGAACTAGAAAACCGAGTGTGAGGTGTGGACGTTGATCGGTGAGCGTTGAAAACCGACATTATGAGGTGTAAACGTTATTCAGGTGAGTGTAGAAAATCTGGTTGTGATAGTGGATTTCTCCCCGGGAGTGGGGAGCGGAGACGTAGGATGAAAGGTCCGAACTCCGTGATCATATCGTGTGTTTGAGTTTGCTTTGGAGCACTTCTCTTATGTTTATATTTCTTGTAATCATTGTTCATTGCTCTTTATTTATATCATCCACTATCTTATTTATGTTTATTTCATCCTCGTGTTAATTTGTATATCCTTACATATATGTCATAGTATATCTCATTGCTAGGATATATCTCATTGTTCATATTGCCTATCCTAGCTCATATATCTTGTTGTATTTCATACTTACTAGGATAACTTGTTATTAGTTTTAATTGGCATAAAATCGGATTAGATTAGTATAAGACCCTAATCACCCCCTCCCCCCCCTCTAGGGTCTAACATATTGTGATAGCATGTCGGCTATCTATTTGGCGAAGAACCAGGTTTATCATGCGCGCACGAAGCACATCGATGTCAGATTCCACTTTGTTCATGACGTTTTAGATGAAGGAGACGTCATATTGGAGAAGGTCCACACGAACGACAATCCTGCAGATATGTTGACCAAAGTGGTTTCAGGTGTGAAATTTGGTTATTGTTTGGAGCTTTTGAACATTCTTCGGTGTTGAGGCCTTTGAAGACCATTTGGATGAACTACGTGAGGCTTGATTCCTTGAGCAAGAGGATACGTAGGCAGTCTTTATGATACAGCCGGTTTGGATTAATTGATTTTGATAGGGGTGAGATATTGTTTGGACTCTCGTTTGGGTTCCCCACTTATTGTGAATTGAGTCTGTTGTCGTGAATTAACTTCACAGCGTACTGAACACAACAAGTGGGATATTTGGATGCTTTGGTGTCGGCTCAGTTTTGGGAAAACTTCGTCGATGTAGAGAATTGTGAGGAAATAAAGCATGTGGGGACCACGAGACCGGAAGGGTCACGAATTGCATGAAAGACAGCTTGTGACGTGGGTCCCATCCATTTTACGTGCGTGAAAAACCATGAACAACGAATGTGGGCCTGGAATATTTCCACGTGATGTACAACCGCATCCGTGTTTCTGCTATAAATAGGAACATTCTCTGTGCCCTAGGTGGGCGTGCGAGCGAGAGAAAGGGCGGAAAATAGAAGCGGCTGTGTGCAGGTGCAACCGATCAGGGGAAAAGAAGAAAAAGTGGCAGCCGTGCAAGAAGTAAAGGAGAAGCAACGACTGATTTGTAGGGGTTTAGGCGGTGTCAGAATCCGTGCAGGAGCAGAAGAAAATAAAAGCAGATTGCTTTTTGGCTGTTTTGAAGAGGAGTCTTATGCAGCTGTTCTAGGATTTTGTGCATCCTTTTGAGAGAGAGATTGTTTGAAGGTTTAGATTGAGAGATTGTAAACCCTATTTGTATTCTCCCTCTAATAGAGATCTCCTCCCTCCTTGCCCCGTGGACGTAGGCAACTTACCGAACCACGTAAAATTTGTGTTCGTTGCCTTGTAATAGCTTGTAGGTTCCATCGACAAGTCAGTCCTAGAACTAATGAGAGGAAGAACTGATATCTCACTTTATTGAGTTATTTTGCTTATCAGTTCTTGTTTCCTTTGTGAAATAGGATTTTCGTTGTGATCTAATCTTTTGTTGTGCATCTCGTGCAGCAGAGGTGCTGCCGAAATTTTCGCTGCGCACAACACGGGCCCCATAGAAATCCCCGTATGACTTAGTAGGATATATAGAATTGAAAACTACTTCGAGTCTCAACTTGGTAAGAGATGATGAATCAACAACAACGTCAGGACTCAAGCTTCTTTGACCCCTTTCCTTTATAGCTCCAGACTTTGATGATGACCTGGCAAAATCATCCTTCTTTTCCACCGGTAAAAGTCTCCAATCTATCTAGCCATTGGTTGATTTTTTAATCACAAAACCCTTTTTAAGCTTTTGCGGCTCTTGACATTGATTATATCTCTTCTTTGTATAAAGGGGGCGGAGCGCATTGGCAAAACCTTTAACGTGCACCTAGAGCCATGGGCTCACCCGCTCTTACCAGGTTTTATGTGACGCCCCTGGGTTCACACAAGGCTGCAGTCCAAGGTGAAACCAAGAATGTCAAACCTGCTATGCACCACACCGTGCAATAACATGTTTCACCATCACAATTAACATCCATCTAGTAGAATCAACAACTGGTGTAGGTACAAAACAGGTAAAAGATAATACAAGGAAGACTGATGAAATGCTAATAGTCACATAAATATCTCATCATCCAACAATACAGAAATACATAATCCAGATCTGAGTAGATAAACTGAAATACTCAACAAGTCTCAAATACAACTATCTAACGATAAGAAATAAGGCATACAGCCTTTACAACTTCTAGAACAAGACTCTCAAATGTCTAACCTCACTACAGTGGAGCCCAAAGAAAAATAGTACATAGCTAGAAAGTAAAGATGAACACTAATGTGGTTCGCTATCAACCTGCGGCTCTCCGTGCTCCTAGCTCATGACCTGAAAGGGGGAGGGACAACGAGCGTCAAAGCGCTAGCGAGTAACATCACAACCAACCCCAAGGGAACAGGGCTCGTTGTATAAGAAAATACAGATAATATGTATAATAGATCTAAAATCATTGATCCTACTAAAGAGGGTTTAAGTATTTAGAAATTTACAACACGAGCATAGGTACGTCGAGCGAAATAATCCAAACAAGGAAACCCTCATGTATATACCTTGTATCTCAAATTGTAAATCTCTAAACACCAAACCCGAGGTTCTAGTACAGAAACAATAATAAAAGAAATACAGCAAATCTCAGAACAGTATACAGTGCCATACCATAGCTAACATGAATACCATGTTATTACTTACATAAGTGTCATGTCAACATCATGTCGTGAACTTCTATGAAGAAGTCATATGCAGGGTTAAGAGCTATGCCCAAATCAGGAACTATTTATGTCGTACTCTTCCAGACTCATAGATTAAGTGGCAAATGTCCAACACGAGGACTGGAATGAATTTATAGTCCAACACGAGGACTTCTATGGATTATAGTCCAACACGAGGACTAAGGCATAGTAAAATATCGCTATGATGTATATAGTGAAGTCTACTTATATCAATTCACACTCAAACAGTGTGTAAGTCCCCAAACCATGCCCTCAGGTCATCTATCATGCATGAAATAGATAGTGAGACTAAATACCAAGGTCAGTTAGTCCAGGCGACCCTCGAACATGAGTAAAACACCCAAAAAATATCCAGAACAGGAAAACACAACAGACAGTGGGCGGTCGACCGCACCGGTCGACCGCACTCTGATCTCAAAACGAGCTCAGCGGTCGACCGTGTCGGTCGACCGCCGAGCAGACAGAAACCCAAATCTGGGTTTCTGTCAGCTCGAAACCTGAAACAAAATTTGCAAATCTCTACGATAACAAGAGTTCTAAGGTTTTAAAAAAATCATACTGAACATAAACAACAAATCTCAGGCTTGAAATCTATACTTCCAATATTTTAAAAAAAAACATGAGAAACAATATCCAAATCGTTTAAATGACAGTAAAAATGATTTAGTTCTTGTTTAGGCAAAATTTCAGATCTAGATCGTCATCAAACAGGTATTGGGTGAGTTTTTTATAAACTAAATCATCTGATTCATATTATTATACCATAGAGAAGTCTTTTCTTAACAAAAATACTATTTTGGCTCATCCAAAACTCAAAAATCCAAAATAAAGATCATGGAAAACAAGGGTGAGGGATTGGGCGAGATGATACTCGCCTTGGGTGTTGACGAACGTTCTGGAGATGATTCTCCTGAGATCCAATCTGCTGAAATCCCCTGGAACTCCTCCAAACTCCTCAAAGATCAGAGGCGGCTAGGGTTTTGAGATTTGAGAGTTGGGGGCTAGGGTTTTACGTTAGAGCTGAAGAGAGGCTCTCCTGGGTTGAGTTGGTATATATACTAACTCTTTAACCCGACCCGAAACCAAAAGACCCGAAACAGAAACCGCAAAGAGGGAAACCTGGAAAAACAACTGACCGCTGATCGGTCGACCGTACCGGTCGACCGCGTCGGTCGACCGGTCAGCACAAAAATGCCTGATTCAGGTATTTTTTTCTGCTGGCCACTAAACTACTCGATTTCTCTCACTTACAAACACCTGGTGGGTTCCCAAACACTGATAAACATATATATCTTATATATATATGGTTATTCATCACAACAGATAGGTTTATTACTGTTTATTCACACAAAACTCATTATGAAGTTTCGGGGTTTTACATTTTAGCATGTTTCTTTCTCAATGATATTTCAATCCTAAAAGATTTTCTTCCACTGCCTTATGTATCCAGATCTTAGTAGTAGTTTTTTTATCTCTTTTTACCTTCTTTTCCCAAATGCGAGTTTGGTGCGAGCCAAGATTTGGGGTTCGGGCCCGGGTTCAGTCGAGCTGGGCCAGGATCAAGTATAGGTTCCGGAAAAGCAACTATATTCGGACCATTTTGGTTCTATCAGAGCTGAACCCGGCCCGGTTGCTAATGGGCTAGTTCAAACTTAGCCCAAATCGAGCTGGTTTAATACGAGTTGTTTATCAACCCGGCCTAATCGCCACCCTTATTGAAAGGTTCCAATATAGCTCTCAAAATATTGGGTTCGATTTCCATATTAAAAAAATTGTTGGCTTGGATTTTGCATTAGAAACAAAAAAAAACAGAGAAAATGAAAATTTTTATTAATAGGGAAATGATCATGGTATTCCTCAAATAAGAAAATGTAAAGACAAACACTAGTAGAAAATCACGTATCCTAGATGGACTATTCTAGACGGAAATTTTTCCGTCTAGTTTGTATTAAACTAGACGGAAAAATTCCGTCTAGAATAATCCGTCTAGAATAAAACATTCTAGACGAAAATTTCCGTCTACAATAGTAAAACAGACGGTTTTTTTATTTTTTTATTTTTTAAAAAAATAACCAACTATTCTAGAAGGAAATTTCCATCTAGAATGTATCCTAGACGGAAATTTCCGTCTAGGATACGTTACCCATTTTTTTAAAAATTTAACCCATCAAAATTTTGCCGCCCCCCTTTCCTCCAAAATTTCGTCGCTCATCTTTCCCCCAACACCGAAATTTTATTCTAAACAAGCATAAATAAGTTTCTCCAGCTCTTGAGTTTCCCAGAATCCGACTCCATCTCCATCAAATCCCTCCTCCCCCAAAACTGAGCCTTCTCCTCCCCCGAAAAAACCCTAGATTTCCTCCTTTGCCTCTGCCTCTGTTTCCTCTCCTCGCCCCTGCTCACTTCCCAACCTTCGATGCACCTCTCTATCCTTAACAGTTATCGAAACATCGGTTGGCGAGCTCATGGCGAAGGAGCGGAGGCAATTGCGGAAAGAGCGGAAAATTTGTGAAGGCCTCTCTAGACGCCGGTTCTTCATCTAGAAGCCGAAGGCGGAGCCTTGACAGATCAAGCTCCGTGAAGAGATCTAGCGTGGAGATGAGCGAGACGATGCCGGATCGGAATGCGAAGGCCTCGCTGGACGCCGGCGCCGACCTCCTCTTCAGAGACTGGAGCTCGAGCTCCTTGGGGGATGACTACTCGGAGAGCTTCGGGTCGTCTTTCAGAGAGGCTCCGGCTCAGAAGGCTCCTCCGAGGAAGAAGTCGAGGGGGTGGAACAAGTCTTGGAGCACCTTTTTCAGTTTTTTGCCCCCTTACTTTGTGTTCCATAACAGGTGACATTTCTCTGAGACAATTATTGTCTTATATTTTGTTGGTTGTTGTTTATTATAAATATATTTTCCAAGGAATTGACACCTTTGCATTAATCTAAACATCAGATTCGGTTTTGGTCTCTCAGGTTGTCATCGTTAACTCCTAATTGAACTGTGAAGCATCTTTCATCCTTCTCTTTTGATTCTTGACTCAAATTTATAAGCTCTGAGGGCATCTCCAACCCTTTGCCTCAAAATGGTGCAAATTTTGCACCAAAATGGTGCAAAAGTCACATCTAACAGTAATTCATCTCCAACCCATTGCACCATTTTTTGCACCAAAAAGGAATATTCTCAGTATCTTTCTTTTTATCTACTTTTATATGATTATTTTTTATTCCCTATATTTTTAACTATTTCAACAATTAACCCCACATATCAAATTTTATTTTTTTCACATATTTTCCAAACAAAATGATTTATTATTTAAAAATTAAACTAATAAAACAATAAAATATTATTTTATTAATTAAAATAACTTGATTGCTAAAATATTATATTTTTATTATTGATATTGCCAAAATATTACATTCAAGAACACAACAGGAAATAAAATACAAGGAAATAATTAAACATTAACAACAATGTAAAAATTACAAATTTAGTATGCACTTAACTATCTGAATTAGTGTATTCCTCCCATAGATGATTTATTAATGCATTACGAAGCGCAATATGAGCATCTTTATCCTTGATTTTTCCGTAACGTGTAATAAATTGAGTAAATCTTGTAGTTTCATCTGCTACCATATCAACTTCTGGTGTTGGTGCTTCCCTCACTTCTTGAATTGGTGCATAAAGATCACGTTCATCCTCGATTATCATATTGTGCATAATAATGCATGCAGTCATTATGTCATGTAATACATGTTTTTTCCAAAAACGTGCTGATCCTGCCACGATTGCAAATCGTGATTGGAGAACTCCGAACGCACGTTCTACATCTTTTCTACATGCTTCCTGTTTCATGGCAAAATATTTTTTCTTCCTACCTTGTGGCTGTTGGATTGTTTGTACAATAGTAGCCCATTTCGGATATATACCATCAGCTAAATAATAACCCATATTATACTCTTTTCCTTGAATAACATAGTAAACGGGAGGAGCAATACCTTGAGCTAGGTTAGAGAAAAGATTAGATGACTCCAGCACATTGATATCATTATTGGTACCTGGCATACCAAAATATGTGTGTCATATCCAAAGATCATAATCTGCCACAGCTTCAAGGATAATAGTTGGTGACCCACTACGTCCTGTGTATTGTCCAGACCATGCTGTTGGACAATTTTTGTATTTCTAATGCATACAATCAAGACTTCCTAACATTCCTGGAAAACCCCGTTTTTTACTAATATAGAGTAGCCTAGTAATATCATTAGCGTTAGGTGTTCGTAGATACCGCTCTGCGAATATTTCCACCATAGCACGACAAAATTTTGTCATACTTTCAATTGCTGTTGACTCACCTATTTTAACGTATTCGTCTGTAGCATCAGCTGGTAAACCGTATGCCAACATGCGAAAAACAGCTGTTATTTTCTGTAACGGTGATAATCCCATTCTACCAAGTCCATCACTTCGTTGTTGGAAGTAATAGTCATGATCTTTCACTGCATCAACAATACGAAGGAACAAACTTCTTGACATCCGATATCGACGACGAAACATATCTTCTCCAAAACGTGGATTATCGGCAAAGTAATCTATGACCAAATTCTGATGCGCATTTTCTCGATCGCGGTTGATCACTGCATGACCGGGAATCGAGCCACCATGGATCGGTTGGTAGTTTTGTTGACGTAAATTGTTAACGAGGATCATGTTGTTGTTGATGTACTCACAAATTACTTCTTCGGTTTCATCAATCTCTGCAATGATATTGGACAGAAAATTATCATCATCCGAAGATGAAGATGATGATAAGTATGATGGACCTCCAACATCGAAATTCATTTTCGAAGTAAGAAAAGAATGACTGAAGTATGCAGAAATTGAGAATAATAATTTTAACACAACAACGAGTAGTTGTGTGGATGTACCTAATCTAGTATGCTATTTATAAATTTAACACAACAACGAGTAGTTGTGTGGATGTACCTAATCTAGTATGCTATTTATAAAACTTTGCTTAGCTGTATACATTGAACAATGTGTGTAAAGCTGACCTGATTTCAAAAATTGATTCCCACTCGTACAAAGCTTTCACACAATTCAAGGAGAGCTGAGCTGTGTATACGTTAGACAATGTATAAAGCTGACCTGATTTCAAAAATTGATTCCCACTCGTACAAAGCTTTCACACAATTCAAGGAGAGCTGAGCTGTGTATACGTTGGACAATGTGTAAAGCTGACCTGATTTCAAAAATTGATTCCCACTCGTACAAAGCTTTCACACAATTCAAGGAGAGCTGAGCTGTGTATACGTTGGACAATGTGTAAATTCCCACCGACAACGTTGGATAATGTGTAAAGCTGACCTGATTTCAAATTTTGATTCCCACCGACAACGTTGGATAATGTGTAAAGCTGACCTGATTTCAAATTTTGATTCCCACCGACAACGTTGGATAATGTGTAAAGCTGACCTGCTGATCAGTTTGTACAAAATGATATTATTTCAAATGTTGACCACCGACAAATTCAAATTCAAATTCAATTCAAATTCAAATTCAAATTCCAAATTCAAATTCAAATTCAAACATAAAAAACAAATTTGGATTGGCTATAAATAACATTCACGAATTCTACTTCAAACCACCCAATTCGAAGTATTTCTTCAAAGTATTTCTGATCTCCAAACCAACCGCTTTTTACAAAAAAATGTCCTGAAGATGTGCTCCTTTGTCAAGTATTCTTGGATATTTCTCAAGACCCTATTATCGGTAGAAACCAGTCTCGAGATGCATTTTGGTCTCGTGTGGAGGACAAATACAATGAACTTCGAGATCAGCATTTTGAGATGCGTACGAGCCGATCAATTCGTTCTCGAATGGAAATCATAAGTAATGAAGTAAGGAAATTGAAGCGTGCTTGAGACAAGTAGAGAATCTGAATCCAAGTGGTGCTTCAGATGAAGATATTGTAAGTATTCTAATAATTATCGTCTGAATTTTATTATTATTGTTGAAATACATAACTTGATGTTCACTATAATTTGCAGTTAGCTCGAGCAAAGATGTTATTTATGCAAGAACCAAAGTACAAAAAAGGTTTCAAATTTGATCATGTCTGGAATATGGTTAAAAATTTTGAAAAATTCAAAGATGATGTCCCCACAGCAAGACAAGTTGGTCGAAGACAATCTCAATGTGTGAACTTCGACTTGTCACAATCAGATAATCCCACTCCGGAATCTCCTATATCAACATCTCCTGGACTGTCATCATTTACTCCATCTGAACGACCTATTGGGGTAAAAAAAGCTAAATTGAAAAGGAAAAATGATGATCATGAGTCAAGTGTAGTGGACTCCATCGAGACCTCCAACAATCGACTTATAGACAGGTTAGACAAGGCGAGCTTGGACAGGCAAGAAGCATTTGATATCGAACGAGAAAAGATAGCCATGAAAAAAGATAGAGATGAATGGAAAATTATAATGAAAGATTTGAATTCCATTGCTGATCCAAACGTGCGTGAGTACGTTCGAGCTCAACAGATTAAAATAATACAAAAAAGAAATCAACAAGAACAAGGGTCTGCTTCTAATTTTGGCAATTATTTCAATGATATTGGACACTCTGGCCCCGATCTACCAGATTATTGAGAGTTGCTTGTCCATCTTATGTAATGTTCCATGTTTAGTTTGTATTTTATGTTTTATTTTAATGAAGTTTTATATTATGTGTGTCAGTTTTTATATGTTATGTATTTCAGATATGTAATTTATATTTGAATTATGTATTATGATTGCTTTTTATAATTCATGGGACTTTACTTATAATGTCTAGATTTTAATAGTATAATTAATAATAATGTCTTTTTAATTTCAACATTATTTTTTTAAAAAAAATAATTTATTTTGTCTAAATTATACAATTGGGGTAAAATTATAAAATTTAAATATTATTAGGGTTGTTTTATACATGTAATAAAATAATTGGGGTCAAGTTGTAAATACATTAAAATATGAGGTAAAATTTAAAAAAAAAATTAAAAAAATAAATAAAAGAAACAGTAATGCGGAGATGAACAGTGCGACGCCAAATATAGCGTCGCGCTGTTCATCCCCGCTAAAATGCAGCGAGAATTGGCGCCGCGTTGGAGCTCCGGAGCAGCGGCAAATCCGTTTTTTGCGGCAAAATAGCGTCGCGTTGGAGATTGTCTGATCATATATCAGATGAAATAGCATATCCCGGTGGAAGGTATATATATTTTTTTTCTCCTCAGTCTGTCTTTTCTCCTCTATTGTCGCATGTAGAAGTGATACATATTTTCTTTATGAGGATTAACAGAATGGGTTGGTAACGTCTTGAATGTAAGATTTGTGGTCTTGACAAATTCAGCTATGCTTGGGGGATAAGAGCTGAACCATTTCTAATGCAGCCAATTTGAACTTTACATAGCAATCTGCACAAGGTGTCTTTTCGGAGTTAAGCTCGTACCCTGTTCTAATTTGATTGCGTTCGGATGGACTAAAGCTATAATCTGTCAAGCTCTATTCTTAGAACGACATGATAATTATTGTAGTGTATGATCATTTTATCTAAGGAAATCATGT
The DNA here is from genome assembly GCF_001876935.1 of Asparagus officinalis. Taxonomy (NCBI): domain Eukaryota; kingdom Viridiplantae; phylum Streptophyta; class Magnoliopsida; order Asparagales; family Asparagaceae; genus Asparagus; species Asparagus officinalis. Next base: position 89,177,000 of record NC_033800.1, read on the forward strand.
ACAAAATTATGTACGAATATAACCTTAACAACAATTGAGACAAACCTTTTGTCCAAATTTTATGGTTCCAATACCTAAAATTTATGCGTCGAATATGACATTTACCATTTCCATATCCACATGCTAGTAACGGATGCAAATACAAATATTGATATGCTGATACAAATATTGATATGCTTTGGCGAGAAAAACCGATATTCATATCTACCGAAATCAATCACGGGCATGGATCGGATAAGAGAAAATAGATTCAGATTATCAGGTACGAGAGAAACTGAAAAAACTCAGTAGTATGTATGGTACATGATACTAGAGTTGTATAAATGAAATAAGATTTCTCAAATCAGAGTTCACAAATGCGTCAGAGTGCCTACAAACTTAATATTAGAGCTCTAGATCATAGAAATTTGTTGAATATGAAATGTATCATACTTCATACTTAAACAAATAATATTACTTTTTGACTTTGACAAATCATGATTAAACTCCACATTATTTACAATGTAGCACTGAAATTTTCTGTTAGAAGGTGATGGCTTATCATTTTTGCAGGATAAACTGTAAAGCATAGGCACCTTTGTCATTTCATTAAAAAGAAATTATTGAAACAATCTCCAAAATGGAGTGATACCAATATTTGTGACAACTCACATAAAGCCTAACCCTTCAAAAAAAAAAGTCTAATTTTACAGGCAATAATAGTTAGAAGCAAACCACATGCTCGACATCACCATTATATATGGACTTTTTGCCATTTTCCACCTTGTTTTTCCTTAAGCAAACCACCCTGTTCTAATTTGATTGTGTTTGGATGGACTAAAGCTATAATCTGTCAAGCTCTATTCTTAGAACGACATGATAATTATTGTTACGGGTGCAACTTTCTGATAAATAACATGCATGTTGTTTGCTATAAATTTGGAATATGGAATTTATTCTTCGCTACATTTTCCTGACGTATGAAGGCCTTGTTTCTGCAGGAATCCAATGTTTACATTATATATTGCAGCTTTGCATTGTCAGTATGCATGAACTTCAGCCTCTTTCTAAAAACATGTCATAAACATCAAAGAGGTTGTAAAATATCTTCTGTCTAGGAAAATAATTTTATTTTACTTTGTTAGAGGAAGATACTGTGTATGGGACTTAAATTGCTTTGTTGTTATAGGTATTCTTTTGGTCCGTTACAGTATATTGTTTTGCTTACATTCCCTTAAAATTGCAGGGACATGGTGTTGCAAGAATCTCGAAAACTTATCAATCGAAACCCGTCGGAAATTTACTTGAATGATGCCTATCCATGTAGTATGTTTTAATGTAATCTTTTCATTTAAGTGAATAATTTTTGAGTTGGTTTGTAAATAGGGTTCTTCTATCATTGAATAATTTGGAATAATTTTTGTTTGTGATGGATGTTGTTCTATTAATATATATGCTCAAACAAAGGATTTTCTTCCCCCTTGCGATGGATGTTGTTCACATTAAGGTTTTTTGCTTGCAATGGATGTTGTTCTTGGTATCCATTGAATAGGTTCACGCAAAAATAAAAAAATAAAAAAATAACAACAACTGGAGCATAGCATCCTAGACGGAAATTCCGTCTAGGATAGCTTATTTTCTAAAACAAATTAAAAAACATCCTTTTGTTTAGGATGAGTATTCTAGACAGAAATTTCCGTCTAGGATACTCACTCTAGATGGAAATTTTTTCCGGCTAGGATGAAGTATTCTAGACGGAATTTCCGTCTAGAATATTCCGTCTAGGATGTATTCTAGACGGTTTTGAATTCCGTTTAGAATATTCCGTCTAGAATGTATTCTAGACGGAATGTCCGTCTAGAATACCATATTCTAGACGAAAACTTTCTAGACGCGTATTCTAGACGAAATTCTGTCTAGAATACACATCCTAGACGGAATTCTGAGTATCCTAGATGGAATTTTCCGTCTAGGATACCTTATTTTTTACCTGTGAAAGGAAAAGAAAAAAAATTATTAATAGGGGAATGATCATCATATTCCTCAATTAAGAAAATGTAGAGAAGTTATATAACTAACAGCAAAGAAAAGGAAAAAGGTTATTAATACGGAATCGATCATCGATTCATCGTATTCCTTAAATATGAAAATGTAAAGAAGTTGCATAGTTAAACAAAAGTGATCAAATATTCTTGTCCTCTCAATCAAACTTATTACAACGAATGAACCAAAACATAATCCAAAGACCACTCCGTAAATAGCATAACTCCTGCCAAGTAAAGCAACTACTGACACCAACAAGTTTTAAATTTCAGACTTACCGGCAATATCAATAACAAACCGATACTTGACATCATTCTTCGAAAGCCTCTCGATCGCCTCGTTGATGTACTCCGGCTTCACCACTTCAATGTCACAAGTAATACTATGCTCACTGCAGACGTTCATCATCTCTTGGGTCTCTTTCATCCCTCCTATCAAACTTCCGACCACTTTCCTTTTTCCTAGAAATTAAAATGCCAGGAATCGTAATTTTAGAGGCAGTTTGGTTCGTTGCAACTAAAACATTGCAGTTTGTTTCATGTAATATTGAATTTGCTTCTTGGTTTTACCGAATATGAGAGGAAAGGACGGGAGGTCCACTGGCTTGTCTGGTGCACCAACTAGCACCAGTGTCCCGCTAACTTTGAGTAATTGCAGGATCGGCCCCAACGAGTGTTTTGCAGCCACCGTGTCGATGATGTAATCCAAGGTCCTTGATCCAGCCTAGAGATTTAATCAAAGAGTTTCATTAGTAACACGTAATAATAAAAAATTAACCACATCTGAATTGATTAGGGTAAGTTTGGGTAAACCCACCGTGAACTATTAGGGGTTTTCCATAGACATATGATGAAATACTTTTAATCATAATTAGAAACATACCATGCGCATTCTTTTTTCTGAAGCTATCAGGACCAGCAAATATCAGTACAAGTTGGCAAATGATGAGACACGTGTGTCATATTTTGGATAATCCTGTCCTTAATTACTTACGGGATGTAACTACAATCTTGATTGCCATCTCTATAATCTTAAATATTTTGGCTTTTTGACATTTTAAGAATATTGTTATAGTATTGTCAGGATATTTTTTCCGATAGAATTTGGTATTTGCTCGTGTAGTTTCGAAAACGTGCGGCATCATTCTCTTAATTAGAAAAATAGTTTATGATAGTTTCGTACAAAACCTCCAGTTGATCATGGTAGTTTGTGAAATTAACTAAACTCAGACCAACCAGAGACCGTTCGTCAATCACCTGCAATTGTTTAGGATCAGTGCTAATTATAAAGTCATCAGCTCCTAGTTGCTCTCTGGCCTCTTTCTCTTTGGAAGGGGAAGTACTGATCACGGTGACATGAAGCCCAAATGCCTTGGCAATTTTCACGGCGACATGGCCAAGGCCTCCGAGACCGACAACACCAAGCTTTTTCCCAGGATGGAGCATGTCATGTTGCTTCATGGGGCTGTATACTGTGATCCCAGCGCATAGTAGCGGCGCTGCTGCGTCCAGAGGCAAGTTATCCGGGATATGGACCACGTACCTATATCAAGTATTTGGGAATAAATTAGTGTAGATATTAGTATAAGGATGAGTGAATGTTTGTGTTATACAAGAAGGGATTGATGCATCAACAATTGTTTTTTTTTTTCAAATTTGAAACTACAGAATTAGTGGCATTGAAGGACTAGTAATATATACTTATGCTTTATAGCTATGCTTCTTACTGAATCTTAGTAAATTATATATACAAAACCCGCTTCAACTTTGGAGGTTTCACACAAAAATCCCTTCACTCTGTAAATTCTAGAAATCCTCCCAAATTAAACTTTGGTGAGTCTGTACAATAACCAACTGAACGTAGTAAAGATAAGGTATGACATTTGTCACATATGTATATTGTTACTAAATACGGATGCATATATTAATACAAATATGCTTCACTGTGGAAAAATCATATCTATATCTGATAGCATTCTAACAGATGCGGATCGGAGGACAAGGCACATTTGTAGAAGTGGCGAACAGTTGAAGAAAAACTCAGGAAAAGGCATCTGGAAGTTTGTCCGTCGACCGCGAGATCAGCTGCGGTCGTCCGGAAACATGCAGGAAGAGCTGGAGGTTTCTGGAGTTAGGATGGTCGACCGCCGAATTCGTCGCGGTCGACCGTCAGGGTTCGGTCGACTGCCGCGGTCGACCGCGGACCCTGTAATCGATTTTACGAGTTTTTGTCATTTTGTCCGGTCGATCGTGGAGTCAAGTGCGGTCGACCGCGACACGGGTCTGAGCTGGACTTTGGGTTTTCAACCCGTTTCGTTTGATGTTTGTATAAAACCCTAAACATAATTAATTAGGGTTAAGCAAGGACGATTTGAGCAGACTTTTGAGAGAGGATTGTGCATTAATTGTGGAAGGATTTGTGAGAGATCTAGAGAGCTTTGTTCTAGGGTTTATTGGTGAGATTTGTAACCCTATTTGTATTCTCTTGGTTTCTAATAGTAAGAACTCCCCCTTACCCCGTGGACGTAGGCAACTTGCCGAACCACGTAAAATTCGTTTGTCTTACTATGGTGATTGTGTTTTGCTGGTGTGATTGTGACTTATCTAGTTCTTGTTCGTGCACTTTCGTATGATTCGAGTTCCGCTGCGCACAACAACATTATGCTCGGATATATAAATCATGTACGAGAGAAATCTATAAATCTCAGGTACTGTGTTTGCGCACAAGTGCTTGTCCCCATGTCGCACGCGCACACCCGCGTGTGTATTATTTATAATACAAGTCTGCCTAAATAACACACAACTTTTCAAATGACAGGTCGCCTCAAAGTTACATTTAAGTCTTTAGATCACGAAAATTGGTTTCAGATTCATTGGTTTAAGGTCAAAACAGTTTTACCTGCCTGTTCAATATATAGGGATATGGATATATTAAGCATGGACACAAATTTTTTCACATATATCTGTTAGATGCCCACTCAAACTCTAATTTGGACCCAAATTTAAAAGCTAGGCACAGTTCCAATAGCTTTCTTAGAAGTCAAGTTAATTAACAGTTTTTTTATAGGTCAAGTTTACTTGATGGGCAAGTCCGGTGTGTCTTTAAATAAGACATCCTATTGTAAAGTTTTTAATAGAGAGAGTGAGAGAGAGATACAATATTATTATAATCAGGGTTTAACAGAGGGTGTAACGGGGTTCAATGGTATTGTGAGAGAGTGTATGACAGTCTTTAATTATTCATGCAAAAGATTGCAATTTGGAGGTGATAATGAGATTATTTTTCGATTTCGTAGTTTTTTCTATTGAGGGTTTTTCATGTTAAATCTTGTGTGAGATTCTATTTACTGTGTTTGGTGGTCTTCGGGGTTTTTGCGTGATTAAAAAAATCCCAACAAGTGATATCAGAGCGGGGTTCAACGATTAATGGAGGTTCAAGCGTTGTGCGATTGGTGAAGCCGTCAACGATCTAGGCGAGGTGATCGACATTGGGTAAGCAAGAGAACTAAACATCGTTGGAGGAGAAGAATCATGTGAACAGCAAGCAAATAAAAAATAATAATAAATAAAAATAAGTTCACTGTAGCAAGGCAAAAGGGCTTGTTTAAGTACTATTTTTTCAATCAAATCCGATGGTGCAGATTGAGTTGTCTTCTAGTCGTGGAATTAGAAGCGGAATTTAATGACCCAGGAGTAGTTCCTAGGGTTTTTCAACTTGCTGAGTTTATTTTTAACGTTAGTTCTACCAAATTTAATTCTAGAATGATTAATTTGAATTTAGCTATGGTTAGAGGATGATAAAATTTTCGGGTCCAAAGTTCGATATTTTGCTATTCAATGGCAAGACAAATTTTATATTATGGCAGTGTATAGTTTAAGATCTTCTTGTGCAGTAGGGTGTTGATCAAGTTTTGGAAGAGAAGAAGCCCATAGGGATGAAGGATGTTGAATGAAGTTTCACGCAAAAAAAAGCTATCAGCGTAATTCATTTGGCACTCACCCTCTAGATCAGGTACAAATTTATGCAGGAGACCATGCCAAGGAGGTTGTGCGACAAGCTTGAGAGGAATTATGCATCGAATTCGATGACAAACGGATTGTGTTTGAGGATTGAGCTTTATTCATTGAAGATGGAAGAATGTACTATTATTTAAGACCACATCAATGCCTTTAGTCAGCTAGTGTGTCAAATTATGAGTATTGATGGGGAGATTAAAGAAGAAGAATAGATGTTACTCATACTATCTTCCCTATAGAAGTCAAACAAGCTATTAATTTAGACGATAATTGCGAGGAAGCAGACATTGAGGTTTGATGATATGACAGCACTCCTCCGCAAAAATAAAAGAATGATGGGAAAGGAGAGCATATCTAATGGTGTTGAGAGTGCACTAGCTATTGAATGTTCAAATCGAGTGAGGAGTAAGTAGAGATGCGGAAGTTACTAAGGAAGGTCAAAATCTCGGGCCAGAGATGACTGTGAAAGAGAGTGCTACTATTGTGGAAAGAAGAGTCATGTTTAGTTCAGATGTTTCCAAATACGAGATGCTTTGAAGAGCATTGGCCAATGAAGCTTCAAAAAAAATGGGAAGAATGAGAACTCCTCGACAGTTGTGTGTGATGAAGACGTGGTGCTGATAACAGAGAGTATTGGTAGTGATGTAAGTAGCACTTGAGTGTTAGATTCTGCAGGCTCGATATGTTTGCAACAACAAAAAGTACTTTGATATGTTGAATAGAGATGAAGAATTTGGTGACATGATAGTTGGAAACAATGAGAAGATGAAGATTGAAGGCGTGGGGAGAGTTCACCTCAAGCTTCACATTGAAAGGTCGGAATTCTTCGTCATGTGAGATATGTGAATTCATGTGATGCTAATTTAATTTTGTTGAGTGTGATGGCATCACGTGGGCATAAATATGTGGGTGAAGGAGAGTGATGCAAAATGTATAGTGATGGTGATTTAATTTTACGAGGGAGGAAGAATAGCAACCATATTTGCTATTTAGATAGATGTTCTGTTAATGGTGTATGTGACTCTTCTCAGGCTCTTATCCACAAGGGAGAGGTGAAGAACAAGAAGAAGATTGTGAGTTTTTTTGAAGCTGCTAAGATACATAGAGATTTTTTATGGAGGGAGGATATGTTGGGTGTCCACTCAAACTCTAAGTCGGATCCAGATTTAAAGGCTACACATAGTCCTAGTAGTTTCCTTAGAGACCAAGTTAACAGTTTTCTTGTAGGCCAACTTGACTTGGTGGGCAAGTCAATGCTGTTTTTAAATAAGGCATCATATTTTAGGATTTTTTTTTAGTAGAGAGAGGGAGAGAGATACAATATTCTTATAATCAAGGTTTAAGAGAGGGTGTAACCAGATTCAAGGGTATTGAGAGAGAGAGAGAGAGAGAGAGAGAGATTCAAGGGTATTGAGAGAGAGAGAGAGAGAGAGAGGGTATTGAGAGAGAGAGAGAGAGAGAGAGAGAGAGAGAGAGAGAGAGAGAGTGTGTGT
>NC_033800.1:89184540-89271489 GCF_001876935.1 Asparagus officinalis
GAGAGAGAGAGAGAGAGAGAGAGAGAGAGAGAGAGAGAGAGAGAGTTTGGCTATCTTTGTCTCTATACAAGATTATAATTTAGAGGTGATAGTGGATTGTTTTCGATCATGTGGTTTTTCCTTATTGAGGGTTTTCCACATTAAATCTTGTTTGAGATTCTATTTGCTGCGTTTGGTGGTTTTAGGGGGTTTTGCGTGATAAAAAAATCCCAACAATATCCATTTTTGTTCTTTATTCCATTAAAATTTTAATCATATTTGTATCCATATCTACTCATGTATTTTCAGTATCCATATTTGTATTTTATTTGATAACATTCTAGGATATCGGTAACTCTTTTCATCACTAGTCTGGACCAGAAAGCACATACATCTTGGTTAATAAATAAAAGAACAACTCTAGATGTTAGGAAATTATCATACACTTCATTTTTTAATAATTGTAACAATTAGCATGAAGCTACAAAATAAGTATACCTCTTGTGTGCCACTAGCATCTCAGAGTAACCACCGTAAGTGACACTTCCATCCCAAAAGATGCCTCCATATGTGAACTGCACCTCCTCACAATAATTCTCTTCGGAGTTGTCACAGAACTCACAGTTGAGGCAGGATGCAGCCAAGCATCCAACCCCCACCTTGTCTCCAATCTTGAATTCCTTCACATTGCTGCCAATCTCTGTCACCACGCCAGTAATCTCGTGCCTGCAATAAAACCCAAGATTTTTCCATCACTGCACTTTTTTGTTAGGGAAGATATATTTTTTTCCAAAAAAAAAAAAAAGTCTAATTTCTACATTTTATTTATTTTTGGATCCGGATCCCCTTCAATTACATGGTAACTGAAAAACGTCCAATTATGTTCTTACCGTCTATTATGCTTTCAATGGATGAAGTCACGCCACATAACGTGAAGTTTCCACTTTTATTTTGAAGGTATACTTGGAAAAAAACATTATAGTCAATATTACGCCTGTGATAATAGAAATTTTATACAATGTGATCTAATCCATTGAAACTGAGATAGTTGGTAATGATTAAAATAATTGGACCCTTTCCAGTTACAACCTAATCGTAGAGGACCTTAGTTTTTAGATGGTTATAGAATCTGTCAGATCTGTACTACTTGTTGCAATGAATGCATTTCAACCATGTGAAGTTACAGGGTATTTTTCTCCCCCTGTTATTTACTTATGTTGAGATTGAGCCAAGTCATTTTAATTATATGAGTGAATCCTTTTATAAGTCAAGGATACACATTATTTTTTAGGGGTTTTTGCTTTTAGACCCATTTGTTTACTCCCATTTATTTTTAAACCCAAGTACTATTATTTGTATCTTTAAGCCCAATTCACCTTTTGTATTTATCTTTAAACCCAAAACCACTTATTTTTATATTTTGAAGATTGGGTTTAAAAATAAATACAAAATGTGAATTGGGCTTAAAGATACAAATAATAGTACATGGATTTAAAAATAAATGGGAGTTAACAAATGGGTCTAAAAGCAAAAACCCCTATTTTTTATATTTAAATGGATGTGGATGAAAGAAACAAAAAGGAGAAATCATTATTTTTATTTAATTAAGAAGGAAAAAATGGTTATTGTACTACGGACAACAAAACTATTCAGGGTCCTTGATCGCTCATAAATTAAATTTTAATGCATACAACTATACAAGAAAGAACTATCGCTCTTGGAGGAAATGATTTACACCCAGAAAGTAATGTTCTCCTCACTTTTTAAGATGGTGACAGAGGAATTTTCGAGGCTAGTTTTACACTCCAAACAAACAAGTCCTTATCGTATTGGAATAGATTGATTATCAGGCTATCACCACTCAAGAAGAAGATGCCCATGCAATTGAAGTAAATGATTCATGCAGATAGTACAAAAAGTTTCAGAAGAGATCTGTTGATATTATTGTTATTACAGTTGTTGCATTGTTAAACCCATTAAAATACTCTTTATTTTGCTGACTTTAACCTACACCATTGCTGCGGAAACAATGACTCATAGTTGAGAAGCCTCATTTTATCCCCCTTTATCAGTGTAAATAATGACTAATACTAGAAAACTTAAAACAAATTTTTTTCCCAATATTAGTGTTATAGAATAGATCATAGAGAAACAGGGATACAAGTTCTATACAAATTCAAGATTCTAATTCTCTACAAAGAGTTTTTATGATGCAGCTAGAATGAATTAGCTATACTCAATTAATTGTAGACTCGGCTTTGTTTCTATTTAGAAACAATAACAAAACCATAAATCGACATCGATCTGTTCTATATTGCTTCTTTAAGAAAATAGCTCATGAAACCCTTATCCAAAAATTAATGATTAGCATCTCAAATGTAAGATTAGCATCAAATAGTCTCATGTTCGATTTGTGGTACAACGCATCACTGATTAAAGAAACAAGTAAGCATTTACAATCATTATGAGAACAAATAGATGGTCAAATGGATGAGCAGTAAAACACTTTTTACGTGGAAAATATAATATCTTGATAGGATTTTTATTCATTTACGTCTAATTAGAATATACCAACATTCATATAAATTAGAGGAGGGGGAAGCATTACCCGGGTACAAGAGGGTAGATCGAAATACCCCAATCATTCCTAAGATGGTGAAGATCAGTGTGGCACATCCCACAATACAATATCTTTATGCTCACATCATCATCCCCATTTTGCCTTCATATATATCATCAAACAATAATAACAACAAGAAATGAGTCAAGGCCAAGCATACATACGTAAGCTTTAAATAATTGCCCAAAGATATAATTAATTAACGAATAATACCTCCTTTGAAAAACAAAAGGAGCTATCTTCCCGTTGGCCTCAAGAGCAGCCCAACCATTCACTTTCGTCATACTCTCCTCTCCTCAAAATTCAACACACAAGAAAATGTAAACAAACTTATATTTTTATCTTTTTTTTTTCCCTCCCTTGAGCTTGATTGGTTCTCTGTGTGCTTCCATATTTAAAGCAATACTACGATCTCTCATAAATTTTTTACTTTGTAGCGTTGAGGTCGCAGGGCACCGTTGAGAATTAATGGGGTAGGCGGTAGGGGATTAATTGGTGCCCTCACGAAACATAGCGTTTGACCCCTCTCTCTTCCTTTAGCTCGTGTCCGCGCGCTGCGCATTTATCAGATTGCTTGAAGAGGTTATATTTTTCTGGCTTGGACCTAACACAGAGATCCCTTTGGAAGGTTGCCAAATATGCCTATTTATCATGCTTCACTAGACCAAAATTACTCATTTATTAAACTGAATGGACCCGAGACGCTTCCGACCAATATTCACCTTGGCTCGAATGCAGTTGAGCCAAACTCGAGCTGAGTACATATGGATAATAGAGATGACGTCACAAATTAACAAATCACAGACAAGCAGCAGATTCATGTCAGAGGTGAGTGTGAGAGGATGAGACTGCGTGCATCAGAGAAAACTCAAAATTGTGTTGGATCAAGTTATACGAGAGCCATATGTAACAGCATGAGTGCTCCACTTCAAACATTAACTCATTCTAGCAAAGTCTCAAAGCAAATAGAGAGAACCTTGACCCAAATACCAACTTGTTGGGTTGTAAATACCAGCTGTAGGCAGAGATGGACAGTCATAATTTAGGGAAAAAACTTTTATTTATTTATTTATCTATCTATCTATTTATTTTAAACAAGTCTTTTCATCTTCCCCAAATGGCATAACCAAAAAGAAAAAAAAATGCTCGAGCTTATGCGGAGTCAATTTTGAAACTATCACATGAACTGCATGAACATATCTTTTGAATTTGGGGCTAAATTTCATCTCATGCCCACGTAGTTTCAAATTTATCACCAATGATCACATGTTCTCATCAAGAGTAGTGGTCAGATGGTATAGCTACCAATCAATCTATGTCAGATTTTCTAGAAGTACCACTAACAAATAGTTTTCAAACACCCAGGTTTTATGCATGTGCAATACACGTGGTTAAATACCTTGTTTAAGTATTATTAATCTATTTCCTTACTAAAAATTTGTTCTTTGGTTCCACTTTGATAATTTTTCTCACTTATATCTTTAAACTTTAGTATTGTGATTATTTATTTTCTTTAATGTTTGTTTGAATGGGCTATAGCGAATTTAAATTTTTATATTAATAATTGAATTGATAGGAAACAAATGTATTCCAAAACTAATTTGAATTTTCATGTTATTTAGACCGACATGAAATCGAGCTTGACATGGGAAAGTATAGTTTTTTAAAAATAAAAAACACTTAAAAATAACTTTATAGAAGGAAGACGAATAATTAAAGCCAATAAGCCAAAATGACAGATTAAAAGTGGGCTAGAACGAATCTATAAAGAAATTATGAAGTTTGTTCCTAATCATTGATAGACTTCATAAAAAATTATAAACTAAAGATTAATGCTAAATTTAACACACTTTTATATGATAAAAACATCCACATAAGTATATAAAAATATTTAAAAGTTCATAAAAATTCCTTCTAGAGATTCCTAATTTTACTCAAAAAATTAAAATATTCTATAAAATATTCAAAAAAACATTAATGTCTTTTATTCTTTATGTTTCATTTTTTATTGAGTCGAGATCAATCCTTCTCTAGTATTATCTTTTTCTTCTGTAATTCTAGCATAATGTATTCGTCGTCTACATCGATTGTGACATTAGACTGGAGCTGAATTTCTTGTATTTTATCTTTCCCTGGATTTTTTGTTCATCTTTTTTTATCTTCTCATCTTACTTCATAGAGAACTTGAATGCATTTCCGATGTTCAACACAAACTTCTAGAATTACAGACTTTAATTATTTTTCTGTTTCAATAAGAATAAATATTATTCATATATATGAAAATTTTGTATTCCAAATTTATTAGTTAAATAAGGTTAGTAGTTAACTTTTTTTTCTCTATAATGATTCTTCTGTTGTGCTATGAAAATAAATATTATTCATACAATGATTCTTCAATGAGAATAAATATTATTCATATATATGAAAATTTATTAGTCAAATTTATTAGTTAAATTTGTATTTCAAATTTATTAGTTATAGAAGTTCTCAATCAATCAACCAATCATAGGATTTAATAAGCAAAATATTAATAAAAGGTCTAATAATTTTTAAATATTTTTTCTCCATCATAATCATCTTTTCAAAGTTGAAAGAGCTGATACTTTGTCCATCTCTGTAAAATATAAAATATATTTATTCAGTAAATTTAAGATTAAAATTTATAGATTAAAATTTATATATTAAAATTAGTTAATGTAAAAATAAGCCAACCTGATTATATTCTTATTTTTTCACTAATTGTAGGTGGAGTTTTAATACAGAAGAATCAAGCGTAACAATAGGTGATACATCCAACATCTTCTTTTTACCTTTGCTATTAGTAGTGCATATCAGTATGGATAAATCTGGATTTAATTCAACAAATTGATTATCAAGGGTACTATCTTGATTCACTTCAACTGGTTTCTTGTCCTAAGATAGTAATATACGTCTTAGAATGGTTGTGCGCAGAAATCAATTGTTGTGCTTCAAGGAACCAAACACAAACGCTGAGAAAGAAAGCCAAACAATGTAAAATAATGGCACAAACACAAACAACTAATTTTTACGTGGTTCGGCAATTGCCTACATTCACGGGGCAAGAAGAAGATAGGGTTTTTACTAATAAAGAAGAAGAGTACAAACTGGGATTACAAATCACTCAAACTCACCAATTAATCTCACCAACAAAGCTCTTAATCTCTCAAACAAAACCCTAACCAAAAGCTCCAGAAAATACCTCTTTTATGTGCTCCAAATACTCCACAACAACTCCCTAAAGAAATCCTAAAATGTGGTTGCTATTTATATCAAACAGTAATCCCAAACAGAATAGGAAACTGCAATCAGGCCCTAACCCGACTGGCGGTCGACCGTCGAAATCGTCGTGATCGACTGGACAGAATGACAGAAATCAAAAAAATACATTACAGGATCCGCGGTCGACCGCACTTGACGTCGCCGTCGACTAGCCAGAAAAACCGAAAAACACCATGTAATCGTGCACGTTTGCGGTCGACCACACCAAAGCTCGCGATCGACCTGTAAGCACCCAAATGACTGTCTGGATCAAATTTACTAATCTTGTCCAATGTTTTCGCCGTTTCTACAATTCCCACCTCAGTGAAGTTTTTTTCAAAACTGAAACGACACTAACCAAACCAAATATTCCACTTGTTGCGTCCAGTACGAAGTGAAATAAATTCACGACAAAGGAGTCGAGAACCCAAACGAGAATGCAAACAAACTCTAAATATCGGTATCAACTCACCAAACTGGCTGCATCATAAATGATTGTCTACGTATCCTCGTGCCTAAGGAATTAAGCATTCACGTAGTTCACCCAAATGGCCTCCAAAGACCCTCAATCTAATAGAAGAGTTCCCAACTCTTCACCAACAAATTTGCGGCTAATAGCTCTCCCAATGGCCCCAAAGTGAGATAAACCAAAATAGCACACGAACAAGAAAGCCAAAGTGAGACAAACCAAAATCTAATACCACTTGTTGTGCATAGCGAAACTCGAAAGTCAAATAGTGTACGAACAAGAATGAGAAAGATCACAACCAAAACATAAGCACAAATCACAATCAGAGCAAGACAAACCAATCACCTCCACCTGAGGTGAACCAACGGTCATATCCAAAATTCAAACTATGTCCACTAGCTGCACTCGAATCAACAAACTCATCATCTGCATCCACATCAATATGATCCTCATTCTATGTCACCTCAGCTGGAATCTCAAACGATGCAAAATGATCTGGAGAATGTGGAGTAATCTCCACCTAACGTGGAGTAACATCACTCTCCACCCGCTGTGATATCCCAATGATCTGTCCAACACTCTCCACCTGCCGAGAGTCAAGTGTGACATACCTGTTCAGAACAATATTAGAGTCCAACAACTGATAACCAAACACGCATCTGAATTCCAAATATGCACTCGGATCAAATCTCACATCCTCGATGTGACCATATGCTGGGCAACTAAATATCCGAAGCAACCCAAAATCTGAAACAGCTCTACCAGATCCAAATTCTCCAAATGCAGCAGTCAACAACCTATGAATAAGATGGCTCTAATATGTCAAAGCCTAAACACCATAACTCCTCTACAAACCAATGCTCGAAATCAAACTGATCCTCCTCTAGTAAGGAACGACTCATCAAATCTGCCAACTCATCTCGTCGCCCTAATATTTCCTCTCTAATGAAGTGTCTCAAACTGTCGTGAGCTCGGCACAAACGTAAAAAAGAACCCCTACCAAAATTAGAACGACATATTACCTTTATGCCAATATACTCCTTCCACCTGTTGTTGACTACTAGGACTTTACACTAAAGGGACTTGGTTACAACCCACAAATGCCTAGAACAGTACCCAACACATGAAACTAAATACATATTATCTCCTGATGATGCCTCCTTAGAAGGCCCCCAAATGCCTGAATGAACACCACCTAGAAGACCCTTCGCTCGATGAATAGAAGTGCCAAACTCCACCTTAATCTCCTTGTTCATATCAATGTACTCACATGACTTCAATCTTCAGGTCAAAGAACTCCTCAACAATCCATGCACGTTACCAATAATCGAATAACCCAACCTCAACAAACGCCACAGTCTAGCCAAATCCAAAGAAGTCGTCAGCTCTCTACCAATCACCATGCTTCTAATCAAATTATAAAAATTCTTCCTCCTGACGCCCTTCATCACAATCATGGACCCAAATGTAACATTCAGAGATGCATCTTCTAAGGTCACCCTATAGCCTGCTGCCTCCAAAACTCCAAGTAAAATGATGTTCTTCTTCAACTGAGGAATGAACATTACTTCATCCAACTCCCGAATCACTCTGTCATACATCCTAATACGAATGGTACAGATACCACCAATAGGGCATTCATGATCGTTACCCATGAGCATGTCATGCCCTCTTTCCAACTCCTGAAAGCTGGAGAACCAATCCCTCCTAGGGAAAATGTGGTAAGAAGCACCTGAATCCATCATCCACTCTATAGAGTTGGTAACACAAACTGACGGTAGTGCAGTACACGAATAGTCCGAAGAATCTGAATCTGAATTGTTGCCACTAGTCTTGGCAACATTCACCTTTGAAGCTTGAATAGCTTTTCCCTTATTCTTCCCTACTCGATCAACCAACTTTAGGTATTTGCCTTTCAAATATCCATCCTCTTTACAAAAGGCACACTGATTCCTACGGACTCCAGGATGTGCCCCTCTAGACTGCGACCTCCTATTTTGGTTTGGCTCTTTGCTCTTGCGACCAATGCCCCCTCTACCGGCTCAATTGAGTCTCTTTATCCTTCTTTCGAAGCTGATAATTCACAAGTGTAGCAGTGACCTCACTATACGAAAGAGATGATTTCTCATTAATCAGAGTAAGGACGAAGGTCTCATATTCCTTGTCAGGCAAGGAACTCAACAACAACAACGACTTGTCCTTATCTTTAACCATAATATCTATATTTACCAAATTCGTAAGAAGCTTCGTGTAGTGGTTCATGTGATCACCAATGGAGGTTCCTTTCTTCAATTAGAAGTGGTAAAGCCTCCTCTTCAAATACAAGTGATTTTTCACTTTCTTGGTCAAATACTTACTCTTAAGAATCTCCCAAATCTTCTTTGCTGAAGTCTTATTGATCACATCATATTTCAAATCTTGAGTTAAACAAGATCTAATCACACCACACGTCGTTCAATTCATCTTCTTCCAAACCTTTTCCTTAATGTCGTCTGGTTTCCCATCCAACTCTAATGTATCTTTAAAATTTTACACGTTGAGCGCATCCAAGACTTCACATCCCTAAAGACTAAAATTGTTAGTGCCATTAAATTTCTCCACATCTATCTTTATAGAGAGAATACTCAAACTTTGGACGGTCTTCACGCCAGAAGTACCCTCCACAACTCCTTCTTTCTCGGACGTCTTTCTCAAAGAACTAACAAACCAATGCGGAACAAACGAAGAATAGATCCAAACTGAAAAGGAGATATTTTTATACCTCTAAGTGAAACCCTAATAAGAGCCTCCGAAACATCTCAACCCGACACGACGGAAAGGAGATCCACAATAGTAAAAATCTCACATTTATCACCAACTGAAACCCTAGACGAGCTTCTAAAGCGATCTACTCCTCCACCTAGCCCAAGCGTAGTCAAAGCTCTGATACCACTTGTTGTGCGCAGAAGCTAATTGTTGTTCTTCGAGGAACCAAACACAAACCCCGAGAAAGAATGCCAAACAATGCAAAATAACGACACAAACAACCAATTTTTACATAGTTCGGCAAGTTGCCTACGTCCACAGAGCAAGAAGGGGATGGGGTTTTCACTAATAAATAAGAAGAGTACAAACTAAGATTACAAATCACTCAAACTCACTAATTAATCTCACCAACAAAGCTCTTAATCTCTCAAACAAAATCCTAACCAATAGCTCTAGAAAATACCTTTTTTCTGTGCTCCAAATATCCCCATAATATCTCCCCCAAAGAAACCCTAAAACGTGGTTGCTATTTATATCAAACAGCAATCGTAAACAGAACAAGAAACCACAATCAGGCCCAAACTCGATTGGCGATCGACCACTGAAATCGTCGCGATCGACCGGATAGAACGACAGAAATCAAAAAATACATTACAGGGTCCGTGGTCGACCGCACTTGATGTAGCAGTCGACCGGCCAGAAAACCCGAAAAACACCCAGTAGTCGTGCACATCTGCGGTCGACCGCGCCAAAGCTCGCGGTTGACCGGCAAACACTCAAATTTCTGTCTGCATCAAATTTCCTGATCTTCTCCAATGTTTTCGTTGTTTCTACAAGAACAACATAAACATGATTTAAATTTTGAAATAAAGAAACGAAATATCAATTTAGCAACAACTTCTTTCTTAGAGTTTTAATTAGAAGCATTTTTAGGTGTTGATAAATCTGGAGTATATTGAATGAATTAACTGCCATGGCCATTAGCAAGTGTCATATCAAGTGATTTGTCATCCTTTGATAAAAATAAATTTAGTATTAAAATGAATACTTTGCATAAAATTATAGAATATAATGTTATTACTTAGAATGTTGAAATGTTACCTTTCCATCAGTTAGCAATAATAGTCTGTTAAGCTTTTCATTGTCCATATCATCATCTAATAACCATGTAGTCTTCAATTCATTTACCTGTGTTAAATTCTGTAACCTTAGTATGAAAATGCATATTTCTACTGATTAATCTCTTGATAAAAAATAAAATATTCTTATTTTCTACATCCTGTTTAAGCAAATATAAAAATAATTTTCAAATCATCTATTAAATTAAGAAACATATTAAAAATTTAATTTAGTTACGATATAATTTACCAAATCCAGTGAAGTTGCTAACTCTAAAGGATCAATTTTCATCAAACGAAGAACATCATGATAGAATATTACAAATATAGTAATGTATGTTCCATCCGTCACTTGTAAGATAATTTTGTACCTAAAGTTAAATAGCATATTCATGTTATATATTGTTTATTCAATTTAATTTTTTTAAACTGTAAATTATTTATATTTATAAAATTTATAATATCCTATTTACCTTCCTTCTACATGTTTGATTTTCTTTTTATGAAAATTGCAACATAGAACCCTATTGGTCTCTTTTAACTTTTTATTACAATCAGCATGAGAAGGATATTACCAACCTGGCGTATCCTCAATTCCCGTGATTTGAGTGCTGGTAAAGAAAAGTTTCTGCTAAAATAGTATAGATAAACAATGTATACATCAAGTGAATTATAAAAAAATAACAAAAATTAAAGTACATGATAAATTAATTAAAGTATTAACCTTTGAAAGTATATATAATATAATTATAGAGTCGTTGTATAATAAATTTAGAGTACAACAAACGGGTCACAAAAATACACTAAGTTTTGATTCTCCTGTTTCAGTTTTCCCCCAGGGCACATGTTAAATCTTCCCACAAAGTGATAGCTATAGTATTGAACCTGATAAAAGAAATAATATATATTTATTTAATATTTAGTTCTAAAATATATTTTTGCATTTTCTTATAAACAATAATAAAATTGTAACTTACTCATTATCATGCATTATAAAGCTTCTAAACAAATTTTTGTTCATTCATGTCCATGCTATCAATCACATAAATTTCATTAGTTATTCCAATCACGTCTATATAAGAAAATAATTAAAATTTAACATATTTTGACATACATGATAATCTATGAGGAATATAAATATAATACCTACAAAAAATTCTATTGAATCAATTCTTGATTCAATCTCTACGTAAGGAAGAAACTTGAATTTATATTTTTTTATATCATCGTTGTCCTCCTCTAAAACTTGATGTTTGTACGATAACACAAATGAATAGATACTGGAGTGCTTACTAGTTTTGTATATCTTATTTGCAATAACAATCTTTACATTTGAGAAAATGTAAAATTTTCCTTATTATATTAATATTCTCAGTTATAATGCATCATTCTTATAACAAAAATCATGTAAATGACGATTCTGTTAAAAATTAAATAAAAAAGCATAATTAAAGTAAATTTGTGTTATTTAACCTTGCGGTATTCAATATATAATAATTTTGAATGTAGCTCGTTATAAGGAGAATAAAGTTAATTCCAGATGAGATTCATGTGTTTAGTTTTATCCTTCCCATGTTCGAGTGATTCTTCCTTTTAAGATGATATCATTTTCAACTAACTAAAGCTCATTTAATGGCGTGTATGCTACAATTTTATTATTTTATCCTCTCATCCTGATAAAATATCCACAAATTCATTTAATAAGAATATAATTTTAAATAAAATGATGCTATAAAATAATAAAATTAGTGACCATAATTAAAATAATATCATAATATAATTTCATAAAATCTTATTAATCATTAATAATTAGCAAACATAATATGTCGGTTAAACAAATTATAAGAATTCCATATCAAAATGATATCAAATCAAATCCTAACTACCTTCAAAATTGTTTCCATAATTTCAAATTTTCATTTAATATAGTTTTCAATCAATATAAGTTTCATTTAATATAATTTTCATTTAATATAAAACTAAGTTATTGAAATATTATTTAAATACTAATTTTGACAATTAGAAAACATAAAATAATTCTTGACTAAATTTTATTGTAATTATCCGTATTATTATTTTCAATTATTTTCTATAAAATTAACCAACATATATTTTATATAATTAGTTAAAATAATTCATTAAATATTACTGCAACAAATTAGTAAATAAATAGTAAAATTTAAACTTTTTAAATTCAGCTTTAAATAATATACTAAATAAGTAAATAAATAATAACATAATAAATCAGTAACTAAATACTTAATTTCTAATCTAAATAAATAATAACATAATAAATCAGTAACTAAATACTTAATTTCTAATCATATTTTAAATAACTAAGTAATTATCCGTATTATTATTTGTAATTATTTTCTATAAAATTAACTAACATATATTTTATATAATTAGTTAAAATAATTAAGTAAATATTACTGCAACAAATTAGTAAATAAATAGTTAAAATTAAACTTTTTAAATTCAGCTTTATAATAATATACTAAATAAGTAAATAAATAATAACATAATAAATCAGTAACTAAATACTTAATTTCTAATCATATTTTAAATAACTAAGGGAGCATTTGGTTACCAGTGTGTTTTTTCGTTTCTGTTTTTTTTCTTCACAAAAACAATCACACGCGTTTGGGAACTGAGTTGTTTTTTTAAGCTGACCCTTCACTAAGTCCAAAAAATCCACGCTTTCCTCAAAACACCTAAAAGGTGTTTTTGAGATCCGTTTCTTTTTCTCCCCTAAACCCCTGATGCCCTTTTCTCCCCCAGACCCCCGATCCCCTTTTCCCCTTAGCCCTAACCCTCATCGTCGCCTCTTCGAATTGTCGGCACNGCAGCCTCCAACTCAAGTCCAAGTTGGAGCGGGAGATCTTGGACCTCAAGTCCAAGCTGGCCTTCCTTCGCCTAAAGTCGCCCCTCGACAACCACCATCTCCGCCTTAAGTACCCCCTCAACAACCACTACCTCCGCCACTCTGAAATCGCCACCCCCGACCCGTCGCCCAGCCACTGTTCTTCCCCTGAAAATTTGGGAGGTAATTTTTTTAATGGGTTTGAATTTTTGCTAATCGTCTATGTTCATGTAGATTGTTTGAGTTTTTCTAAGTGGGTTTTGTTTGTGGATTTGTTTGTACAATTTTTGGTCAATAATTTGTTTGAGTTTGTAGAGGAATAATTCTTGTGTTTTGGTTACCAGAAAACAAGTTTGAAAAATAAACACCATGGTATGTTATTTTTTAAAAAACACTACAAAAAAAACACTTTGGTTACCAAGCACACTCTAAGTAACTAAATAATAATAACATAATAAATCTAAAAAAAATAGTTAACTTTAAATCCTATAAATTACAGCTTCATAAAATATTAAATAAGTTAGTCAATAAATAATAAATATTATACTTTAATTTTCATATGAATATATTAAATAATCAAATCATTATGATGATAATAAACATTAAATACATAGTTAATTTTAAATATTAATATATTAATTAGTTAATTATTTAAAAATATTAATTATACTATTATACTGAAAATTATAATTAATTTTTAATCATATTTATCAATATAAAAAATATTTTGCTTTTTAAACAAATAATAAAAAAATAAAAAAATTAACCTTTATGTATATACATCATGTTGTAGGATAACAAATACTCATATATATAAATTCTATAAAAATATCAAAAAAATATTAATGTACTATAATATTTTCAGTAAATTAGTAATTAAATAGTACAATTTTTATTTTATAATTATATATTAAATGAGTAAATTTAAGCAACCTACATTGGTTATTCAGAATACCTTTCATTTGGAATTCAAAAGATTTTGCAAATTAAGAAAATCATGATATTTTACATACAAAAAATACATATAATTTAATCAACCTATACTTATAATTTAGCATTAAAATGATATAAAAATAAATTTTTAGAACTATCTTTAAAAAATTCCAGCAAATAATTTCAAATTAAAATTTGAAATTCCAAAACTAAATAATTTCAGCAAATAAAAAACCATGAATAAAAATTATTTTTTAGAAGTATTTAAATAAAAAATAGAAAATTAAAATTAATTTAGGTATTCATTAATCTCATAATTACTATTTTTAAATAATTTCAAATTTTATTTATTTCAAAAATGCTATTAAATTTGAATTAAGTTAGAAATTAGGAATACGATCTAGATTTGATAATTTGTAGAACCCCGTATTTTGTTAGAAGTATAGGTGAATTATTAGTGATAAATAATTTTATTTGTGGTAAATGACTTGAGGTCATGGATATACTTGGTAACAAAATTATTAGCTATGTATGAGTGTGGTTTCATAGAATTCCGTGCATTGGTTTTGGCTGAATAACAAAACATGCACGAATCTGGATATAGTGTCTGCTCAGTCGACTTATGAGTCGACTCATGAGTCGACTAATGAGTCGACCGATGAGTCGACTGACGGGCTGATTTCAAATTTTTCTTTTCTTTTGCGGGTTTGGGTTGGTTTGTTTCGGGTTTGACCGCTTACATAAAAACTCTCCTACCCGAAACCAACCCCAAAACTCCTCAGACCCCAGAGAAAACCCTAGCCCCCTCTATCCTCTCAAACCCTAGCTCATTTTGGTGATTTTTGGAGAATTTTCGGAGGATTTCAGCGAGTTTTGGCGAGGTGCAGCGAAGGGGATCTTTCTCCTCGGATTCAGGGGTTGTTTCAGCATATCAAAGGTGAGTAACATCTCGCCCAGCCCTACACCCACTGTTTGTATGATTCTATTTGGTTTTATTTCTGATTTTTGAGCCTAAAACATATTTTTGTGCATAAAAATAGATGCTTTACATTCTAAGATGCAAGATCTATACTTTTCAGTTAGTAAAAAGCTCACCAACTTTTTTGTGATATAGATCCAGATCTGGAATTAGTCTTAAATATGGGTTTCATGTGATTTAATGTTTTCAATACGTTTTTAAACATGAAGAAATATGTTTAGGGTTTTGATGTAAAATAATACATGCAAATCTTTCGTTTCTGTTGATATACATGTGTTAGAATTGAATATATATTGTTGGACATTATTAAAGAGAACTTTAGTTAACGTTTTTACAAATAATCATCGTAAGCAGAAAACTGGGGATTTTTTGCTTAGTCGACCAATGAGTCGACTCATGAGTCGACTTATGAGTCGACTGATGAGTCGACTAATGAGTCGACTGACAGGAAAATGTTTAGTTTTGTGTTTTGTTCGGTCGACCAATGAGTCGACCAATCCTAGTCGACACATGAGTCGACTGATGAGGTGTTTTACAGATTTTTGTTCTGTTCGAGTTGCTTTTCGAGGTCGCCTCGATTATCTGACACTAGTTTACAATGTTAGTGATTTATATGTACATGTGAGTTGACTTTTGACACAAGTACCGATCTGCACACCGAGGCACATGTGACATGAGCCTATGTGTATCTTTTGTGTATACATGTATCATCGACACTTACACTTTGCATAATTTATATTTAGTCCTTGTGTTGGACATGCATTACCTTTCAGTCCTCGTGTTGGACATTCATTTCATTCGGTCCATGTGTTGGACATTGGTTATATTTAGTCCATGCGTTGGACATTGGTTTTATTCAGTCCGTGCGTTGGACATCGGTTATATTCAGTCCATGCGTTGGACATTGGTTTCATTTAGTCCATGCGTTGGACATTGGTTATATTCAGTCCATGCGTTGGACATTGGTTATATTCAGTCCATGCGTTGGACACTCGTTACTTTCAGTCCATGTGTTGGACGTTTACTTCATGCAGTCCATGTGTTGAACATTTAATCTATATAGTCTATGTGTTGGACACTTAATCGTTTTCTTTTCTCACATGACACTCATGTGAGTTCGTCATGACACTATGTTTGGAAGTAGAGATGGGTTTTGTATTCTTTTAAGTTATTTGTTCTTGCATTAGATTTTGGGTTTGGTATTTAGGGATTTACAATCTGAGCTACATGGTATATACATGAGGGTTTCCTTGTTTGGATTATTTCGCTCGACATACCTATGCTTGTGTTGTAACTTCCTAAATACTAAAATCCTCTCATACCTAAGTACTTACAATCTGAGCTACATGGTATATACATGAGGGTTTTCTTGTTTGGATTATTTCGCTCGACGTACTTATGCTCACGTTGTAATTATCTAAATCGTTGTCCCTCCCCCTTTTAGGTAACGACCCCGGAGCCCAGAGAGTCGCAGGTTGATGGCGAGGTACTTTAGCTTCAGCTATTCTATTATAGTTATATTTTACTTTTGAGCTCCACTGTAGACTTTGTTTTGACATTTTGAGAGTTTATTCTAGAAGTTGTAAAGGTTGTGTGCCTTATTTCCTTTTATTCAGACATTTGTATTTGAGACCTGTTAAGAAGTTCCAGTTTATTCACTTCAAACATTGACTTGTACTTTAGAATGTTAGATGATGAAGTATTAATCAAATCTCTATTATTTCATCAGTTGACTCTTGTATTATCTTTTACTTACTTTTGTACCTATACCTGTTATTTGATTATTTCATCAGTTGACTCTTGTATTATCTTTTACTTACTTTTGTACCTATACCTGTTATTTGACTCTACTAGAGAGATAGTAATTAATTATCTTTTACTTACTTTTGTACCTATACCTGTTATTTGACTCTACTAGAGAGATAGTAATTATGATGATGAAACATGTTATTACACGATGTGGTGCATGACAGGTTTAACATTTTTTGTTTCACCTTGGACTGCAGTCTTGTGTGAACCCAGGGGCGTCACATAATTTAATTAAAGTTAGATGTTTTTCCATTATATATAAATTTGGTAACTTGAATTTGGTAACATAGATATGGTAATTTGAAACTTTTTTAAATCTTAGTATTTTTAATTTCATAATTAGTGTTAAATTTGGTATAAAAATGAATATTTTGAAAAAAAAAATCTTCTTTGAAATTTTAATTTTAATTTTGTATTTTTGTAAAATAGTTGTGAAATTTTATTTTTTCCAAATCTAATTCTAATTTTGAAATTAAAAAAGACCAAAATTTGAAAAAAATTCAAACTACCATATTTTTGTTGCCAAATTCAAGATACCAAATTTATGTCTAATAGATTCATAATTTAAGTAAGTTAACGGAAAACATCTTACTTTAATTAAATTATGAAATTTAGATTGTGGTCATATTATTTAACTTATTTCAAATTTAATAGCATTTTTAAGATAATTTAATTTCAAAATTAGTTAAAAAGAGTAAATATGAAATTAATGAAAACCTAAATTGACTTCAATTTTCTACTTTCATTTTTAAATGGTCCTAAAAATTTAATTTTATAAAAATTAAAATTAAATTTGTAAATCTACAAACAAATTGTTTGAGTAAAAATTTTAATTTAAGCAGTATTTAAAAAACAAAAATAAATTTCCATAACTATCTAAAGTAAAAAAATAAAAAATTCCAAGTAAATCTAGAAAATTAAAAATTAATTATTTCAGTTAAAATTTTAATTTAAAAAAATATTTAGAAAACTAAAAGTTCTTATGTATTTGCAATCACAGCCTCTTGATTTACATGATATAATTTCAAATTTATTAAATTTTCACAAATTTCTAAATTTAAAAATATAAAATTCAAATTAATGTCATAAAATATGTTTTATAGTTGCTATTTTTAAAAAATTCAACATCTTTAATAGAATATTTTTCTAGAATATTTTTTCTAGAATATTTTTCCAATAATTGTTAAAATTAAAAAAATATTATACAAAATAAAATAAAATAAATATTGAACAGTTGTGGATTAAATAACTAAATTATTTTTCTCCAAGCAACAAAAGCACCATAGGTTAAAGAAAAAAAATTGGAGATCCTTTTTTCAATAAAGTGATTTTTCTTAGAAAAATTTAAATTGAAACTATTAGATATAAAAAATTTAATTAAATATATAAAAACGAAAATAACTATTCAAGAGTTGGAGAATAAATACTTTCTTCACACAAAAGTATCTTGGGTTGTAGATAAAAAATCAGGGTATTATTTCTCGAAATTAAATTCGAAGATAAAAAAAATTGGATAATATTTTGTTTTTGAGAAAAATTATAACCTAATTTTTTTATTTTAAAAAGAAAAGTCTGAATGAGATTATAGGGATTTGATCGTATTTGTGATTTTTGATGATTAGAATTAGTTATAAAAGATATTGCAACACATGAATCTCTAGGTATCATCAATGGATAGAAAGTTTGGTGGATGGTTCACTTAAGTTGATATAAGTTTTTCTCTTTGATATTTCAAAAACTTTCTTGAGCTTGTTGTGCTTACTCAATTTCAAGACTGTTGGGTAGTATAGCAACATGAAGGTGTTTATTTTTTTGTTTAAGTGAAAAGTTTGATTGTATGTAGAGAGGCATTGTAGGTGAGTTTGCAAAGAATGTAGTAATACAATTTCATCAAATTAATATTTTTGTGAAAATAATAATATCTGATATATTCTCAATTAGCAGGAAATAAATGTTATTGATCTTATACCTCCATGGTTTTAAAAGAAATAAGGTGAGGATTTGACAAAATTACAATGGGCTAAAATTGTTTGGTTCTATAATAAATGAATTGGGCCTTAATAAAAGAGGACTGCTCTCTCTCGATAAAGGAAATTGTTTTAAAAACATTCTTAAAATGAAAATTGGAGATGCGGGGTATCGATCCCCGTACCTCTCGCATGCTAAGCGAGCGCTCTACCATCTGAGCTACATCCCCCTTATATTTTGTGCCATTATAATATCATATATTAATCATTAATCTAGACCGCAAAATGCAAATGAGTGTTTAATCGACCCATGGTCAGAGAATCATTATTCCCTCATTATAGAATTGAGAAGAAGAAATGCTTTCTCTCTTTACTATTAACCGAGGCAATACCACATACGTGCTGTTATGTAAATAAATGTTTGCAAAAGCTCTATAGCTATTTATAGAAAGAGCACCCGAAACATGAAAACAGTCTGTTGACTATGTATAAACACCCACCAAACTTCACTACCCCAATCGAGATCTTGAAATATGATCTTCTAGGTGTTCGAACTTGTAGAAAAAAAAAATTGTGGCGGTGGGTTAGCGGTGGGTTATCACATACTTTTCGAGCCGCATGGTAGAATCCAAGCAGCATAGCTTGGATGGATTGATTGTTGTGGGCGGAAGCCAAAACCGATGTGCATTGAGGAACCAAACCAAACGTCGAGAGAAGGTCAAACAAACCAAAGTAATACCACAAACACAAAAAAACCAATTTTACGTGGTTCGGCAAGTTTCCTACGTCCACAGGGCAAGAAGGGGATGATATTTTCACTAATAAAGAAGAAGAGTACAAACTGAGATTACAAATCACTCGAACTCACCAACAAATCTCTAATTCTCTCCAAACAAAATCCTAACAAATAGCTCAGAAAATACCCCTTTTCTGTGCTCCAAATATCCTCTAAAACAATCCCAAAGAAACCCTAAAACGTGTGTTTGTATTTATACCAAGCACAAATCCCAAACAGAACTAGAAACCAAAACAGACTTGAACCCGACTCGCGGTCGACCGCACTTGACGTCTCGGTCGACCGGCCAGAACGACAGAAAACAAAAAATCGATTACAGGGTTTTTCGGTCGACCATCGAAATCATCGCGGTCGACCGACCAAAAATCCAGAACCTGTACAAAGTCGTGCACGTTGCCGGTCGACTGTGCCAAAGTTCGCGGTCGACTGGAGAGTACCCGAATGTCTGTCAGCTCCATTTTTTCTGATCTTCTCCAATGTTTTCGTCGTTTCTACGATCCTCCACCTCGACAAAGTTTTCCCAAAACTGAGCCGACACCAGTACCAACCAAACGTCTTACTTGTTGCGTCCAGTACGAAATGGAATAAATCCACGGCAACGAACTCAATCCACAACAAGTCAAGACCAAAATGAGAATGTGATCACTCTCCAAACATCGGTATCGACTCACTGGACATGTTGCATCGTAAATAACTGCATACGTATCCTCTTGCCCAAGGAACCAAGCCTTCACGTAGTTCACCAAATGGCCTCTAAAGACCCTCAATCAACTAGAAGAGTTCTCAACCCTTCTCCAACATCTCCAACAAATCTGCAACTGATAGCTCTCCCAATAGCCCCAAAGTGAAATGATCCAAACACCTCCATCTGAGGTGAGCCAACAGCCATATCCAAATCCAAACTATGTCCACTAGTTGCACTCGAATGAACCAACTCATCATCTGCATCCAAATCAACATGATCCCCAATCTGTGTCACCTTAGCTGGAATATCAAATGATACAGTATGATCTGGAGTATGTGGAGTAATCTCCACCCAATATGGAGTAGCATCACCCTCCACTCGCTGTGATATCCTAACGATCTAATCAACACTCTCCACCTGCCGAGAGTCAAATATAACATACCTGCTCAGAACAAAATCATAAGCCAATACCTAATAATCAAACACGCATCTAAATCCCAAATGTGCACTCGGATCAAATCTCACATCCTCGATTTGACCATATGCTAGGCGACTGTAGGCTGTCTAAAAATCACAATGGATAGTTGACCCCTATCAGACTTCGACCGATAGTTTTGACTAAGAAGGTTACAATCAGATGACTTTCTCGTTAATAAAGGAAGGCTCAATCAGAGGATTCTTCTATGGATCAAGAAGAGATTACAAGGCAATGATTTCTTCAAAACCAAGATGTAGAATTCATCCTTACAGTTGAAACACAAATCAACGCAATCACTATATCCTCAGCTATTTCGCAGCTCCATATCGCTGCAAGCGCGGCTCTATATCGCTGCAAACGCAGCTCTATATCACTACAAACGTGGCTCTATATCGCTGCAAACACAGCTCTATATCGCTGCAAAAACGCGACTCCAGATACTACGTTTAAACGTAGGATCATACCCAGAACGCAAGTCAAGACTTTGACCCGTTCAAACGCGATCCATACGGTTTTAAGAAAACCGCTGTTCACCCACGATTTGGGGAGTGGTTTAAGTGGGTCGTTATACCCGATTAATGGGGCGACTAAACCCTCATATAGGTACGGATTATAGGGGTAGTTACACCCCTAATACCCCTATAAATATCAACAAACTCAAGAGAGTTTGGGATCGGATTTAGAGATCGAATTCTGGAGAGGAGAAAATCTGGAGGCAACAATCTTCAACAGCCGAAGATTTTCAGATATTTGATACTTGGCTTCTCAACCGAATTATTTCGGTTCAAACAACTATTTTTTACCAGAGTTTGTCACTCGTTCTGAGTTACAAAACTCGTCAAGAGTTCTTGATCAGTTCGACCACACAAGTCAGTTGTTCCAGTGACTTGAGACATTCGGATCGTCAACGGAGAGCAAATTCGATGCGAGCATTCGAAGGAGGCACTCCATCGCCACTGTGAAGAACCCAAAATTAAACAAATGGGAGAATCCAGATCATTCTCTTTTCTTTTGTAATCGGAATTCAAATTGTAATTAAGATCGAGAGAATACAAATCAAATTTCTTTCATTCTTTTTCTTTTGTAATCGGAATTCAAATTGTAATTAAGATCGAGAGAATACAAATCAAATTTCTTTCATTCTTTTTACTACAAATTTTCCACCGTAATTAAGATCGAGAGAATACAAATCAAATTTCTTTCATTCTTTTTACTACAAATTTTCCACCAAACAAAAGATGGCGATTCCGCTGGGGACTAGCTTCTATGACGACGAAGTGGTGATGCAATCCGACGTCCATTTCGCTGGAACAACTGTGGAAACTCTTGTTATAGAGTTTGATCAAGCCAAGTACGAGGAAGCTATTTCCTCTGGATCGCTTAGCCCCAAGGCTAGGCACAACATCCGAAAGATCTCCAAAGAGATCAAACATGTTGCTGAAATGCTAAAGAAAGCCCTCTCATTTGGCCAGAATTCATCAAACAGCCCCTCCTCCAAAGAAGCGGGCTTAGCCTCTGTTGAACTCGTCCAACGAGTTGAACGATCCATGTCTGCATCAACACGACGTGCTATGGGCCACAAACGGCCTATAGAAGAGGCAAAAATGCCAATGACGTTGCCGCAAAGGCTTTGAAACTAGCTACGAAGAACACTGCTCGAAGACGGAGAAGATTCATATGACGGGCACATCTTCAAGAAAGTTGATCTCTTACCCAACGCGAGGATCACGTTTTTGAGACTCTGCCTGAACACGGTGTTTCTACTCGAGAACACATACTTCGCGACAATGAGCCTAATTATGAGCCTCGCATGATACAGCTGAAACGCGACCCTCAGTGGCGCGTTGCTCCTCCAAAACGCAACCCTCAGGAAGGCGCTACCAAAGATAAACGCGTATCTCAGGAATGCGTTCAAGTGGAATGTGATCCTCAGGGGTCTGTTTCATCATTTAAACGCAGGCCCTGACCTAATCTTTACAAACCCAAACGCTACCCTCGCGTTTATTCTCAAGAACGCGACATGGTCCGCCAAGTTCAAAAAGGACAACATGGGCTTAAAATCCATGTTCGTCAAGAATCAGTCTTACCCACTCAATAGCAGGGGTTCCTTCTTCCATCTTCATGCTCGGTGAAAGGTTCTTCTCAAGTATCTGATTTACGGGAATTATTGCCGAGAGGAAGACCAACATCGCAAGCAGCTCATTCTTGCCAATGTGAGCGGCTTATATCAGTAGTCCTTTCAGAATACCACTGTTGTACACTTGAACCTCGACAATCGGTATTCAACCGATTAACAAACGTCGCCAGACCTATCAAGCGACGATGTCATCACAAAAAGAAAATAGCAGAAGCTAAATATTCCGAGGTCACTATCAATGTGATCAGCAGAGGGAAAGCCTCGGCTCCTAATTCTGATGAATCAAAAAGAAGTCATTCCCCGACTGTTCGGGAAATTTGTGACGAGTTCGAAGGAGTATATCAACACACTCAGACTCGGACAGGAGCTATCCGCTCGAAGACGGAGAAGATTCATATGACGGGCACATCTTCAAGAAAGTTGATCTCTTACCCAACGCGAGGATCACGTTTTTGAGACTCTGCCTGAACACGGTGTTTCTACTCGAGAACACATACTTCGCGACAATGAGCCTAATTATGAGCCTCGCATGATACAGCTGAAACGCGACCCTCAGTGGCGCGTTGCTCCTCCAAAACGCAACCCTCAGGAAGGCGCTACCAAAGATAAACGCGTATCTCAGGAATGCGTTCAAGTGGAATGTGATCCTCAGGGGTCTGTTTCATCATTTAAACGCAGGCCCTGACCTAATCTTTACAAACCCAAACGCTACCCTCGCGTTTATTCTCAAGAACGCGACATGGTCCGCCAAGTTCAAAAAGGACAACATGGGCTTAAAATCCATGTTCGTCAAGAATCAGTCTTACCCACTCAATAGCAGGGGTTCCTTCTTCCATCTTCATGCTCGGTGAAAGGTTCTTCTCAAGTATCTGATTTACGGGAATTATTGCCGAGAGGAAGACCAACATCGCAAGCAGCTCATTCTTGCCAATGTGAGCGGCTTATATCAGTAGTCCTTTCAGAATACCACTGTTGTACACTTGAACCTCGACAATCGGTATTCAACCGATTAACAAACGTCGCCAGACCTATCAAGCGACGATGTCATCACAAAAAGAAAATAGCAGAAGCTAAATATTCCGAGGTCACTATCAATGTGATCAGCAGAGGGAAAGCCTCGGCTCCTAATTCTGATGAATCAAAAAGAAGTCATTCCCCGACTGTTCGGGAAATTTGTGACGAGTTCGAAGGAGTATATCAACACACTCAGACTCGGACAGGAGCTATCCGCTCGGTTAACTATCAAAGGTTAGCTAAGGGGATCATTTCTGATGATGAACATTCGGCAATTACCGAATCTCAATCTTAAAGCTCCGTCGTGGTACGAGAGGCTTCCGTTTACATGAGTGGAGGCCCCGAAGGCTTAGCTAAAAGAGTTGATGAACACCACATCATGCTCCAAGCGCAACAAGAGACACTTCTCCAAATAAAGGATATGTTGGCCCAACTCCTTGCTGAAAAAGGCCAAAGACCGGAATCCTCCCGGAGGACAATCTCTAAAGGAAAGCAGAAAGTGCCTGAGATCTCAGAACATGAAGCTCACAACCTGGAGTCTTCTTCTAAAAACGAGAGGAAAATGGAAAGAGAATCGAATCCTCAGTCAGCTAAAGTGGATGAGCTAGAAGCCCGCCTCAACGCAATAGCCAACAGAAGCGAGCTTCGCGAGGAAGGAGTGATACAGCCTTTTGAAGTTTAAGGCTCCAACTCTATAACCTTTCGACGGTACAGGGTCACCGAACCAACACATCTGCTACTTCAAGTCACAGACTGGAGATGTAGTAGCGAACGACGCCATCCTGACCCGTTTGTTCATCGGCACTCTTAAAGGGGTTGCCTTTGAGTGGTTTCTGAAACTGCCTGCTGGATCTAATCAAAAATGGGTAGATCTAGAAAGGCTTTTCTTGGCCAGATTCTTTGAAGATGACACAAAAGTTTTGGTCCCAACTCTTCTCGCCACCAAGAAGAGGAAAGGAGAGTCCATCAAGACTTATGTGGAAAGATTCTGCAGCATGGCATTGCGATGCCCGTCAGGTATGACCCAATCGACCTTAGTTAAAACTTGCAGGCACAACTTGCAGACCCAGCTCCTTGCTCAAATGGGGGTAGTAGAATGCTGCTCCTGGAGATAGCTGGTTTCACAAGGAGAACAAGCCGAAGAAATTGTTGCTTGGGTCAAGGCTAAAGAAGTTACTCAACCCAAGCCACAACAGCAACGCAACCAGAATAATGCTCCGCGCTCCAAGGGAAAGGAGACGTTGGCTACCGACACCAACACACGTACACCACCTGCGAAGCAAGGCAAAGTACCGAACCAACAAAGAGCACCCAAGCAATACTTGTTCAAAGAAGAGCATGTGGACACTCTGTTCCAACTACTTCGGAAGAACAACAAACTGCAACTCCCTGAGATCAGAAAACCAGATGAAGTAGGAAAGATGGATGATCCCAATTACTGTCATTATCATAGGTTCTTGGGACATCCTACCAGAAAATACTATGTCTTCAAAGACATTCTGTAAAATCTGGTGAATGCTAACGTGCTCACACTGAAGCCCGAGCAGAAGACCGTATCCACTAATTTGATAGCGGTCCAATTCGGTGATTTCCCTCTAATAGCAGCTGCAAACAGCGTTATCCTCATCCACAAAGGGGAAATGCACATGAAAAATACTGACTTACACAGTCAAAAAGATAGGGGGTTGGTACCCCTCACTACTTCAGAAGGGGAGATCATGTGGGTCCATCCTGATCTGCTTGAAGACCAACAGTGGACGAACACCTCGTCTAAAAAGAAAAGAAGTAAGGCTAAGTCATCCAATATGATTAGCTCCTCCGTAAATGAGAATGATGACCATCTCAAACCTCTCACCGACTCTGAAGAAGAGAGAATTGTCCTGGCAGCATACCCAGGAGACAATCCTGGCACCCGGTCAGGAAAGACTTATTTGAAAGACTATGACCAGCCTGCCCAAGAAGCTGAGGAACCACACCAAGACGCTGGGGGTTCTGTTCCCAATAAGTCTGTTGACAAAGGGAAACAAAAGGAAACCCGGTACAATAAGAATCTTCATCAAGAAGTTGGGGAATCAAGCACTCCTTTCTAGTTCAATGTCATGGCGCAATTGGCCAATATACAGGCTAGGATTACCCTATACGAGCTCCTGAGATTATCCAAAACCACCAAAGAAGCTCTAATTGAAGTATTAAAGAATACGAAAAGCTTTATCACACAAGTCATTCCAATTTCTGAAGCTTGTGAAGTTCAATCTTGTCTACAATGCCTACAAGCAGTAAGAAGTCTACCGTGCATACCGTGCATATCATTCACTCAGGAAGATATGCAAGTGAAACACAAACATGACAGATCTTTGTACTACACAGGGTACATCGGGTCATCAGAAATCAGCAGTGTTCAAGTTGACTCGGGCTCAACACTTAGCATTATGTCTTACAGGATCATGCAGGTCTTTTGGATTCCCATGCATCGGTTGAACACCACTCAGACCACTATCTTCAGTTTCAACGCCAACAGTACTCGACCCCTAGGGAAGATCAAGCTTAGGTGTTAAATCAGAGATCTCAAGTCCGATGTGACATGTTATATTATTGATGTAGACACGTCCTACAATTTATTGTTGGGACGACCATGGATTCATACAAACCATATTGTTCCGTCCACCCTACATCAGGTTATGAAGTATGCTAATGATGAAGGAGAAGTTCGAACCTTGATTGCGAAAAAATACCCTTTCAGAGGAGTGGAAAATTTCCACACAGATTCGGTCTTCTACTTAGAATCACAGGAGAAAGAAGATGTTGACAGCGGTAATGAAGCCGATGTCTACCCAGACTCTGAAGGAGATTGTCCATGGGAGTTAAACTTCAATATAATGGGTCAGGTTGAGAATAATAATAATGTACCGAGCGAGGGCGAGTGGTGCATTAATGAATATTTTATTTTGGCGTACTTGTCTGATGGATCCTTAAAAAATGAACAAACACAAAATGATCTTAATACAAATACCGACCCATGGTGCATATTATGTGCAGAGGCATCTCTCACATTGTCGATTAAGTCATCCTTCGCTTCAGATGAAGAAGTAGAAGATGCACAGAAGGCTTTCTTTAAAGTCCCATAAAAAAAAGGGCAGAAGCCGATCCATTTCGGTAAAGTTAAACCTGACTTACTCAAACGAGGAAGTTCAGAAGAAGATAATGGAATTCCACAATTCCATTACCATGAACCCAATTCTATACACCTGATGAAACGAATGAGATACAACTTTAATGAAAAACAGGGTTTAAACTTCGGGAAAGGAAGACGCACACCAATTCGAATGTCTCTAACCCCTGAAGGAAAACCTCCGGATTATTATCAAAAAACCGGAAGAGGTGTGGGCTACGTCACAACTCCCTCCCTTTCAGAAAATGAAACCGGTAACTGTCTGTGTCAGGATCATTCATGCGGAACATCATCATGGGAATCTGATATCTGTATCGGACCCTTCTTTAAAAGTTTGACTGTGAACATAGTTTTAACTAGTCATCCAGATGAAGACACATGGGGGTGACGAAGAGTTAATTGAATCAACCAATGATCCCTGGATCAAACGTCTTAACATTTTATGGGATATGCGCTTCGAACAGCGCGAACCACCTACTGAAGATAAAGTGATCCAGGTCAACATGGGAGATGAATCCGACCCTAAGCCTATCTTCATAAGTGAAAGCCTATCATCATCCGAGAAAAAGGACCTTATATCTCTCATCCGAGAATATATAGATGTCTTCGCTTGGAATTATGAAGATATGCCTGGCCTTGACCCAAAAGTAGCCACACATCGTCTCAACATCGATCCGGATGCGAAACCCGTCAAACAACAACAACGCCGGTTTTGTCCAGAGATCATGAAAGCAATTGATTCAGAGGTTAAAAAGCTTATAGATTCGGGTTTTGTTAGAGAGGAACAACACCCGGACTGGATAGCCAACATTGTCCTAGTTCCTAAGAAGAACGGTAAGGTCCGGATATGCATCGACTTTCGTGACCTTAACGTAGCTTGTCCAAAAGACGAGTTCCCTCTTCCCATTCCTATTGTTATGATTGACAATACCTGTGGATATGAAAGGATGTCTTTCATGGACGGATTCTCCGGATACAATCAAATCAAGTTGTATCCTGAAGACGAAAAGCATACAGCATTCAGAACACCATTGGGGTGTATTGCTACACAGTGATGCCCTTCGGCTTGAAAAATGCAGGTGTAACTTATCAACGTGCAATGAACACCATCTTCCATGAACATCTGCGTAAGAAGATTGAATGCTATGTCGATGATATAGCAGTGAAAAGTCAACATAAAAGTGACCATCTTACAGACCTAAAGACAATGTTCGATATCATGCGAGCACATCAGCTGAAGATGACCTGACAAAATCGTTCCTTGGGGTATCGAGTGGAAAATCCTGGGATTTATTGTCACATCCAAGGGAATTTCTCTTGATCCAGAGAAACTTCATGCTATCCAAGACATGCCACCTCCGAAGAATCTCAAAGAACTCAGGGGTTTGCAAGGAAGATTGGCCTACATCCGAAGATTCATATCCAATCTCTCAGGACGCTACCAACCTTTCTCTAAGCTTATGAAGAAAGGAATGTCCTTTGTTTGGGATGGAGACTGCCAAAGAGCATTTGAAGAGATTAAGAGATATCTCACTCAACCGCCGGTTCTCGTGGCCCCAATATCGGGAAAACCATTCATGTTATATGTGAGGGCCATGGACCATTCTCTTGGAGCTTTATTAGCTCAGAACAACGATCAAGGTCAAGAGCAAGCCATCTACTACTTAAGCAGGACCATGATGAGAGCCGAACACCGGTATAATCTGATCGAGAAAGAATATCTTGCTTTGGTATTCGCAGTCCAAAAGATGCAACATTATCTGGTAGGATAAACAATTCATATCATTTCTAAGGTAAATCCTTTAAGAGTTCTGATGACGAAACCATCATCTCTAAATTGCCGGCTCGTAAAGTGGGCCATCCTCTTGTCACAATATGATATGCAATTCATGCCCCACAAAGCAGTCAAGGGTTGATAATAATATTTTATTACAATTTTATACCATCATTATCTATTTTATATGAATAAATATGCCACTAATAATTGCTTTTATCTTAAATTGCAGGTTAATGAAGAATAAGAGCTCAAAATCTCATCTCTCATCAAAACCCCTTGAAGAAATGAAGAAAAGAAGCCCATTAAAAAATCAAATTGTTAATTTATCCAAAAACCCAAAATCAAAACAATAAAGCATGAAGAAATGAAGAAAAGCCTAATGGGAATTCAAGAAGCCAAAGTGAAAAACAAAATCAAAAAGCCCAAGCCTAAAGAAAGAGAGAAGCTCGGACAGCAACAGGATAAGGCTGGTTATCGATGCCCGCACCGATACCCCTATCGATGCCAGCATCGATACGGACATACAGTTTGTTATGAATCTAAGGCTGAAATTTGTTATTTTTGGATAATATTTTAATCCAATGGCTCTCATTCACTGATGTTTACTATAAATAGGGGTAGAGAGTGAGGGGTTAGAGGTGTGAAAAATTCTGTAACTCCATTTGGAGAGGAGGGCTACTCTTAATTGAGAAGGCCTTCCAAAAATTATAACTTTTGTTACAATTAATAATAATAATTTTTCTCCACTTTAAATTTGTCTTTTCTCTTCTTTGTTGAATGATGAGGATGGAGATGAAGAGCAATTTAAAGGTTTGCATTTATTTTATTTTCCTC
The DNA here is from genome assembly GCF_001876935.1 of Asparagus officinalis. NCBI lineage: Eukaryota > Viridiplantae > Streptophyta > Magnoliopsida > Asparagales > Asparagaceae > Asparagus > Asparagus officinalis. The sequence goes on from NC_033800.1 coordinate 89,214,192, forward strand.
TTTTATTTCTTTTTAGTAATTTCTAAAATTTCTTTATTATTGCCTATTCTAATAATCTCTTAAAATCACCTTCCTCGTGGGATCAATAATTTTTTATACTATAACTTGATCAATTGTGCACTTGTAATTTTGGTACATAATTATGCCGCATCAAGTTTTTGGCGCCGTTGCCGGGGAAGATGCTAAAATAGGATTTAATTATTTTGGTTCTTTAACTTGTGTGTTTTTCTTGTGAAGGAACCACTTGGAGCTTGAAAATCTTGGATTGAAGATCAAGAGGAGCATTGCTTTCGGGTAAGTCTTCTTTCTAGCGTTTTCAATTCCACCCTCTTTAGTTAGGTTCACAATTAGAGACAATTAGGATTAAAAAAAAGATTTTATTTTTGTTGACCATAATAAAATCCATCTTTTACTTGGACATTAACTAACAAGATAATAAACTCAAACAATATTTCCCCTTCTCATAGTTGTTTGATTGTTAACCCTAATAAAAAATATAAAGATTTTCTTTTTATCATCCTTTTTAGTCACTTTTAATTTCTAGGGTTGCATTTCATATAGTGTAGGAATTCACCAAAGTGATTGTAGCACTTGATTTGGCACATATTAAAAACATTCTTAAGGGTAAAACCCCTAATCAAGATAAAGTAAGAGATTTCATCACCCTTTTCTTAGCCCACAAATTACTAATTCCTCACTTCACAAACCCAAGCATTCTAAAACTCATTAGACGTTGGCCCCTAAGGATTCGAGCTCAATAAGGAACAAGAAATTCTTAAATGAACCTATTTAAGTTTTCTTAGATTAGTTGATGTCTAAGGCAAGGTTTAGGGGTTGCATAAAGCGCTCCGCAAGGAACGAGGTACTTAATTGATCTCTGATCACCCTCTAGTACTATCCTTACCTGGCTAACTACCTGGGTAAAACTTTAATCTTTTCACTTTAGGAGTTTTTGGTTAGGAGCTGGTCTAGTTGAGTTAGGCTAAACCCTAGAATTAGAGTGATTAAAAAGTGATTGCTTTGATTTGTTTTAGTTAGGATTTTTTTTATCATTTTCTTCTCATAAAAAAAACTAATTTTCCTTCTTTCTTTAAAAAAAATTATTTGTTTGGTGTATGTAAACTTGGGTTAGGGATAATTCTCATCGTTTAATCCGTGTTGAACCAATCCAAGAAATGACAAATCAACCCGTTCTCCAGGATATGTGTTACCCCACCAGAAATGCAATTCCATCTTGCATAAGGCTCCTCGAAGCAAATGGAGCAAATTTCGAGCTTAGACCGCATTACATAAACATGCTTCCAAAATTCCTAGGAAATGAAACAGAAGATGCATATATTTTTATCTCGGAATTTGAGGAAGTGTGTATTATGATTAAAATAAAAGAATTAATCGAAGATGCGATTAAGCTTAGATTTATTCCATTTGCTCTTAAGGACAAAGCTAAAAAATGACTGTACAGCTTACCGATAAATTCCATCTCAACTTGGGAGGAATTTGTCACCGTTTTTCTCAAAAAAAAATTCCTATTCATAAAACGGTAAAGCTTAGGAACAGTATTCAAAACTTTAAAATTATCCCAGGGGAGCCATTCTGGAAATATTTTGACCGATTTAAAGATCTTTTAATCCAATGTCCTCATCATAGTCTAGAAAAATGGCGATTGTGCCAGGTCATATATGAATGATTGGACTATTCTTCAAAAACATCTTTAGAATCAATGTGTCAGGGAGATTTTATGAGATAAAATACAGATGAAGCTTGGGAATTCTTAGAGAGTCTATCCGAGAAAACAATGCAGTGGGAAAACTGTGATGACAGTGTTTCATCAGTTCCCCAATCTAAGTCTAGTGGTCTTTCCTTGGAGTCAAACATTGCTTCTGAAGCAAAGATTGCAACAATCTTGCGGAGGTTAGAATCCTTAGAAGTTAAGGAACGAGCTCCAGCTCAAATCAATCATGTTTCTGCCCCCGGGATGTCATAACTGTCAGTCTTCTACCCATGTTTCAGAGGAATGCCCTCTTCTAGGAAACAACCATGCTTTAGAACAGATGAACGTTGCATTCCAGCGTCCTAGAAATGATCCATTTTCTCCAACCTACAATCCAAGTTGGAGAAATCATCCAATTTTGCTTGGAACCAAGGAAATTCTCATGGAAACCAAAACTTCATTCCCGCGTCGAACCAACAGTTCCCTAGGGGAAATACTGTCCCGTTCAACTCACCAAACAATTTCTAACAAGCTAACCCAGTTTTTCCAACCCAACATCCTCATCCTCACCAGCCTATAAATCCTTCAAATTCTGATCATGACAAACATTTAAGTGTCTTAGAAATAAGTGGCTTAGAAAAGGGTTTAGAAGCTATGATCAAAGCTTCTACACAAACTACCAACATGTTGACCCAGTCATCCACCACTCTAAATTCCTTCATGCAAACAACCGACCAAGTGCTCAACTCGAACACTTAAGCCATAGCCCGGTTAGAAACCCTACTTGTGCAACTAGCCACTGTCGTGAGTGAGAGAGAAAAAGGAAAATTCCCAAGTCAACCTGTTGCAAACCCTAAAGACAATGGATCCAGTTCATCCTATCCAGCTCATGTGAATGCAGTTCACACTCTAAGATAAGGAAAACAAATAGACAATCAAGTTAGAATACCACCGGATCAAACCCCTTCTCCCATCCAACACACTCCTTCCGATGAAACAATTCCTTCCGATGACCAAAACGCTGAACATGAGATTGAGCCTGATCTAGATAGGTATAGGCCCATTGCCCCCTTTCCAGATAGACTCAAATCTAGGAAAAACTCCCCGCAGGTTGAGAAAATCCTAGAAACGTTTAAACAGGTCAAGATCAACATCCCTCTCCTAAATGCAATCGAACAAATTCCCTCTTATGCAAAGTTCTTGAAGGACTTATGCACTAAGAAAAGAACCACCAATGTTCTCAAGAAAGTCTTCTTAGCTACCAACCTCAGTGAAATTTTTTCGAAACTAATGCCGTTAAAATATAAGGACCCTGGTTGTGCCACAATTCCATGCGTCATAGGTAACACTCACATTAATAAGGCACTTCTAGACTTAAGATCCAACGTCAACCTCCTTCCTTATTCAGTCTATCAATAGCTAGGTGTAGGAGAACTTAAACCGACAAGATGCACTCTACAGTGAGCTGATAGATCTGTAAAAATTCCCAAAGGAGAGGTAGAGGATGTTCTGATCAAAGTTAGAGAGTTCATTTTCCCTGTTGATTTTATTATCTTGGAAACACAGCCCGTTTCCAATCTCAAAAGTCAAATCCCCGTCATTCTAGGAAGACCGTTCTTAGCCACCTCAAATGCTTTGATCAATTATAGAACCGGTCAAATGAAACCATCTTTTGGGAATATAACTGTTGACCTTAATATTTTCAACTTAGGAAGGCAACCTAGTGATCCATTTGATCAACCAATGGAAGTGAATTTCATTCAAGGAATATCAAGTGAACAACAAGAGGGAGAGTGTGAGTCTGATTCAAATGTATCAGATTTAATGATTGAGGAGTTTTCTGATGAGGAACTAGAGTTAGATCTGTTGGTCAATCATGTTTCTGCTGCTGGCTGGCAACGAGAACCTTTGGAGATAGAACCCCGAGTCCAGCTTCACCCATCTGTGGAGGAACCTCCTAAGTTAGAGCTCAAACATCTGTCTAAAAATCTAGAGTATACCTACTTAGGGGAGAACGAGTCTTTACCAGTTATCATTTCTTCTGATTTGACTACCGGTCAAAAGGAAGCTCTCTTAGATGTTTTAAGAGAGAATAGGGAAGCCATTGGATGGACCATGGCTGATATCAAAGGGATTAGTCCAATCATTGTTCAACACCGAATTCATTTGATAGATGACGCCAAACCAACTAGAGATCCTTAACGTAGGTTAAACCCAGTGATGAAATAAGCCATTAGGAAAGACATTCTGAAATGTCTCGATCATGGGATCATTTATCCCATTTCTGATAGTTCATGGGTGAGTCCGGTCCAAGTTGTTCTAAAGAAATCTGGGATCACCGTGATCCAAAATGAGGCTAATGAGCTGATTCCCACTCGGATCCAAACTGGATGGCGAGTTTGCATTGACTACAGAAAACTCAACTTAGCCACTCGGAAAGATCACTTCCCTCTTCCTTTCATTGACCAAATGTTAGAGCGTTTAGCAGGACACGAGTTCTACTGTTTCCTGGATGGATATTCAGGATACAATCAAATCCCTATCGCTCCAGAAGATCAGGAGAAAACCACCTTCACTTGCCCGTATGGAACATTTGCATATCGACGCATGCCTTTTGGCCTTTGCAATGCACCAGCCACATTCCAACATTGCATGATCAGTATTTTTTCTGACATGGTAGAGAGATTCCTCGAAATTTTCATGGACGACTTTTTCATTTTTGGTGACACATTTTCCCAATGTTTGCATCATCTTAAACTGGTCCTAGAACGGTGTAGGGAGAAAAATCTAACTCTCAATTGGGAGAAATGTTATTTCATGGTCGAACAAGGTATTGTCTTAGGACATGTAGTTTCCAATAGGGGAATCAAAGTAGACAAAGCTAAGGTAGATCTCATTTCCAATCTCCCTCCTCCCAAAACAGTCAAAGATGTCAGATCATTTCTTGGCCATGCTGGTTTTTACCGATGTTTCATTAAGGATTTTAGCAAAATTGCTAGACCCTTGACCAATCTCTTAGCCAAGGATACATCATTTGTCTTCTCTCCCGACTGCCTCAAAGCTTTTGAATATCTGAAAAAGGACCTAACCACAACTCCTATCATTCATGCACCAGACTGGACCTTACCCTTCAAACTAATGTGTGATGAATCTGATTCTGCGATTAGTGTTGTTTTAGGACAACGGTTTGATGGAAAACCACATGTGATCTACTATGCCAGTAGGACTCTGAATGATGCCCAGCAAAATTACTCTGTCACGGAAAAAGAGTTTTTAGCTGTAGTCTTTGCCTTAGAAAAATTCAGGTCCTACCTCATCGGTTCCTTAACTAAAATTTTCACAGATCATGCCGCCCTAAAGTATCTTTTGACCAAAAAGGATGCTAAAGCACGGCTCATTAGATGGATTCTCCTTCTTCAAGAGTTTGACATTCAAATTCTTGATAGAAGGGGAACAGAGAACCCCGTAGCAGATCACCTCTCTCGACTCCCAAATGCACCAACATCAATCGTCCCGATTAAAGAACATTTTCCAGATGAACAACTCCTAGAAATCCAATCTGTTCCATGGTTCGCTGATATTGTGAACTACATAGTCATGAACCGGATCCCCATCTCATTGGTCCAAACAGGATAGATCCCGTTTTCTCTCCCAAGTAAAATTCTTTTACTGGGATGATCCATCTCATTGGTCCAAACAGGATAGATCCCGTTTTCTCTCCCAAGTAAAATTCTTTTACTGGGATGATCCATATCTGTTCAAATACTGTCCTGATCAGATCTTTAGGAGGTGTGTTCCCACTGAAGAAACTAGGAGTGTTCTATCCTTTTGTCATGAGAAAGCATGTGGGGGCCACTTTGGCCCAAGAAAAATAGCTAAAAAAATTCTCCAATCTGGGCTATACTGGCCTACTCTTTTCAAGGATTCATATAAGTTTTGCAAAACCTGTAATCGCTGTCAGCTTTTAGGGAAGGTCACTAGGAGAAATATGATGCCTTTACAACCCATCTTATCTGTTTAACTTTTTGATCTGTGGGGTATCGATTTCATGGGACCATTTCCAAATTCCTTTGGAAATGTTTACATTCTAGTAGCCGTTGAATACATGTCAAAATGGGTTGAGGCGGTAGCTTGCAAAACTAATGACAACAAGGTCGTTGTCAAGTTTTTGAAAGAGAACATTTTTGCACGGTTTGGAGTACCCCGAGCGATCATCAGTGACAACAATACACATTTCTGTAATCGTTCTTTTGAGGTTTTGATGAGGAGACATTCAATCACACACAAATTGTCAACTCCTTATCACCCCCAAACCAGTGGATAAGTAGAGCTCACAAACAGGCAGATCAAACAAATCTTAGAAAAAACAGTTAATCATAACAGAAAAGATTGGTCTGTAAAATTATGTGATGCTCTGTGGGCATATAGAACAGCTTTTAAGGTAAATTTGGGGATATCACCATACAGACTAGTGTTTGGAAAAGCTTGTCACCTACCAGTGGAGTTGGAGCATCGAGCAATATGGGGAATAAAACAGTTAAATTTTGACTCAGATTCGGCAGGTAAGAACAGATTGCTCCAAATAAATGAGTTGGAAGAAATTCGAAATGATGCATACATAAACTCAAAATTTTATAAAGAAAAAACCAATATTTTCATGACAAATCAATTTTACGGAAAAATTTCTCTCCAGGACAGAAAGTTTTATTGTACAATTCAAAATTACATCTTTTTCCTGGAAAATTAAGATCAAGATGGACAGGTCCATTTTTTGTCAAACAAGTTTTTTCACATGAGGCTGTCGAGATAGAAAATCCTAAAAATGGTAATATTTTTAAAATAAATGTTCAACGTCTAAAACCATTTTTAGAATTTTCTACGCTCGGAGAGGAATAGGTGTTGGTTCTTCATGAACCTCATTATCTATAAAAATATATATATAAAAAAATATAAATAAAAAAAATAAAATAAAATAAAATGAAAAAAAATAATTATAATTTTTTCTCTCTTATTTGATTTCTTCATCCTCATACTAATAGTAATTGCAGATCCTTATCATCATTGTCGACCGAACAAATGTAAGTTCTTCAAGTCTTATCTGCTTTACTTTGTGCATCAGCGAATTTGCATTGAGGACAATGCAAAATTTAGGTGTAGGGGTGGGAATAAGTTATTTTTTTCTTTATTTGACCTTTTTAGTTGCATTTTTTTTCTTAAGAAATGATTTTTTACCTAGTATACTTTATTTAAGTCTTACCTTAGACTTTTAATTAAAAATAATGAAATTTTTGCATGCTTAACTTAGAGTTGAAAATATTTTTTTTCAAGTTATCTTGATTTACACATTTTTTTCAGACTATATATATATATATATATATATATATTAAAAAAACTAACCTTATAAAAGAAGAGTGAGAAAAAATGGGCACCTAAAAGGAAAAAAAAATTCTTAAATTCAAGATGATTCTATCTTATAAAGCCTAAGTTGACTGAGTAATTAAGCCTAATGAGTATTTCTATACTTAATGACCTAAGCCCAATTAGGTTGGGATTCATTGGCCCAAAACTCGTTAAATGGTCACTTAGAAAGCCCATTAAAATAGAAAACAATCACCAAGAATTAGAGAGTGAAAGAAAAAAAAATTTATATACATATAACACTAACCATTTTTTTTATATATATTGTTGTTTTGTATATAATAACACTAACCATTTTTTTTATATATATTGTTGTTTTGTATATATGGTCTTGAAAAATAATTTTTGATTAAGATACTTGAAGTTATTTAAAACAAAGAGTTAGCATGTTCTTTTCAAAACTTTTAAATTAAATCTCTAAGATTTGACTTGGTTCTGTATTGCTATAATGAAAAAGATTCTCTAAGGGATTTACATTGGAGTTATATATAAAAACGTTTTCTTGATTATTAACTAGCTTCAATTAGAATGTCTAAATATATTAAAAAAATTAGTTATTTACTGACTTATTTAACTTGGCAAGTTGACCGGATTTACATTGGACTTAAATTGTAACTTTTGTTACAATTAATAATAATAATTTTTCTCCACTTTAAATTTGTCTTTTCTCCTCTTTGTTAAATGATGAGGATGGAGATAAAGAGCAATTTGAAGGTTTGTATTTCTTTTATTTTCCTCTTTTATTTCTTTTTAGTAATTTCTTTTTTATTGCTTATTAGTTAGATTTACATTTATGCTTGTAGTGTAGATTTATTTTCTTGTCTTTTTATTTCTTTTTACACTTTAATTTGTAGAGTAGATTTATTTTCTTGCATTTAATTTTTACAATTTATTTTGTAGTTTAGATTTTAATTCTTTATAGTTAGATTTAATTCTTGTCCATAGTTTAGATTTTTCTTTTCTTTTTATTTTTGTAATTAGTTATTTTTCTTCTTGTTTTTATTTCTTAAGATGTGAAATTAATTCTTGTAGGAATCTTAGAATTGTATGAAACTAGTCTAATTTCCTTTATTTTGTATGGATTATTCTCTTGCACCTAAAATATTCATGTTTAGGATAATCAACTAGAAAACTAATCGGTAGAAGAAGAATTTGATAATCTATGCTAATCTTAAATGGTTTGATAGGTTATGCTTATGAATTCTAGGATTACTATCTTGTTGTTGCTCTTATCATAAATAGTAATTTTGACTTAGATGATAATTTGATATGTTATACTTTCCTTAAATGGTTTGATAGTCTATGCTTAATAAATCTAAGTTAAAATATGTTAAAAAGAGAATAGTTTGTATTTTGTAATTGAGATTAGCTAATGGATTAAATTCTAGATTTCTTATATCTTAATTGAATCCTCCATCTTGATTTTCTTGAATTTTCTTTTCATTCTTGATTTTACTTCCTTCTTTTATTCATTCTTCTTTCTTCCCTTATGATTTCATTTATTCTTTGATTCTTATTTCTTTTCTCTAAAATTCAATTTATTGTCTCTTGCATATATTCACAACAATCACTCGTCCCAATCACACTTATTCTTTAATCCTATTTTATCATGCACACAACATAAGAACCTATTCTAATAATCTCTTAAAATCACCTTCCTCGTGGGATCGATAACTTTTTATACTATAACTTGATCAATTGTGCACTTAAAATTTTGGTACATAATTATGCCGCATCAAGTTTTTTCCTATGGGGCTGTCGAGATAGAAAATCCTAAAAATGGTAATATTTTTAAAATAAATGGTCAACGTCTAAAACTATTTTTAGAATTTTCTACGCTCGGAGAGGAAGAGGTGTTGGTTCTTCATGAACCTCATTATCTATATAAAAAAATATAAAAAAATTATAAATAAAAAAATAAAATGAAATAAAATGAAAAAAATAATTATAATTTTTTCTCTCTTATTTGATTTCTTCATCCTCATACTAACAGTAATTGCAGATCCTTATCATCATTGTCAACCGAACAAATGTAAGTTCTTCAAGTCTTATCTGCTTTACTTTGTTCATCAGCGAATTTGCATTGAGGACAATGCAAAATTTAGGTGTGGGGTGAGAATTAGTTATTTTTTCCCTTTATTTTAACTTTTTAGTTGTTTTTTTTTTTGTTATTTTTTTTCCTTTGATAACTCCAAATAAAATTCTTAAGAAATGATTTTTCAACTAGTATACTTTACTTAAGTCTTACCTTTGACTTTTAATTAAAAATAATGAAATTTTCGCATGCTTAACTTAGAGTTGAAAATATTTTTTTTTCAAGTTATCTTGATTTACACATTTTTTTCAGACTATATATACTTACACACATATATATATTAAAAAAACTAACCTTATAAAAGAAGAGTACGAAAAATAGGCACCAAAAAGAAAAAAAACTCTTAAATTCAAGGTGATTCTATCTTATAAAGCCTAAGTTGACTGAGTAATTAAGCCCAATGAGTATTTCTATACTTAATGACCTAAGCCCAATTGAGTTAGGATTCATTAGCCCAAAACTCGTTAAATGATCACTTAGAAAGCCCGTTAAAATAGAAAACAATCACCAAGAATTAGAGAGTGAAAGAAAAAAAAATTATATACATATAACACTAACCATTTTTTTTATATATATTGTTGTTTTGTATATATGGTCTTGAAAAACAATTTTTGATTAAGATACTTGAAAGTTATTTAAAACAAAGAGTTAGCATGTTCTTTTCAAAACTTTTAAATTAAATCTCTAAGATTTGACTTGGTTCTGTATTGCTATAATGAAAAAGATTCTCTAAGGGATTTACATTGGAGTTATACATAAAAATATTTTCTTGATTATTAACTAGCTTCAATTAGAATGTCTAAATATATCAAAAAAATTAGTTATTTACTGACTTATTTAACTTGGCAAGTTGACCGAATTTTATGGGTGTATTCACAGCAAACCCTCACGAGACTACAACTCGTCCACTAGGGTAACCTATGGGTTTAAATGCTTGTTGTATGCGTTAAATACAACCACGATTCCTACGAAAGTGAGTTAGGGTTTTCTTTTTATTTTCTTTGCTAGAGGACTAGCAAAAGTTTAGGTGTGGGGGTATTTGATAATCATATTTTATTACAATTTTATACCCTCATTATCTATTTTATATGAATAAATATGCCACTAATAATTGCTTTTATCTTAAATTGCAGGTTAATAAAGAATAATAGCTCAAAATCTCATCTCTCATCAAAACCCCTTGAAGAAATGAAGAAATGAAGAAATGAAGACCATTGAAAAATCAAATTGTTAATTTATCCAAAAGCCCAAAATCAAAACCATAATGCTTGAAGAAATGAAGAAAAGCCCAATGGGAATTCAAGAAGCCAAAGTGAAAAACAAAATCAAAAAGCCCAAGCCCAAAGAAAGAGAGAAGCTCGGACAGCAACAGGAGAAGGCTGGGTATCGATGCCAGCATCGATACCCGTATCGATGCNCCGTATCGATGCGGGTATCGATGCCAGCATCGATACGAACGTACAGTTTGTTACGAATCTAAAGCTGAAATTTATTGTTTTTGGATAAGATTTCAATCCAATGGCTCTCATTCACTGATGTTTACTATAAATAGGGGTAGAGAGTGAGGGGTTAGAGGTGGGTCAAGCGTTGGCAGACTTCCTAGCTAATCACCCGGTGTCAGGGACGTCTAAGTTGTATGAAGAATTGCCTGATGAAGTTGTCGAAGCTTGTGTCACTCAAGAAGTTGTGCAAGTGTGGAAATTATTTTTTGACGGTGCATCCAGAGCAAATCCTCATGGAGCAATTATAGCGGGAGTAGGAATAGTATTCATCTCTCCAAACGGTCACGTGATCCCAAGGTGATTTTTCCTGATCGAACCCTGCACCAATAATATAGTCGAGTATAACGCTCTGCTATTCGAAATGCAATTTGCTGAAGAACTTAATATTCGACATCTCGAGGCTTACGGCGACTCTCAGCTCATTGTAAACCAAGTCCGAGGAGAATACGAAGTGCGCCACGAGGATCTGATCCCGTATTTCTTCGTAGTGCTAAAGCAAGCCAAGAAGTTTGAGGGTTTCTTTATTGAATATATTCCACGAGCTCAGAATACTTATGCAGATACCTTAGCTTCACTGGCAACTTCATTAGCGCTGCCCCCAGGAGCTGAAACAACAATCCCTGTCGCAGGACGAGAATTATATTACCCCAAGCTTCCTACAGAAGATCGTTCAAACCAGGACACGATAGAAGAAGTCTGCGCAACCATAATGGAGCTTGAACTCAGGGATTGGCGATTCCCGTATATCGACTATGTCGTGTACAGAATTTTGCCCGATAATTTCAAGGACACGGCCGCTATCAAACGAAAGGCCCTTCGATTCTATTATGATACAGTTTCTTAAACCTTGTATCGTAAATCACACGATGGAGTTTTGCTTCGATGCCTTTCTCGAAAGGAAGCAAAAGAGGCCCTCAAGGAGGCTCACGACGGGATGTGCGGAGCTCATCAACCTGGAGCCAAGTTGGGAGATCACCTCTGACGAATCGGCTATTATTGGCCAAAAATATTTTCAAACGTAGTTGACTATGCTAAACGTTGTCACGCATGTCAAATTCACGGCGACTTCATCCATCAAGCACCAGGGAATTTACACCCCACGACTGCGTCTTGGCCATTTGAGATGTGGGGTATGGATGTCGTGGGACCGATCTCTCCCCCGACTTCCAAAGGATACCGATTCATTTTGGCTGTGACCGATTACTTCTCCAAATGGGCGAAGGCAATCCCGCTGAAGGAAGTCAAGACCTCGAATGTGATTAAATTCATCAAACATCACGTCATCTATCATTTTGGGGTCCCGAGATGAATAATTCACGATAACGGGACACAATTTGTTAGCTTTGGATTTCAGAGATTTTGCGATAAGTTTAGAATCTAAAGTATCGCATCTACGACATATTATCCGCCAGCAAATGGTCTTGCAGAAGCTTTTAACAAAATCATTGTGAAGCTTCTCAAAAAGTTTGTTTCCAAGAGCCGACGCGATTGGGACGAAAGACTCGGCGAATGTTTATGGGCCTACCGCACTACGGTGAGGACCCCTACAAAAGCTACTTCATTCTCTTTGGTATACGGTTGCGAAGTTGTGCTACCGTTAGAAATTTAGATCCCTTCCCTGAGAGTCGCCATCGCGACCGGAATGACAGAGGAAGAGAAGCATCAACTACGCTTTCAGGAACTTGAAGCCTTAGATGACAAGTGACTTCAAGCTCAACAGCAGATCGAGTTGTATAAAGCCCGCATTTCTAAAGCCTATAACAAAAAGGTTAAAGAACAGACTTTCAAGAAAGGCGATTTGGTTTTGACCAACAGACGACCCATGGTAATGACCCACAAAACCAAAGGAAAATTCAATCCCAAATGGGAAGTACCTTTTGTGATAGAGACAGTCTATTCCAATGGAGCCTACCGTCTCATCGATAAAAAAGGTGATAGACTCATCATGCCAGTTAATGGGAAATTTCTCAAGAAATATTACCCGTAGATTACAAAGTCTCTTTTCACCAACTTTCCCCCAAGTAAGCCTTGCTGGGGGTTGCCTACTAGGACTTCGTTTGAACAAAGAGTAGTAAATTGTTTCTCCTACTTTGTATGTCGTCAAGTTAACATTACACCTCTGACGATTGAAGTTGTATGTCGTCAAGTTAACATTACACCTCTGACGATTGAAGTTGTCGAGAACTGTTATAATAAAGAAAATTTTCCAAAATCTACCAGAAAATCGTCAGCTTGATTTGATTCAGTGGAAAAGTCCCAACAACTTGGAATGCACGCCCAATGTTGGAAGAGAAAGCGTCTAGCCTTCCCGAACGCAAGTCCCATAATTGCGTTTCAAGTCTCTTAGACGCAAGGCCCAACCCTACGTTTTTTGGCTTTTATAAAGGGGACAGACCCGCGTTGAGTTCATTCAAACACATAATTTCAACTATAACAAGGAAACTTCCAGAGATTACTCTAAGAATAACAGAGAATCTCTAATCCAAAGCCAAGATCACAGCATGTCAGAAAGACACAGGAAATGCAGAAAAAAGACAAGAAGTAGCAGTTCATTTCATGCAGATAATAAGTGTTTGGAGAAATAATGTAAAGTTATTACAAAACCAAAATAAAAATAAGAGTTGCTAGAGCTTAAAATAAAGATAAGCTTAAAATATAAGCTTAAAAGATATGCTTCTGTTTCAGATACATCTTTTTCATGCTTCGTCAGCACCTCTTCTTCAGCCTTCTTGCGAAGTTGGACATCAGAAGCCGCGGCACCAGCAGAAGCTTCTTGTTGCAGCACTTGAATGGCCTCTTTTTCTGCTTGGACCCTTGCCTCGAGGGTGGCATCCCCAAAGTTTTAGCCTAGCATTACTGATGGCCCATTGTATCTTAGGCCTCAAATCTGTATGCTTCAGCTCCTCTAGGAAACGAGCGGCACCTGAGAAGCGGTGGATCTTCTCTGCACAACGCCGAGCATGGTAGAGGTTGACTTCAGCCAGATTATTCAACCCCTCCTCGATAGAAGCTTGAAACTCAGGGAAGGAGCCCTAGCCATGCATCACGATGGAGAAGGCTTGCTTCACCTGATTCTCTAGGTGCCTAAGGAGGAAAAGAGTGCAATTGGACGACAGATAAGAAGCCTCATCAGTCACCCGCTCGAAGCCCTCGTGTGGGAGAATCGTGGGGATTGGTGGAATGAAAGGGGCATCGCCCGAATCCTGGGATGTGAGGGGCTCAGAGGCAGAAGCCCCACCTTGCAACAAAGCAAATACAAAGTTAGTGATTCCTTGGCAAACGAGTTTAAACGCAGGGTTCCAAACTTGCGTCAAAATTAACTTGAACGCAAGGATCTAGACCCGCATTGAATCATTATGAACGTAGTGAATTAAAACTACGTTATGAGCTTCCAAGATGAAGAGATTTAATTCTGCGTCAAACGCAGTAGGATTAAACCATCATGTCGAAACGAGGGGATCGACCCCTCGTTTCACCAACGAATGCAGAAGCTTCTTTCTGCTCTCAAGATTAAGGAGACGAACAGTTTTCGTCAGTGGACGTAAAAATTTCTTTCTGTGCTCAAGATTAAAGAGACGAACCATATTCATCATCATCAACCAGAATCCGTCTAAGGGGTTTTGAAGAAAACTTATTGAAAAGAATGCTAGACGGAGCAGATCAACTTTACTTACCTTGAGGAGCGAATGTCGGTGGGGGTGGCGTCGTCGGCGACCCAGAGGTCGACCCAGCAGTGTCCCCCGACGACGACATTTCGTGCTCAGCCCCTCCGTCCTTTCGTAAGCAGACTTTCTTGAAGGCCATGGACGGGGACAATGTGAAACAGCCGAAGAGTTTTCTAATTAACGAGAAGAAACTCGTTTCTGAGTTCAAGAAGGAAGCTTAAGCATTTTGAGGCCATTGACAAGACCAATCAGGTCTATTTATAGACAATCAATGTGGATGATATGGAGTTCCGAGACTCCCAACAAGTGTGGTCTCTTCGTCATCATTATAGTCGTTTAGACTTCTGATAAGACGCGGGACAAGACCCTGCGTTTAAAAGATATGTAGGCAAAGCCAAACGCAATGATCTGAAGATGCGTTCAAATACCTAACGCTGTTCCAGACATACGCAGCTCAGTTTCAATAAAAGCTTAACCTTGGGTTCAAAGGCCCAAACACAGGGGATACCTCTACCCTTGCGTTCTCAAAATATGGTGCTGAATCTCTACAGCCACATAGTGCGTCCTTCTAAAACCAAATCACTCAACAAATCCTTTTTAATTTTGTCAAGATAGCATCACACTTACGATGACTTTCATTGTCACGGAGTTTAAATCCTGCCTACATCACTCCGTCACATAATAATAATTCTTTTGTCGGAACTAACTTATCGACTCTTGTCAATAGAGCGATAGGTCCTCAAAGTTGCTCCGATTGCAACATTTCTAACTTATCGACTCTCGTAAATAGAGTGATATGTCCTCAAAGTTGCTCCGATCGCAACACTTCCAACTTATCGACTCTCGTCAATAGAGCGATAGGTCTTCAAAGTTGCTCCGATCGCAACACTTCTAACTTATCGACTCTCGTTAATAGAGCGATAGGTCTTCAAAGTTGCTCCGATCGCAGCACTTCCAACTTATCGACTCTCGTCAATAGAGCGATAGGTCTTCAAAGTTGCTCCGATCGCAACACTTCCAACTCTCTTCAAAGTTGCTCCGATCGCAACACTTCTAACTTATCGACTCTCGTCAATAGAGCGATTGGTCTTCAAAATTGCTCCGATCGCAACACTTCTAACTTATCGACTCTCGTCAATAGAGCGATATGTCTTCAAAGTTGCTCCGATCGCAACACTTTTAACTTATCGACTCTCATCAATAGAGCGATAGATTCTCAAAGTTACTCCGATCGCAACACTTCCAACTTATCGACTCTCGTCAATAGAGCGATAGGTCCTCAAAGTTGCTCTGATCACAACACTTCAAACTTATCGACTTTCATCAATAGAGCGATAGATCCTCAAAGTTGCTCCGATCGCAACACTTTCAACTTATCGATTCTCGTCAATAGAGCGATAGGTCCTCAAAGTTGCTCCGATCGTAACACTTCCAACTTATCGACTCTCATCAATAGAGCGATAGATCCTCAAAGTTGCTTCGATCGCAGTACTTCTAACTTATCGACTCTCGTCAATAGAACGATAGGTCCTCAAAGTTGCTCCGATCGCAACACTTTCAGTTTGTCGATCCCACCAATAGAGCGACAAGACCACAAACTCACCATGTTAATATAACACCTCTGATATTTATACAGGAAGAATAAACAATCTCTCCTATGATATTAAAATGGTATTTCATGGTTCTTTATCAGAATATGATATGCAAAAGAAACGATAAAAAACCAAAACATCACCAATTTTATTCAAAGGAAAACAAAGCAACAAGAAGATAAGTGTTGTTCCTACCAAAGGAACGATACAAAAATAGGCTCATCAATTCATCAAACTGAATGAGGCAAGCTGTAACTTAATGTCAGAACGTTTCTCTTCATGGTCAGCTCGCACCAGCATCTCCGCCCGTTTCCAAAGCTCGTCCTCGCTAGACAACATGGCAGCAATCTCTTTTTTAGCCTCTTCAAGAGCACTAGCTTCTGTGCGATAATCTACTAGAGATGTTGCGTTTTTGACATTGAGCTCAGTGACAATAGCTTCTTCTCGTTTGAATTGAGCCTTCAACCTAGCCAACTCTACTTCAGTGGCAATGATCTTCTCTCGCAAATTCTCTAAAGAAGTATTTGAGAGTGCTAGCTCAGCTTGTTTTTTAGTACGTAGCTTCTGCAGATGTTCCACCTAAACTTCCTTCTCAGCTATATGACGCTGAGCTGATTCATACTTATTAGCTTCTTCGACCCGGATGTCCTCAAACGTCGACGCAATCTGCGCTTGGATATTAGCATGACCTAAGGCCTCCAAGAACCTTAGTTGTGCCTCTAGGCGTGAGATGGCTTCCGAGCAACGCTTAACGACATGGACATTGTAGGCGTATAAAACTGCTTATAGGTCCCTGAACACAGCTCGGCACGGTGATTCGACAAACCAACGAACCATCGGGTGACGTATCTAAACACGAGCGTCAGTCTACAGCGCCGAAGCCAAGTGACACACAACAAAGCGGATTAACGAGGCGGCGAGGTTAACGAATCGCACGCAAGCAACGGAATGCATCCATTCGCGTGCGGAATCAAGCAACGGAATACATCCATTCGCGTGCGGAATCAAGCCCACGGTTCGGGGAGTCAACGAGTCATCCAACTGAGAACGGATTTGAACTCAATCACCAAAGCGGATTTACTGCCAAATCAGGATCCGGACTGCCAAATCAGAGTCCAGATCAATAATAAAACTTGGATAAACCGCAAAACCATAAAACCGGACAACGGACAACACGGCACAACACCTGGAGGACTCGGCCAAAACCGAGCCACCTCTAGGTGGCTCGGCCAAAGCCGAGCCACCTAGAGGTGGCTAGGTGGCCGAGCCACCTCTAGGTGGCCGGCCACCTGTGCCAAGGCACAGTTTTGAGTGCCTATAAAAAGGCTATGGGGGGCTCATTTGTGAAGGGTTGGAATTATTTGACGGCGAAGCTCTGCTGAATTGAGATCTGAACCTTGGAGATTTGAAGCTTTGAAGACTTGCTCTTTTAGATCCGATGCTCGACGATCGTCCACGTCAAATAAGGCAGGAGTTCGAGAGGGATCGGATCTGAGATCTACACGGTTATCCTCCGGATCAAAGCTTGGCCTTTGATCCCGAGAAGGCTACTATTTCCTTGGTGAAATAGTACCCCCGGCTGTTATTTCCTTCGTGAGATAACACCCGTTATACCGTGTAGATCCGACCGGATCTAGATCGCGCGGTGATCCACGGATTAACCCCGGCGCAGGCGAAGAACCCACAAAAGTGAGTGACTGCAAAACAGGAGCTCGTGATTCGTTCAAGGAAAGTTGTAATTTTTATTTTCTTTTTTGATCTCGTTGTAACCGGATCTTATAAAAAGACCGGATCTTTGTAATCGATGGAATCAATGAAGAAGACAATTTTTCCCGCGAATAATCTGGCGACCACAGTGGGAGCCACCGATCTCGTTGCCGAGATCGTCACGTCACAGCCGCGGATCTCAATCCCGGTCGAGGAGGAGGTCGAGTATGAATTCGACCAGCAAAAGTTCGAGGAGTATCTGTCATCCTCATCTGGATCCACCTCCCCTCGCAATTCCAAGAAGTTCTCCTCCAGGAGAAAAGTTCGTTGGTTTGAAGAAGTTCAGAACGCCAACCTCCAACCAGGTCAACCCTGTTCTCGCCAATGCCTCCACCGTTGAGGGCGTTGCGACTCTCTCGAAGAGAGCCCGCCAAAGGCGACATCAACGCCTGGCACGGTAACTCGCAAAGGCGATGGAGTCCACCGACGGAGTCTGTTATCATGCGGATCTGAAGAACAGGAGAGGCAAACAGCCTCAACAAACGATGAATGGCAGCTCCTCCAAGCCGCCAACGAACGAATGGATCCGTGTCAAACGGAATCGTTCGACGCTTGAAGAGCGCATTCGCAAGCGCCGCGTAATGTCAGCGCAAGCACGGGCTCAAGTCCAGGAAGCCCGTAGAAGGCTACAGAAGGAAGTGGCCAAGAAACCGCCACTAACCCGTCAAGTTTGGAGGCCAAAGTTTGAAACGACGATTCAGACTAAGGCACAATTAGTGCAGCCTTCGAAGCAGGTTCAACCTCCGGCGAGCCGAACAAAGTCGCCGGTAATTCTAATAGCTTCTTCGGGAGATCCCGCAGAATCATCCCGAAGGAGAAAGTCAGTCTTGGAGCGCCTCGGTCCAAATCCTGACGAGAGAGGCAAAGCTCCAGTCCAAGAACATTTGGGCCCGATGAAGAAGCCCCGAACGACTCAACATGCTGGGGGTCGCCGCCACCTTCAACATGACAAGGAGTTCACGGTAGCTGTGAGTGCTAATTTGCGCATCGAAGTCCAGGAGCCCGCTGAGAACTCACGCCCAAAAAAGGCATGTTTCGAGGCGCGTGACTCCTGAAGGCTCAAAGAAGGCAGTTCACCCTCAGAAGGAAACATTATCATCTGATGACGATAATGTTATACCTGAGAAGTCGTGCCAACACATGATAGGTCAAGCAGACGAATTGTACTATCGTGTTGGGGGTACGAGTAAAACCAGGAAGAGGAGTCCTCGAGGACTGGAAACTCAATGCCCCTGTTCCAAACTCATTTGGGCAGTATTGTCTGGGTGCAACTGCATCAAGGCGGTCCCTGAAAGAGTTTCGGTTTTTGAAAGGCTCAGTGCCGAAACGCCAGAACCAAGACCTAGGCGTTTCCGATGAAGAAGAAGAGTAGTCGAAGATGGAGAATTTTCAAGGGTCATCACTAACATGACCAGCAAGGGGACATCGGCACGGGATAATCTCGAGTTGATTCTGAAAGCGCCCCGGCGTATAACCCGTCTACAGTCCGGAACCATCAAACGAGCAACTTATGGTAGGGTTCGGACAAGACTACCTTCAGAAGATGAAGAATCTGATGCCGGCTCCATGGTCGCATCAGATAATACAGTATCCAGCGAGGGACAACCCCGCGAGGCACTTATGATAAGTGCGGAACAAGTAGACAAGATGCTTGAAGAGGCCATGGCTAAACAACAGGAGGCCTTCAGGTTCGAAATGCAGATGGCCATGCAGAACATGAGAGAAATGCATGACCAACAAATCCAAGCATTGACGAACCAGCAAGGCGAGCCAAGTCGACGTAACCAAGTTAATCTGGAAGATGAGGACACAAATGCAAATGAGACTCATAATGCCAATAATCCTCCAGTCAATGCAGGGGGTGGTAATGAGAATGCTAGCGAAAACACAGGTAAAAACTTGAAGATCAAGAACCTCGAGAGCAAAATCAATACATTGATTTCCGCTCAAGAGATGAAGAAGACAGGCATTCCTTGTCCATACCCAAGAGAATGGGAATCGATCCCATATCCGGCGAAGTTCAATCTAATTAACTTCACGTCGTTTAATAGGATGGGTTCACCCACTCAACATTTGATTTACTTCAAATCGCACCTGGGGGTTATCTCTGGTAATGAGCCTCTGATGGTACGGTCCTTCGTTGGCACTCTTCGTGGAGCCACCTTCGATTAGTATCGTCGCCTCAAGCTAGGAAGCGTGAATAGCTGGGACGACATGGAGACCAAATTCCTCGCTAACTTCTTTGACGATGACACCAAGATATCCATCGGGTCATTGCTTGACGAGAAACAGAAAGACGGGGACTTGGTTGACACCTTCGTCAAGAGGTTCCGGAATAAGGCGATGAACTGTCGGGACCCGATCACCGAGGAATTTATTCTCCAGACTTGCCACAACAACCTCGCGTTGGACGTGTTGGAAGCAATGGGGACAGTACCGTCCAAGACATGGAAGGATTTGAAGGTCCGAGGAGAGCAAGCCGAGCGATTCCTCAGAAGGAAGAAGGCGGAAAGAGGCCAACAGGCGACGAATGCTCCACAGCAGAATTTCGTCCCTCGGGGGAAAGGTAAGGCACATGCTAATGCAGTTGACGCTAATCAAACTTTCCAATTGCAACCTCAGCAACAGCCACAGCAACAAGCACCACAACAATCTCGGGGACAATGGCAACAACGGCCTCAGAAGCAGAAATCTTCAAGGAAGGAGATCTGGTCCTCGCTGCTCGCCGACCGATAATCCTCAACTCCAAGAAGAAAGGTAAATTTGAACCCAAATGGGAAGGACCATTTGTGATAGACACAGTCTATTCAAACGGTGCATATCGCCTGATTACTCAAGAGGGCGCCAGGCAATTAATGCCAATAAATAGGAAGTTCCTAAAAAAGTACTATCCCTAGTACATTCAGGATAACTCATTTACCGGGAAGTTCCTTGAAGAATATTATACTTAATATTCTAAAGGATAACCCGAAATCATTTTCACCACCAAAATCCCTCACTGATCAATTTTAATTGACAGTGAGTCCACTAAAAGTGTCTTTCCGGCCCTCTTAACTCTTTCCATGAACAAGAGGTCTACTTTCAGTTCAGAGTCCCCTTTCGATAAACGAAAGAACTCACTTCTTTTTACCTTTGGTTAAGCCTTCTCATGGTCATAACCTAAGTTGAAATTTCATTTCGGTAAACGAAAAAGCTCATCTTCCGATGACCAAGCCTATAAAAGGTAAGTTTATCTAGATTTTCCAGATTCTCGGAGTGGAGATCCCACTTCTAGTTTCTTTTGCGCTGGAAATAGAATATAAAATTCTTCCTTTCCAAAATCAGGGAATAGAATATAAAATTCTTCCTTCCTTGTCTTTCGGGTTCGCCTTCACCCTAAAAGAAGACCGAGAAATAGAATATAAAATTCTTCCTTTCCCGCACCAACCTTTTCTAAGAATCTATCAATCTAGGATTCATCCTAGGAAGTTTATCCCGAATCCTAAGCAGGGATAAGTCTGCGCCTAACACGCGCTGCCGGTTTAGTCTTTTTCCGTAGAAAAAGACACTAGAGTTCGATTCTGGGGTATTCTATCCTGAAACCTAAGCAAGGATAAGTCTGCGCTTAACCCGTGCTGCCGGTTAGTTCTTAACCGTT
The DNA here is from genome assembly GCF_001876935.1 of Asparagus officinalis. Classification (NCBI taxonomy): domain Eukaryota; kingdom Viridiplantae; phylum Streptophyta; class Magnoliopsida; order Asparagales; family Asparagaceae; genus Asparagus; species Asparagus officinalis. Next base: position 89,235,579 of record NC_033800.1, read on the forward strand.
AAAAAGAACACCCGTTCACATATTCAATATTGTGGCAGGTTGTTATTAATAACACCAAAATCCATGCCTTACACGCATGGGGAATTTCATCCTGAATCCTAAGAAAGGATATGCCGACGCCTAACACTTGTCGCCGGTTTAGTCTTTCTCCGTAGAAAAAGACACCAGAGTTCGATTCTGAGGTATTTTATCCCGAAGCTTAAATAGGGATAAGTCAGCGTCTAATACACGTTGTCGGGTAGCCTATTCCCGTAACAAGGACGAAGTCTATGTATTCGAAGTCGTAGCACCGAGTCTAAGAGAATTCACTCTCTTAGCACAACGTTACATGCGGAACAGATTTAGACAATCCGCATGCTAGCCCGACTCAAACGGTAGTCGGTAAAGGCTTATCAAACCCGTTGAAGGCTGAGGGTTTGCTAGAAATCCTATGAGTATTATGGTCAATCATTTCAAACGGAATGAAGAATCATAATAAAGATAAAGATAAAAACGGAATGAAGAATCATAATAAAGATAAAGATAAAAACCAGTTTCACTAAGAGAATCAAAAGTCAAAGTGTTCAGCAAAATAAAATCATACATCAAGCCCATGGCTAAAAATCAGCTGACTAAACTTAGACAGCTTCTCATCATAAGCTTGCCTAAGCTCATCCTGCAACTCGGCTCTGATGGACTCTTCAGTCGCGGCTAAAGTCTTCACAGCGACCTCCTCCGTCTCGACCAGCTTCTGCTTCAAGGACTTCAACTCATCAGATAGAGCAGTGTGTGCTTGCTGATCCTGTATCTTCATCATCTAAAGAATACTCAAAGTCTCCTCTTTCTCACGAAGTTCTCTTCGGAGCTGGTCTATCTGGGTCTCACAAGAGGCAATGGAAGAATCAAGCTCGTCGAGTGAAGATGATCTAATAGCAAGGTTAGCCTCAACTCGGTCTACCCGGTCCCGCTGCACCTGAATCTCGAGCTCAACAAGAATCCTAGTATCGCGCTATATCTGTAAGCGAGTATCCAACTCGGCAGCTATGAATGAAGAGGCACCCGCATCCCGGAGCTCGCGAAACATCTGAAGCTCATGCCCTAGGCAGTCAAGATCATCGACTATAGCCTTCGCCAGATCCGGGTATCCTGCATCCCTTATTGAATTTATCCTAGAATCAAGGAAGGGCTTAAACTGGTGAAGGGAAAGTCCGCCGTGGAAGAGTTTGCCAAGCATAGCATTCACAAAGGAGAAGAAAGAGCGGACTTCTATGCAGATGACGATCTTCTCAGGGTCATTGTCCGATAACAACTCCTTCACGAGGACATGAAGCCGAGAAGGAAGCCCTACACAAAAAGGAAAAATTCGTCAAAAGCCTTAATGAAGAAATAAATGACATTTCTCAGTTGCTTAATTTATACCTCCTTCCCCTTGAGTCACTGGGGGTAGTGGGGGTGTAACGGCTGTGGATGTATCGGCTGGTGTAGCTGGTCTCACAGCCGGCTCAACAGAATCAGTCTCGACAAAAGCTCCTGTCGAACATAAAAAAGAATGTTCAGATGCATCACATTATAGCTGCATTAGTCAAAAAATTGGCTAGTCCTATAATTAACTTGAGAAGAGGCACGTACCTTCAAAAGAACCATCCTCGGGATTCTTAGGGAGTGTAGACTCAGGAAACATATCCTCAGGCATCTGGTCATCAATCTGAGGAGAGTCATACATGAAGTGGAGCATAGGAGTGTCCACAAGCAAACCTTCCCCGTCGAAATCTTCGGTCAGGAAATCTGACACGAGAAAATATAAACACGGCGAAACAAGAATGAAGAGACTATGACCAAGGAAATGACTTACCTCCTACGGGTGCTTCAGCCTCTTCACTCTCAAAGTCCATGTTTGCCTCCTGTAATTTATCTAAAAGAGCAAGAAGCATAGAGACGATTAGGGAATACACGAATTTTGGATTGTCCAACTTCTTCGTGTGCCATCTAAAAGATATATTGTCAATGGTAGATGTACCTGGATTCGCTGAATCGAGTCCTACATTGATAGCCTCCCTAACGTCGGCAGCTTCTGCAGGCTTTTCTACCTGGTACGGTGAGTCAGGCTCACCAGAAGATACAAAATCATGAGGAGCAGGATCGAGACTCATCTCGCCTTCCTCGTGCTCTCCTGCATAGAATGGAAAAGCATGAGCCTGAAATTCTAAACGGTCAAGAGGATGGTCTATAGAGTAGATGTTACCTCCATCTCTAGCAGAATCGTCACTAGCCAAATCCATATCAGATGCTCGCGGATCTGCACACGGCTTGCGGACTAGTTTCTTCCGCCTAGCAGCTGGAGCAACAGTTGAAGGTCTTGCCCGAGTAAAAGGATAGAATTCTTCTTCACTGTCGGTCGCTATCCCTGAAACATCAGATAGTGGTCAGGACTAGCGATTCTGAAATGCAGAGGGAGAAGATAGGTGACTAACCTCGCTCGAAATCTTCCTCGTAGTCTTCAGGATATCCGCCTGAGGCCTCTCTAGCAGAACTGAAGGCCTTATTTCCTTCTGCGTCAATTCGGCGGGTCTTGCCCCGCGCCCTCTGTGACCGAGCACCGTCCCGAATCACACGAGAATCAACCTGAGAAGCTTCCTCGGCCACTAACTCTTCAATCGGCTTCACGGGGACAGTTTTATTAGCTGCTAACAACCACCTGTAGCTTAAGAAGGTGAGATTCAACTGCCGCTCAGCACTCCGGCTGGAGAACTGCGGAAAGCAAGTGGAGAATGCCCAGCACTTGTGGACCTGTAGCTGCCTTCTGATGTCAGGGAATCCTTGGCCCTCCCACTTGCCATTCTCAAGCAACTGTAGTAGGGGAACAGAGTGGTCTGTGGCGTTCGGTACCGACATCATATCAGAATGATGAAGGACGAACCAAGCCATCAAATAAATATCTGGAAGCTCCACCTTAATGGTAGGAATCTGAGTCGGCGATTCACTTTCTTTCCGTGTAAAAGCACTAGAAATTTGTCGAAGCCCTCGATGAATGTTAGCCACCATCACCGGAAGAAGCGAAAGTTCCTTTTTGTAGGCAAGTTGAACCGCTGGGTAGAGCACTTCCAATGGCAAAATGTCACTGGATTGATACGGGACCACGCATTTCTTTAACCAGATAGCGAGGTAACCTGCAAGAAGGGTCATCGGCCGAATCGGTGTGGTCGCATGCCATAAGAATGATTTAAACTTGGTCCCTGCAGGAAAGCCACTCTCAGGACTGCTAATGGTATAGGAATGAGCGTCAATCTTCTTCAGTAGACTATTAACCCCTGAAGGAGTGAGTGGTGCCAGCTCACAAATAGCCTCGCCAGAATTGCTCTCTAGATTTCTGAACAAATAAGACGCGAACTGCTTTAGGCTCACATTTGATTTAGTCCTCTTCGCTAAAGGCTCAGACTGCGCCAAAGCAATATGATAGTGATATGTGAGATCCCATAAAGTCTCATAGCGGTCGGGCATACGGTCCTTCAGCTGACTCAATTCATGGTTGGAAGGAAAGTACTCCTGATATAACATCTGACCCATGGGCAAACCAGAAATCTTGTGCATCTCATGGAGAGCCAAGCCCAACTCTCCGTGCCTAGTCAGAAAAGTGTTCGAATCCGGGTTATAGAGCTCGCACAAAGCAAAGAAATGCTTAGCGCTGACGGGTAAGCCATACATGGTGGAACGAATAGCTGCATATAGACCACAAGCGTGCAACTCCTCGCTCCATCGGCTTAAGACGTATTTCGTCATGCGAGTCCACCAAAGCTTGTCTAGAGAATGAACCCAACCATAAAATCTATAACGCGTTGCAGGCATCTCCCGTCCTAAGTCAGCGAGGCGATTCCTCAAAGTAGAGGCAGAGGCAAGAAACTCGTTAAGGCATCTCCCGTCCTAAGTCAGCGAGGCGATTCCTCAAAGTAGAGGCAGAGGCAAGAAACTCGTTACAAGGCGGTGCATCTAGTCCCAGTACTCCAGGACGCAATCCAATGATGTGATTCCTGCTCGAACCAGGAGCTGCCTGATGAGTGATATAGCCACAGTGAACGCTCTCATGCTCCTGCGTCAAGCGCCACGACATCTCCCGTTTAGCAGCCTAACACCTAAGCTCAGTCAACGAGCGGTGTCGAGGAATCTTCGACAAATATATGAAACCACCGCTATTCTTATGAAGCCACTGCTCGGCGTCAATAAATGCTGCATCGGGATCTCCGACAGAATCACCAAATAAAAAGTCAGTCTTCCTGAGAGACTGAACAGAACCGGCATCCTTCACGAAAGGCGCATCTGTAATCAACTGTCGAAGAGCTCGATGTCCACCTTCCTTCACCACCTGGGCAACCTCTGTCGATGTACTCGGAACAAACTGAAAAGTAAGTGGAATGGGTGAAAAATCATCGGACGTCGAATAATACTCGTCACGACGTCCGTTCACCGCATGAGATGAAAATGCTCCGGAAGGATACTCCACTGAAAACAAGCAATTAAACGTTTGTTAATTCCAGTTATAAAAGGAAATTGAACTCATCCTATAAATGGGTAAGATAGAGTCATTGCCTTATAAAGGGTGAGACGATTTGGTCACATTGTGCATTCATAAGATAGGGTATATTAACAATATATCCCTGCCTTATAAGGCACAATGCAGCGTCAAAACGCCCCCTTTATTTTGAGATATGGTTTTGACCAAGCAAAACCTATCTTTAAAGCGTCGATCCTCACCAAGGAGAACCAAGGCTCTTCCCGATTGCCTCAGCAAGGAGAACAACGTGGGGAAAAAGGACTAATTTGCAAATTTCCAGGAAAAAGAGGACTAATTTGTAAATTTCCAAATATGCCAAAAATAGCTCACCAGCATACGAGGGAAGCACGCCATCAGCCGACGCAGCAAGGGAGCGACCTCTCGGGACACGCGACATGATGATCTGCAAAATAAATCAGGGGGTCAGATCCAGAAAAAATTTCCCTTTTTATTGCAATTCTTCCCCCCCTGAAAGATGAGCTCGAGGCGCCAAATCATAATCCTAACCCTCACATGAGATCCCACAAATTCATAAATTGAATTAAGCATGAAATATGCTAAAATTGTGGAGAATTTACCTGAGGAAAAGCTCGTGGATCCAATAAAAATCAGATCTTGAAAGAGGCTCGAACCACGTGCTCGAGGGGCCTGAGAGAAATTTTTATATGAAGATTTCTGAGGGATTTCTCAGTCAAAGATCAAAAGGAAGGACGAATCTAAGACAAATATGAAGATTTGAGGAAGAAAGCAAAAAAGAAGGGGAGAGGGTGGCCGGCCCTAGAGAGGAGGAAAAGAGAGGCTTTTATAGGTAAACCAGCCTTGAACCAGACCGGACCAGGTTGAACCAGACCAGACCAGTCCAAATCAGTTCAAAAGAGGCTGATCCAGGCCAAACCAGGCTGAACCAGGCCAAACCAGACTGAACCAGACCAGACCAGGATGAACCAGTCTGAACCAGTCTTGAACCAGTCCTGAACCAGCCTTGAACCAGGTTGAACCAGTCTCGAACCAGGTGGAACCAGGTCGAACCAGTTTGAACCAGATTTGAACCAGAATTCAAATTAAAGCTGAACCGAGCATCGAAACAACTTCAACAGATTTGAACCAGAATTCAAATTAAAGCTGAACCGAGCATCGAAACAACTTCAAATCGACCGAGGGTTCAGTTCTTTGTTTATTCTTTCCTCTCCCACACATTCGGAAGGGTCGGAAGATTTTTTGAGCCTAATTACTACCTTTTTTGGGTCATTATTAGGCCGGTTCGGTTCATTCGGACATGAAAAATACTCTAATAAGGTATACGAGTATAAACTATTCCCTATTTTTCGTTGAGAAGTTCCTAGAGAATATTTTTCTAAAAATATTCTTAAGGATAACTCAACAACACTACGCCGGACAACGCGTCGCAAATAAAGACTCAACGCCAAACGATCGATGGTCAGTTCTATGTTGAACCAACAAACACGAGCTAAAAGATCAGAAAATCAGGAATCGACTTCAAGTTCAAAATTCCGACAACGGTCAGACAATAAATGCAGCACCGGAAACCTTACAGACATGAAGTCTCGTCATACCGATTGAAGGTTGGGGCAATCATATCCAAAGCATTCCAGACTCTTCTATAAAAGAACGAGGCTGAAATACTTTGGAGGGGGTATCTGTAGGCGTATAAAACTGCTTATAGGTCCCTGAACACAGCTCGGCACGGTGATTCGACAAACCAACGAACCATCAGGTGACGTATCTAAACACGAGCGTCAGTCCACAGCGCCGAAGCCAAGTGACACACAACGAAGCGGATTAACGAGGCGACGAGGTTAACGAATCGCACGCAAGCACGAGTCATCCAACCATAGAACGGATTCGAACTCGAACACCGAAGCGGATTTACTGCCAAATCAGGATTCCGATCAACAAATCAGAGTCCAAATCAACAACGAAGCACGGAACCGAAAAACGGACACCTGGAGGACTCGGCCAAAACCGAGCCACCTCTAGGTGGCTCGGTGGCCGAGCCACCTCTGGGTGGCCGGCCAGATCTGTGCCAAGGCACAGATCTAAGCACCTATAAATAGAGGGGCATGGTTCATTTGTCAAGGGTTGGAATTTTTGACGGCGAAGCTCTGCTGAATTGAGATCTGAACCTTGGAGATTTGAAGCTTTGAAGACTTGCTCTTTCAGATCCGGTGCTCGACGATCGTCCACGTCAAATAAGGCAGGAGTTCGAGAGGGATCGGATCTGAGATCTACGCGGTTATCCTCCGGATCAAAGCTTGGCCTTTGATCCCGAGAAGGCTACTATTTCCTTGGTGAAATAGTACCCCCCGGCTATTATTTCCTTCGTGAGATAACACCTGTTATACCGTGTAGATCCGACCGGATCTAGATTGCGCGGTGGTCTATGGATTAACCTCGGCGCAGGCGAAGAACCCACAAAAGCGAGTGACCGCAAAACAGGAGCTCGTGATTCGTTCAAGGAAAGTTGTAATTTTTATTTTCTTTTTTGATCTCGTTGTAACCGGATCTTATAAAAAGACCGGATCTTTGTAATCGATGGAATCAATGAAGAAGACAATTTTTCCCGCAAACATACATCACCCACAAATTTGAGGTTATTCAAACTATTCGTGAGCATAGGTTTGAAGGTTTCAAAAGTATCTCGACCGGCCAACACAACCTCAATCACTTTCTTTGTTAGACTCTCTAAATAATTAAGAGAAATCTTGAGGAAATCTGGCACGTCCGTGGGACTCGAAGCAGTAATGGGAGACGGTATGAAAATTTCTGAAGATGCAGAGCCAAGTAAAATACCAGCAAGCGATTTCAGCGTAGTGGCCTGAGAGGGAATGTCGACATCCAATTGAGATGGACTCGATTGAAGAGCTATAAGTTCCCCTATTTTGGATGATCTTGGTACGTCTACAACCTCTGTCGGGGCCAAAGAAATCATTAATAAAGTCGTCGGTGGGAGAGTTACCGTTGAGAGCTCCAAGCAAAGCGGCTCTGATACCTGAGTTGGTGGTGGTACAAGCTGTTGCGTCGAAGGAGGAATGACAGTGGTCGCCTCATGTATCATAGGATCTGTATGAGAAAATGGTTTAAATGCAGAACAAAAATGAGTCGTGTTTCGGAATGAACGATGCTTACCAGATAGAGGAAGGGGAATATAGGCTGACGCCTTGTCAGGAGAAGGTGGTAGCGGCATACCCCACTCACCGGAATCATCGCTGTCATCACCCAAGTTATCATTAGTCTCATTACTTTCACTATGGTCACCACCATCATCTGTGTTATTCTCACCATCGTTATGAGATGAAGGTTCATAATCCATAGGCTCCTCTTCGTCTATAGACAGAAATGCTGGCGTATTTTCAGTGATGATGGGTTTTGATATGACTCCAGTAGTAGGGCTGGGTTGTGTGTCTCCTACAGGTGGCAATAACATAGAAGCAGAAGGAGATTTGTCTGTTGCTAAGTCTTGCTGGGCAGTCACTACAGGATCTTGGACCTGAAGTCTATCTTCTTCAACATGAGGAGTAGTAGAGGCAGTATCGTGAAGTATGTTTTCAGGGGCAAATTCTGCGCCCCCTACAAACGATTCATCCCCATGCTCTTCTTCATTCAGTGAACGAGCAGAAGAAATGGGGCCTCCTAAAGCGGGACTAACTGTAGGGAGACCAGGCTGAGGTGAGAGTCTCATAGCAGTAGACTCTCGTTCTTCCTCTTCTGCATGCCATGCTTTCCGAGCATCTGACATAAGCTTAGAAGCAGGAGGCTCGAGCGTTAACTTTCGACAAGCTCGTTTATCATACTTGGCTTCTTCAGTCGGGTCAAGTGCTCTTTTTCCAGTGGCACTTTTACTTCGAGTCTTGATTCTCGAAGGTTCCACCTCGTGAGTATCGAGCATCTTGATCTCTTCCTGACTCCCTCTGGTGATGGTCGCCATTCGTCTTTAGTAATCGCCTCTTCATATGATAAGTATTCATTAACCCCCCTGGCACGAGACTTTTTGGCACTCCTCTTTGAAGCATACAATTTGCGAATGGCCTTCAGGGAAGAAGTATTCATGTTGTAGGCTAAAATTTGAGAAGTAGCCTGGTACCACGTACAAAAACTTAAAGAAGTACGAACGTTGGGCATCTTATGTGGCAGTTGGAATTTTGTTCCAGTACAGCCTGCCACCTAATAATACCAAGCCCTTACTACTTCATACACATTCCATGTGTACGCAAGGGTGGGGTTTGGACTGCCGATGTAAATTTGATCATAGCCAAATTGCCGAGAAAAGCGATAAGGTTGATATGGTTCAATAAAGTATTTCCTTCCTTGTCGGAAAATAAGATAGCCTGGGTGAATATTTATGAGCCACCAGAAGGCGCCTCTACTGAGTGTAGTAAAAGAATTCCGCCCCGGAGTGTCTTGATAGATCTCTCCATATGCACCACCCTGGAAAATAGGAAACTTGCAAGCGATCTCGTAATTATAATCCCACCTAAATATTTTGCGGAATTTAACCAGATACCAACCGACCCATCGAGCGGTCTCCAATTGTTGAACGAGAGGAGCTGAAGTATCGTTTGATTCAGGGGTAGACATTATCGAAAGGCAGTGTAACACAAACTAGGATACCAAATAAACATATGACATCTGCACCCGAGGGGTTGGGGTTTGAATGATTGTTTTCCCATCTAATTTTAATTTCTTGACGGTAATAAACTCAGAGGCTAGTTCCCGTAGACCACTCTGCAAGCAGCATACCATGTCTGAAAGGAGATTTAGAGGCCGTCCATAAGCTAGGAGAACAGTTGGGTATAATACTTCTACTATAATAGCGTCCACCGGCCTAGTGGGTACTACACAACGTTTTAACCAAAGAGTAAGGAAACCAGCGAACAAAGCCATGTCGGAGATTAGGATTTCTGCCTGATAATGGAAGCTTTCGAATGTGGTGAAAGCTGAAAAGACATCTTCCTCTACCTCGCAAGTATAGTGGGAGGTTGCATCATTGATACGCTCATTGATTTCCTCAAGAGTACTGGCAGCTAAGCAAGTCACCTCAGCGTCCTTGTCCTACAGATTTCAGAAAAGATACTCTACCCATTGTCCTTGTTTCACACCACTGGCCCTTTTCCCTGGAGTTTGTGCACATATCTAGAAATGACACATCAATTCCTAGTAAGTGTCATAGATTTCTGGGGCACCATGTTTCAGGATCTCTAACTCCCTATTCCTGGGAACAAACTCCTCATAAGGCAGCTCTCTAAAAGACAATCCGAAGATTTCAAACATCTCATGAAGAACAAAGCCTAATTCACCAGTAGGAGTGAAAAAGGTACCGGTGTGAGGATTGTAAAATTCCAGCATAGAAAAAAATACACTATAATTTGGAGAAATCCCATATCGAGTGGCTATTATTGGAGTTCTCAACTCTGAAATCCTCAAAGGTTCCCATATCGAGTGGCTATTATTGGAGTTCTCAACTCTGAAATCCTCAAAGGTTCTTCTAGCTCCTCTAAGACAAAATTTATCATCCTATTGGAGTTCTCAACTCTGAAATCCTCAAAGGTTCTTCTAGCTCCTCTAAGACAAAATTTATCATCCGAGCCCACCAGTCTGTCTCACTTGAATGTACCCATGTTGGAGCCCTAAAATCTTGAGCGGGGAACTCTCCCTTGACGGAGATAAATTTTCTAATGAAGACCTCTGCCAGCTTAGCAGATTCACCTACAGGATGTTCCTTTTTGAATGAACCTGGCTTCAAGGCCACAAAATGATTAAAACCAGCCGGATGAATGCCCCGAGGAGTGATGTGCCCAGTAGCAACGCCTCCTTGGTCCTGAACGAGTTCCCAATCCATTGACCGTGGGATAGAAGCGTACTGATAATAAGAAATCGGGCACATTCGCTCTAAGTTGGGAAGGAAAAGGCGACGGTTGTTGACGGCCCTCAGCCATTTGTAGTTTTCCTCAAACATCCTTTTGGTGTCCATTTTAATAGAATCCCCAAAAAGGAAGGGTGGTTTCTTTAAAATCTCACGTTTTGCGATTTCAAATTTAGCATCCGTAACCAAGGACCTGAGAGTCTCGAGGAAAGCTTGAGTGATGAGTTTCGCCCGCTCTTTGTTGGTGTCCTGGAATATTGGATACTCTAAGTGAAAGCTGAAAATTATATTTTTCTCCGCATCTCCCGCATGACCGAAGTAGTGGTTGAAAGGAAGAGGCTCATTGGAGTAGCACACTACAAATAGAAAAGATAACCAGTCAGTTGAATGAAGGAGTCTAACTTAAGAACACAAGGTCCATACACGCGTCCAAAATTTTAAATGCAAGGTCCAGACCCGCGTCCAAATTCCTAAACACAAGGTCCAAACCCGTGTCCAAATTCCTAAATGCAGGGTCTATACCCGCATCCAGAACGTTAAACGTAGGGTCCCGACCCGCATTCAAAATTTGAAACGCAGGGTCTAGACCTGCGTTGAAATATCGTGAACGACGGAGTTAACCATGCGTTCTAAATCGAGAAACACTGAGAATTTTCTCTATGTTTTAATGGTGGAATACGAACTACCAGTCAAAGATTGAGGATAAGGAATCCATCAAAACAACTCATGATTACCTAAACTTACCATTAATTAAAGGAACCTGAGGTGACGGCGTGGTGGCTGGAGCATCTCCGGAGGTTTTAGTCGACGGAGCACCCTGAGTTTGGGCGATCTTTGATTTAGAGGCCATTCTCTTTTTAGGAGCCATTCTAATCGTGGAGAAGAAGATATAGAATGGTTGATGAAGGATTTAAGAACGAATTGTTCCTTCATTGAAGCGCCGGAGAAGATGAACAAGAACCCTGTTAAGTGGTCGACAGAAGAGCAAGAAAGAGAAAAGTCAAATGACTTTTTGATTTGACCTCAATGGTCCATTTATATACAGCTGTAGTTGTCAAATCGATGCGAGATTTTAGGCAAAAATCCCACCCAAAACGTGATTTTCATGTTTTCAAATAAGGGATTTCAACCTCTAAACGCACCCTCGCATTCAGACGGTCAAACGCATGATTTAGCCATGCGTTTTGGTGCTCGGACTCAGTCATTCGCACAACTCATCCTTTTTGAATGGCTTAACATTCCAACAAAGAGTAATGATGATATTATTAAAATCATCACTCCAGTTGAGATGATCAAGAAAGGAGACAAAGTGGATTCCTATGAAGTTGTCCTCTCGCCAAACCTAGATAAAATCCTCCCCGACCACGATGATGGATCTGTCTTCAGCCAAAAGGTGTTTAACTTCATTGAGGAAGACCTCATTGACAAGTTCGCAGTGGGTGTTTCTACAATAAGCTTTGTTACTACGCCCGCAACCACACGTGGAGTGATCATTAATTCCTACAAGAAATTTTCTAGACAACTAAATGCACCTCATCGCAGATCGAGTGGAGTATCTGAAGGATCTAGACGAAATCCGATGAATACACCTCATCACAGATCGAGTGGAGTATCTGAAGGATCCAGATGAAATCCGATGAATACACCTCATCGTAGATTGAGTAGAGTATCTCAAAGACTCAAACTAAATCATTGTCATCATCGCTCTTGTCTGGGTCATCAGCAATGACTTGGGCTTTAGCTTGTTTGACTAAGTTCATTGTCATCAAGTCACAAAAGTTACCTCATCTGGTTTAAGGAAGTCGAATCACTGTGTTCCGACAACCAATTCCGTAACATCTTCAAATCAGACAGAGTAAAAAATCAAGCAACAATATCTTGGGATCCAAAGCATTCCGAAAATTCGTCCCAGTCAACCGCAAACTTTCGAAAACTTTGGAGGGGGTTCTGTAGGCTGTCTAAAAATCACAATAGATAGTTAACCCCTATCAGACTTCGACCGACAGTTTTGACTAAGAAGGTTACAATCAGAAGACTTTCTCGTTAACAAAGGAAGTGTCAATTAGAGGATTCTCCCATGGATCAAGAAGAGATTACAAGGCAATGATTTCTTCAAAACCAAGATGCAGAATTCATCCTTGCAGTTGAAACACAGATCAACGCAATCACTACATCCTCAGCTATTTCGCAACTCCATATCGCTGCAAACGCGGCTTTATATCGCTGCAAACGCAGCTCCATATCGCTGCAAACGCTGCTCCATATCGCTGCAAACGCGGCTCCATATCGCTGCAAACGTAGCTCCATATCTTTGCAAACGTGGCTCTATATCGCTGCAAACGCAGCTACATATCACTACAAAAACGTGACTCCAGATACTGCGTTTGGACGCAGGATCATACCCAGAACGTAAGTCAAGACTTTGACCCGTTCAAACGCAATCCATACGGTTTCAAGAAAATCGTTGTTCACCCACGATCTGGGGAGTGGTTTAAGTGGGTCATTATACCCGATTAATGGGGCGACTAAACCCTCATATAGGCACGAATTATAGGGGCAGTTACACCCCTAATACCCCTATAAATATCAACAAACTCAAGAGAGTTCGTGATCGGATTTTGAGATCGGATTCTGGAGAGGAGAAAATCTGGAGGCAACAATCTTCAACAGCCAAAGATTTCTAGATATTTGATACTTGGCTTCTTAACCGAATTATTTCGGTTCAAATAACTCTTTTTCACCAGAATTTGTCACTAGTTCTGAGTTACAAAACTCGTCAAGGGTTCTTGATCAGTTCAACCACACAAGTTAGTTGTTCCAGTGACTTGAGACATTCGGATCGTCAACGGAGAGCAAATTCGACGCGAGCATTCGAAGGAAGCACTTCATCGCCACCATGAAGAACCCAAATTAAACAAAAGGGAGAATTCAGATCATTCTCCTCTCTTTTGTAACTGGAATTCAAATTGTAATTAAGATTGAGAGAATACAAATCAAATTTCTTTCATTCTTTTTACTACAAATTTTCCACCAAACAGCGACCAAACATCCGAAGCAACCCAATATCTAAAGCAGCTCCACCAGATCCAAAATCTCAAAATGCAGCAATTGGCAATCTATGACTAAGATGACCCAAATATGTCAAAGTCCGAACAACAAAACCAATGCTCGACATCAAACGTCGATCCTCCTCCAGTAAGGAACGACCCATCAAAATTGTTATCTCATCTCGTTGCCCCAATGTTTCCTCTCAAATGAAGTATCTCAAACTGCCATGAGCTTGGTACAAATGCAGAAAAGAACCCTAACCAAAATCATAACAACGTGTTACCTTTCTGCCAATACACTTCCTCCATCTGTTGTTGACTTCTAGGACTTCATACCAACGGGACTTGGCTGCAACCCACAAATGCCTAGAACAGTCTCTAACGCAGGAAACCAAATACCGATTACCTCTCAATGATGCCTTCTTGAAAGGCCCTCAAATGCCTGAATGAACACCACCTAGAAGACCCCTCGATCGATGGATAGATGTGCCAAACTCCACCTCGGTCTCCTTGCTCATACCAATGTGCTCACAAGACTTCAATCTGCAGGTGAAAGCACTCCTCAACAATCCATGTACGATATAACCAATCAAATATTTTAGCCTCAACAAATGCTACAGTCTAGCCAAATTCAAAGAAGTCGTCAGTTCTTTACCAATCACTGTGCTCCTAATTAAATAGTACAAAATTTTCTTTCTGACGCCCTTCATCACAATCATGGACCCAAATATGACCTTCAAACATGCATCCTCTAAGGTCACCCTATAGCCTGCTACCTCCAAAACTCCAAATAAAATGATGTTCTTCTTCAACTGAGGAATGAATCTCACTTCATCCAACTCCTTAATCACCCCGTCATACATCCTAATACGAACGATACCGATACTACTAATAGGACATTCAAGATCATTACCCATGAGCACGACATCCTCTCTTTCCAACTCCTGAAAGCTGGAGAACAAATCCCTCCTAAGACAAATGTGGTAAGAGGCACCCGAATCCAACATTCACTCTATAGAGTTGGCAACACAAATTGACGATAGTGCTAATGAGTATCCCGAAGAATCCGAATTTGAATTGTCACCACTAGCCTTGACAACATTCACCTCTAAAGCTTGAATAACTTTTCCCTTATTCTTCCCGGCTCAATCTGTCAACTTTGGGCATTCGGCTTTCCAATGTCCATCCTCTTTACAAAAGGCATACTGATTTCTTTGAACTCCAGGATGTGCCCCTCTAGACTGTAATCTCCTACCACGGTTTGGACTCTTTGCTCTTGCGATCAATGCCCCCACTACCAGCTCAACTGAAGTCTCCTTATCCTTCTTTCGAAGATGATAATTCACAAGTGCAGCGGTGACCTCACTATACGAAAGAGATGCCTTCCCATTAATAAGAGTAAAAAATGACAAAATCGAGCTACCACCTATTAAAGATCAGGATGGTGCTAAGATGATTACGGATCCAAATTACTATGCATACCACAGAAGGATTCTTCATCCCACCGAGATTTGCTTTGGACTCAAAAACAAAATCCAAGCCTTAATTGACTCCGGCGTCATAACGGCGAAAGAAGTCGAGTAAAGACGACCATAATACTCCATCGGATACACGAGTTTAAACTGTTTTCCCTAACTCCATTGGGTACACGAGTATAAACTGTTTCCCCTCACTCCAAAGAGTATACGAGTATAAACTGCTTCTCGATACTCCAAAAGGTATATGAGTCTAAACTATTTCCTTTCCTTAACGGGAAGTTCCTGGAGAATCCTATATTCTTAAGGATAACCCGAACATATGACTGAGGTTAACGTATTCCTCGTTATACCCAATTTTACAAAGAAAGCTGGGGGTCGATAATTCATGTAATGGGAAGTTTCTGGAAGAATGTTAAATATAATATTCTTAGGGATAACCCGATTATTATGGACAGAATGATAAGCGGTGACCTCACTATACGAAAGAGATGCCTTCCCATTAATAAGAGTAAAAACGAAGGTCTCATATTCATCATCGGACAAGGAACTCAACAATAACAATATCTTGTCCTTATCTTCAACCATAACATCTATATTTGCTAAATCCGTAAGAAGTTTCGTGTAGTGGTTCATGTGATCACCAATGGAGGTCCCATTTTTCAATAGGAAGAGATAAAGCCTCCTCTTGATGCAAGTGGTTTTCTACACTCTTTGTCAAATTCTTACCCTCTAGGATCTCCCAAATCTTTTTAGTCGAAATCTTAATGATCACATCATATTTCAAATCTTTAGTTAAGCAAGATCTAATCACACCACATGCCGTTTTATTCATCTTCTTCCAAACCTTCTCCTCAATGTCGTCCGGTTTCCCGTCCAACTCCAAAGTGTCTTTCAAATTTTGCATGTTGAGCGCATCCAAGACTTCACATCTCTAAAGACCAAAATTATTTGTGTCATTAAACTTCTCCACATCTATCTTCATAGAGTGAATATTCAAAGTTTAAACGGTCTTCTCGCCAGAAATACCATCCACAACTCCTTCTTTCTCGACCATCTTTCTCAAAACACCAACAAAACAATGCGGAACAAACAAAGAATAGATCTAAACTGAAAAGAGAGATTTATTTTACCTCCAACTGAAACCCTAAAAAGGGTCTCCGAAAGATCTCACCCCACATGACGGAAACGAGATACACAAATAGGAAAAATCCCACCTTTATCACCAACTGAAGTCTTAGACGAACTACCAAAGCGATCTACTCCTCCAATTAGCCCAAGCGTAGCCAAATCTCTGATACCACTTGTTGTGTGCGGAAGCCAAAACCACTGTGCTTCGAGGAGCCAAACAAAACGTCGAGAGAAGGCCAAACAAACCAAAGTAATGCTACAAACACAAACAAACCAATTTTACATGGTTAGGCAAGTTGCTTACGTCCACGAGGCAAGAAGGGGATGAGGTTTTTACTAATAGAGAAGAAGAGTACAAACTGAGATTACAAATCACTCGAACTTACCAATTAATCTTACCAACAAATCTCTAATTCTCTCCAAACAAAACCTAACTTATAGCTAAGAAAATACCTCTTTTCTGTGCTCCAAATATCCCCTAAAACAATTCCAAAGGAACCCTAAAATGTGTATTGATATTTATACCAAGCACAAATCCTAAACAGAATAGGAAATCGAAACAGACCCAAACCCGACTCGCGGTTGACCGCACTTAACGTCGCGGTCGATCGGCCAGAAGACAAAAATCAACAAATCGATTACAGGGTTTTGCGGTCGACCGTCGAAATTGTCACGACCGGTCAAAAATCTAGAACTTGTACAAAGTCGTGCACGTTGCCGGTCGACCGTGCCAAAGCTCACGGTCGACCGGAGAGCACTCGAATGTATGTCAATTCCATTTTTCCTAATCTTCTTCAATGGTTTCGCTGTTTCTACAATGATGAAGTTAGTGATCATGTTAAATGTAGTTAGGAAGAGACTCTATTGAGAGGTTGGCCATTTGCACTAGAAAAGAGGGCTAAAAGCTACTGCTAAGTTGATCGGACAACTTGCTCTAGAAAAGAGCATACAGGCTAGGGCTAGGTCTTACTAAGTCAAAAGACCGTTTGAATGATGTCCAAATAAGTGATATGTAGACAGTAAGTTCCAGTCGAACGACTTAAATATAGGGTGGAAGATAGGTGTATTCATATGAAGATCGTACCTCATCCAGGACAATCCCTTGACTTTTTTTCCTTTTTGGAGAGAGAATTTCAAGTGTGAGGTAGAAGAGGGTTGCTTCTCATGCTTGAAGTTTTAAAGGCTTAGTCGTAGGGTGACAGCTGACTGTAATTGTTAGCTATGTCAATTGTCCCACTTTTCGAAATGTTATTAGTAGCAGTTTGGTATGGCTATAATTGCCATGACGAATAATTACACTAACGAGGCGCTTTGAAAATCATCCATCACAAAGATCTTATTTGTGAAGAAATGGCGAGCACAGTGACGAAGACCATAGGAAAAGACGAAGGAACATGTTTGGGTGCCATGTGGTCGACCGCGTGTGGCACGGCGGTCGACCACCAGCATGCACGAGGATGAGTTCTATTCAGTATTAGGTCGCAGTCGACCATGCTTGGTGCAGCAGTCGACCGCCAAAAGTCCAGAGATTTAGGAAAGTTTCTGTCGTTTTCGCGGTCGACGCCATGCGCGGTCGACCACGTGTCGGGTCTAAGCTGGGTTTTGGTTTTCAACCCATTTTTCTTCTGAGTTGATATATGAGTCTAATCCTAATTAATTAGGATTAAGCAAGGACGTTTTGAGAAGTCTTTGAGAGGGGATTGTTGCATCCAAGTGTGGGAGATTTGTGAGAGATCTAGAGGCTTTGTTTTAGAGTTTATTTGTGAAATTTATAACCCTATTTGTATTCTCTTGATTTCTAATAGTAAGAACTCTCTCCTCCTTGCCCCGTGGATGTAGGCAACTTGCTGAACCATATAAAATTCATTTGTCTTGCTGTGTATTGTGTTTGGCTTATTTGGTTATGATTTATCTTATTCTTGTTCGTGTGGTTATGAGCTTCGTTGCGCACAACAAGTGGTATCAGAGCCTCGGGCTTGGCTTAGGGCTTGTTCGAAGGATTTGGTGAAGGATTCCTATCTGAATAGTTATCAATAATATGGGATAAGCAAGCACATCAAGTTCATCTCTTATGAAGGTGATATAGAGTCTGAGCATCAATAACACGAAGATTGATGTTCCAAAATTCGACGGCAAGATTAATTTCGGTTTGTGGAGGTGTCAGGAGATGGATGCATTAAATGCACATAATTTGGATGAGACTCTTGAGCTGCAAGAGAAACCCACTGATATGGAGGATAAGGTTTGGAAGAAGATGAACAGTAGGGCTTGTAGAGTGTTTGGGTAGAAAATTATTTTCATTGCTAAATTTATTACAACTTCGGGCGTTACAATAAGTTCAAAACAAATATAGCCTTTTTATAAGACTTCCAATACAATGAAAATACATTACAATTCTCTTTCAAACAACACGCAACATGTGTTTATCGCCTATTGCTTGCGTGTGATCTTTGCTTGTGCCGGGGATGTTGATATCCGTGGACCGCCGCAGATCAGATCCGGTTGATAAAAAATTAACAGAGCTCCTACTTCACCAAGGAAGTATTCGCTTGAAGTTCTAAAATCGACCAAACTAAATCAATAGCTCTTCTCGAGATTAAGACCAAGCCGAATCTCGAGGAACGGACGGACGACGCTTCAGATCTCTCGAACTCTCCCTCTTTATGCTGAAGAACTTCGCTGAGATCAGTTAGCCTCCTCTGAAATTCGTGCTCCTTTGACTCCTCAATTCGGCAGCACCTCCTCGTCTTGATAATATTCCGCCCCTGTGAAATGAGCCCCTAGGCCTGTATTTATAGGCTTCAGTTGGGGGTATTTGGATAAAAATGAGTGATTTGGCCTTATCTTAAGTCAATAACGGCCTAACCACGTTTGTGGATGATATCAAGTCAGTTGGAAACCCTGGAACAGATAAATCCCGAGAAAACCGCTCAAAATTGTCGAAAATGCGTTCGGGGGTCGAAACATCACGACGGGCACTGCTGACCCGCAGGGGGCGCGGGTCGGCGTGGTCCGACCCGCGCGGGCGCGGGTCGATGCGGTCCGACCTGCACGGACGCGGTGTTTCGAATTCAGCGCGGTCCACCAGCGCCCCCCGTGGGTCAGCGTGGGTCGGCGCGGGCTGACCCGCGCTGGCACGGGGCTTGGCCTTTTGCTGAATTTCTCGTTGTTTTCCCGACTTTTCGAAACTTGTATTTTCTGTCGTTTTGCGTATTTGATCATCTTGTTGACTTGTACGATTTGCTAACTTGCTTTATGCGCTCGTTAGCTTCTTTATAGCACTTGGAACCGATCGACATGCGCGTCGGACACTTTGGATCTGACTGACAAGCACGTCGGGCACTTTGGATCTGACCGACAAGCATGTCGAGCACTTTGGATCTGACCAACAAACGTGGTGGGTACTTGGAGCTGCCTGACAAGCCCGTCAGGCACTTGGAGCTGCCTGACAAGGGTGGCGGGGGATGGCGGGCACTTGGAGCTGCCTGACAAGCCCATCAGGCACTTGGAGCCGCCTGACAAGTATGTTCGATCACTTTGAGTTGACCTGCGCGCGCAAGCTGATTGACGTGCGCAAGCTGATTGACGAGCGTGTGTTGACTGATGTGCGCGCGTTGACTGACGAGCGCGAGCTGATTGATGTGCGCAGGGGCCAATCAGATAATCCTCCTTAACTCGGATGATGACGTTCATCATCTTCTCTTCGCCTCGAGCTACATGCGAACACCTATAGGCATTTTTAGACGCCTACAGATACCCCCTCTAAAGTATTTCAGACTTATTTTTTTATAGAGAAGTCTGGAATGCTTTGGATAAGACATGCCTTGTTGTTAATCTCTTCAGTATTTGTTGAGGAGATCGCGTAGAAGGACCTATGGATTGTTTCAATTCTTGACCTCTTTAGCCTTCAGTCTATTTAGTATTTTGTCGAATAGATAAAGTTCTTCCAGTGCTATGTTTATCGTCTGACCGTTATTGAAATTTTGAACCGAAGTTGATGTATAAGCATTTGAACTTAACTCTTGTCATTGAGATGACGTTGAACTGACCATCTTCATTGGGGGTTCATGTCTGAATTGCAATTGAACTCCCTAGAATCATCCTTTAATCCAAAATTTTTCTTTAGCCTTATTTTGGCGAAATTGTCGATGCGTTGACCAATAACGACCTTTATTGTAACGCATTGTCCGGTGTTGACCTTTTCTACAACGCATTGATTGGTGTTAACATAGTTTATACTCGTACGTTTGCTGAAGTCTACACAGTTTAAGCTCTTAAGACATTAGAGCGTGGCGGTCCCAAATGTTAGGCTGTAGGACCAACTATTAAAGCCGATTCATCTGCATGTATGGATCTTATCTCGAAGTTGTTGGATGCTCAAGTCACGAGACCAACTAATGAGGCTGATGCGTCAATGACTCTTATATTTATAGGATTTTTGGTAAACCCTCAGCCATCAACGGGTTTGATGAGCCTTTATCGACTACCTTTTGAGTCGGGCTAGCATACGAATTGTTTAAGTCCGTTCCGCATGTAACGTTATGCTAAAAGAGTTAACTGTTTTAGTGCTACGATATTGAATACGTAGACTTCATCTTTCTCCTGTGAAAAGACTAAACAGCAAGGTGTATCAGACGTAGACTTAGGATTTTTGGAAAATCCTTAGCCTTTAACGGATTTGATGTGCCTTTACCGATTACCGTTTGAACCGGGCTTGCATGCGGATTGTTTAAGTCTGTTCCGCATGTGACGTTATGCTAAGAGAGTTAACTCTCTTAGTGCTATGATATTGAATACGTAGACTTTGCCCTTCTCACGGGAATAGACTACATGGTAACTGTGTTAGGCGCTGACTTATCCCTACTTAGGCTTTGGGATAAAATTCCCCAGACTTGGACTCTGGTGTCTTCTTCAATCGGTGAAAGACTAAACCGACAATGTGTGTTAGGCGTTAACTTATCTCTACTCAGGATTCGGGATAAAATTTCCCATGCATAAAAGGCATGGATTTTTGTTGCTATGATACCGAATACGTAGACTCGGTCGTTTTCACAGGAACGAACCACCCAGCAATGCGGGTTAAGCGCTGACTCATCCCTACTTAGGCTTTGGGATAAAGTGCCCCAGATTGGTATTCTGGTATCTTCTTTAATCGGTAAAAGACTAAACCAGCAACGTGTATTAGGCGCTGACTTATCCCTACATAGGCTTCGGGATAAAATTCCCCATGCATAAAAGGTATGGATTTTTATTGCTACGATGCTGAATACGTAGACTCGGTCATTTTCACGGGAACGAACCACCCAGCAACGCGGGTTAAGCACTGACTCATCCCTACTTAGACTTCGGGATAAATTACCCTAGATTTGTATTCTGGTGTCTTCTTCAATCGGTAAAAGACTAAATCGATAACGCGTGTTAGACGCTGACTTATCCCTACTTAGGCTTCGAGATAAAATTTCCCATGTATAAAAGGCATGGATTTTTGTTGCTACGATGCTAAATACGTAAACTCGATTGTTTTCACAGGAACGAACCACCCATTAACGCGGGTTAAGCGCTGACTCATCCCTACTTAGGATTCGGGATAAAATGCCCCAAATTGGTATCTGGTGTCTTCTTCAATCGGTAAAAGACTAAACCGGCAACGCGTGTTAGGTGCTGACTTATCCCTACTTAGGTTTCGGGATAAAATTCCCTGTGCGTGGAAAGCACGGATTATGAAGTTGAAGGATGGTGTCTTCTCTTGGGGCAAAGACGAACCCGAAATGGGAGAAGAAGAAATTTATATTCTATCTCTCAAAACCGAGTAGGAAGAATTTTATATTCTATCTCCATTTAAAAAGGAGACTCGAAGTGGGATCTCTACCTCGAGAATCTGAAGAGTGAAACTAAGAGTGGGATCTCCACTCTAAGAATCGAAAAGATTCGAATAATCCTAACTGTCGGAGGGTTTGATTATCGAACTAAAGGTGGGTTTCTCGTTTATCGAGAGTGAATTATGGTTTTGATCCTAACTGTAGAAATGTTTGACCGAGTGGGAGGTTTGAGATGACCCTAACTGTAGGAAGGTTTGATCGCTCGATTTAAAAGTAGACCTCTCGTTCATGGAAGGAATCGAGAGGAGATTTTGGTTGTGGTCCTAACTGTAGGAAGGTTTGACTAGGTGAGAGGTTTGAGATGACCCTAACTGTAGGAAGGTTTGATCGCTCGATTTGAAAGTGGACCTCTCGTTCATGGAAAGAATCGACATGGGATTTTGGTTTTGGCCCTAATTGTAGGAAGGTTTGACTAAGTGGGGAGTTTTGAGACAATCCTAACTCTTATAGGTTTGATCGCTTAATTTGTGGACCTCTCGTTCATTGAAGGAATCGAGAGGGGACTTTGGTTGCTGGTCCAAACTGTAGGAATGTTTGACCGAGTGAACAATGAGCGTGGGAGTACAAATTACAATGGGAGTGTTGATTCGTACAAATCACTGAGAGGGAGTTCCTGGTGTTAAGTGACAAATACTTAACATGGAGGGGTTTGATAATCGTCAATGATCAGGAGATTAAAATTCTAAGTACTATGTCCGGACTCTAACAATGAGAGTGTTGAGTGCACAGACGTAGAGGGAGTTTGAGTGAGAGTTTCTTATTCATCACCTTCTTGTAGTGACCGGGTTATCCCTAAAAATACACTATGTAGAATTCTTTCGGGAACTTCCCGTTACATGAATTACCCACCCCCAGCTTTTTTGCACTATGTAGAATTCTTTCGGGAACTTCCCGTTACATGAATTACCCACCCCCAGCTTTTTTGCAAAACTAGGTCTAATATTGAACTCAGTTGGATGACCGGGTTATCCTTAAGAATATTATGTATAAAATTATCCAGGAACTTCCCATCAAAAGTAGGAAACAATTAGACTCATATACCTATTGGAGTATCAGGAAGCAGTTTTAACCTCATATACCGGTTGGAGGATTGAGAAACAGTTTATACTTATATACTCTTCGGAATGTGAAGGAACAGTTTATACTCTTATATTTGTCGGAGTCTTACCGCTCTCATTGGGCTTAGTTTAGTGTTATGACGCCAGCTTCAATCTAGATTTGGATGCTATTCTTGAGAGCGAAGCAAGCCATGGTGGGATGAAGGATCCTCCTATAGTACACACAGTACTTTGGATCCGAAGTGTTATCAGCTTCCTCCTGATTTGTGATAGGTGGTAGCTTGATCTTGTTATTTTTAAGGAGAGATTCAAAAATAGCTGGAACGTCTTCGTCCTTGAAAGAGTACTCTTTTTGGAGACTCGAATCCGAAGTCTTTCGTTGTCTCTAGGATTGCTGTTGTGACGCCTGATTAGCGTCAATAGCTACTGCAGATGCCTTCCCCTTGCCACGGAAGGTGAAATTTGATTTCGGAGGATCAGCCATCGGTTGGCTTCTCTCGACTTTCTTCCTTCTGAGGAAGCGTTCGGCTCGTTCTCCGCACGTCTTGAACTCTTTCTAGGTATTGGAGGGTGCTACTCCCATAACATTTAACACGTCCAAAGAGAGGTTGTTGTGACAGGTTTGGAGGATGAAGTCCTCTAAGATCGGATCTTAGCAATTCATTGCCTTATTCCGGAAGTACTTGACGAAGTCGTCGACTGTCTCGTTGCCTTCCTATTTCTCCTCGAAGAGTGTCCTCATGGATACCTCGGCGTCGTCATCAAAGAAATTATCGAGGAATGAGCTCTCCATATCGTCCCAGCTGTTAATACTTTCGGGCTTTAGATGGCGGTACCAATCGAAGGCCGGCCCGTGAAGGGTACCAATGAATGACCGAACCATCAAGGTTTCATTACCGGAGATCATGCCTAAGTGGGACTTGAAGTAGATCAAATACTGAGTGGGCGAACCCTTCCCGTCGAACGACATGAAGTTGATCAACTTGAACTTCGCAGGGTATGAGATCGACTCCCACTCTCTTGGGTAAGGACACGGAATACCGGTCCTCTTTACCTCTCGAGCAGACATTAGAGCGTTGACTTTGCTCTCGAGGTCTTTCATCTTTTCATCCTCACTCGTATCTTTCCTTGGTTGATTTTGAGGAGGAATAATTAGGCCACTCCTAGTATTATCATCATTGGTGGGACCACCCCCAGCGTTTTGGTCAACGGGAGGGTTATCGACATTAAGGTGTTCATCCTCATCTGAATCGCTAGCTATTTGGCTAACATTGTTGTGATAACTGAATTTATCTATCTGATTCGACATGGCTCGGATCTGTTGGTCATACTCCTCTCTCATCCGCAGCATAGCCATTTCCATTTCGATTTTGAATGCTTGCTTCTGCTTGGCTAGAGCATCCTCAACCATTTTGGCTACTTCCTCGGTGTTAATCGTAAACACCTTATGGGATTGTCCTGGACTAGATACTATTTTGTCAGAGGTGATTGCAGAGTTAGCATCTGATGCTTCATCATCCGAGGATAATCCCCTCTGCATTCTCTGATAATCTCTTTGTCTAATGGTTCCTGATCGCAACCGGGTTAGACGATGCGATATGAGCGGGTCAGAACTAGAAGGTCGAGTCAACTTTCCCTTATCGACCATATTAACCGTGACTTCTGAAAGTTCGGTTGATCGTTTCTTATGGAAACGCCTCGGCTTGGACTTAGCCGTTCCGTTGGAGATTCTCTAGAATACCGAGACCTTCTGCGGAGCAGTCTTAGGATAGCTATATGCTGATAATACTACCCTGATAAACTAGGTGTACGGATAATAAGAGTCCACCTCCCGAGTACCTCTCTTCCGAGACTTGTTCGTACCCCCAGCCCGATAGTACAACTCGTCGGTCAGATGACTGGAGCAACCTATCATATGTTGGCATGACTTCCTAGGTATAACATTGTCATCGTCATATGAATACGTTTCTTTTAGGGGATTTGCCGCCTTTTTGACGTTCTCAAGAGTCACACGTTAGAGGCACGCATTTGTAAGCATGAACTCTTAATGAGCTCTTGGACTATGACTCACGATCCGAGGTGGTCAGTTACAGGAGTTTTCCGTGTGCGACCCCCAGCTCGAGTAGTTGTTCGGGGTTCAATCACTGGACCCAAGCGTTCTTTGATAGGAACTTTACCTCGATCCTCATGCAAAGGACCTAGGCGATCCGCCATCCTCATCTTGAAATGGGACAAGTCCACGCTATCTTGGGGCTCCACCGGAGGTGCGGAACTCGATGGAATTAGAGAAACACATGCAAAACGTCTTTTGTCTTTATCCTGGCGTGGGTCAGACTTGAGTGATCCGCTGCTTGGAGGGTCAGATTTGAGTGACCTACGTCTTGGAGGGTCAGATTTAAGTGACCTATGCCTTGGAGGGTCAGATTGAAGTGACCCTTGCCTTGGAGGGTCAGATTAAAGTGACCCGCGTCTTGGAGGGTCAGATTAAAATGACCTGCGGGTTGGAGGGTCAGATTGAAGTGACCCGGGCCTTCGAGGGTCAGATTGAAGTGACCCGTGGCTTGGAGGGTCAGATTGAAGTGACCCGCAGCTTGGAGGGTCAGATTGAAGTGACCCGCGGTTTTTGATCTTTTCGGCCGCTATTTCGGACTTTGACCTCCAAGTTTGATGCAGTCTTGGTGGCTTCTTTTTTACTTCTTCCTTCTGCAATTTTTTAGCTTCTTGCAAAAGAATTCTTGCATGTGAAAGCAATGCACAACATTTCTGAATCCACTCTTGAAGAGTCGATCGGGTCTTTCTAACGCGGATCCATTCGTTCTTCGCTGGTTTGGAAGAGGAGGGGTTGTCCGCTTGACGTTGTGGCGGTTGGCGCCTCCTAGACTTCAGATCCGCTTCATAGCGGATTCCATCAATTGGCTCTAAGGCCTTAGCTAGCTGACGTGCGAGGCATTGTCTCCGTCTCTGACGTAATCTCTTTGATAGGATGGGTACATTATCAGCAGTCAACTCCTTATTCAAAGGGTTCAGATCTGCGGCTTCGGCCTCGTCGGATGCCGGCGGGGCCTTGTGAGCCACAAGTGCAGCGGTGACGGGAAGATCTTCTTGTTGGACATTTGAAGCCGAAGTGCAGCGATCTTTCTTGGAGGAGGCCTTCCTGCGTCTGCGAGGAGAGGCGGATCCGGAGGAGGAGGATAAATACTCCTCATACTTCTGCTGGTCAAATTCGTACTCGACCTCTTCTTCAACCGGGATAAGGATCCGAGGTTGCGACACGTCAGCCTTTGCAGAAAGGCTATCGGCTCCCACTATGGTCGCCAGCGTGTTTGGGTAGAAAATTATTTTCATTGCTGAATTTATTACAACTTCGGGCGTTACAATAAATGCAAAACAAATGTAGCCTTTTTATAAGACTTCCAATACAATGAAAATAGATTACAACTCTCTTTCAAACAACACGCAATAGGTGTTTATCACCTATTGCTTGCGTGGGATCTTTGCCTCTGCCGGGGATGTTGATATCCATGGACTATCATGGATCAGATCCGGTTGACAAAAAATTAATCGAGCTCCTACTTCACCAAGGAAGTATTCGCTTGAAGCTCTGAAATCAACCAAGCAAAATCAGTAGCTCTTCTCAAGATTAAGACCAAACCTAATCTCGAGGAACGGACGGACGAGGCTTCAGATCTCTCGAACTCTCCCTCTTTATGCTGAAGAACTTCGCCGAGATTAGTTAGCCTCCTCTGAAATTTGTGCTACTTTGACTCCTCAATCCGGCAGCACATTCTCGTCTTGATAATATTTTGTCCCTATGAAATGAACCCCTAGGCCTATATTTATAGGCTTCAGTTAGGGGGTATTTGGATAAGAATAAGTGATTTGGCCTTATCTTCATTCAATAACGGCCTAACCACGTTTGTGGATGATATCAAGTCAGTTGGGAACCACTGGAACAGATAAATCCTAAAAAAAACTACTCAAAACCGTCGAAAACACGTCCAGGAGTCGAAACAGCGCAACGGGCGCTGCTGACCCGCAGGGGACGCGGGTCGGCGCGGTCCCCGACGCCGCACAATGCGCGGGTCGGTGCGGTCCGACCCACCAAAGGGTGCGGGTCGGCGCGGGCTGACCCGCGATGGTGCGGGGGCATGACCTTTTGCTGAATTTCTCATTATTTTCCCGAGTTTTCGGAACATGTATTTTCTGTCGTTCCGCGTATTTGATCATCTTGTTGACTTGTACAATTTGCTAACTTGCTTCATGCACTCGTTAACTTCTTTACGGTACTTGGAACCGACCGACATGCACGTCGAGCACTTTGGATCTGACCGACAAGCGTGTCGGGCACTTTGGATCTGACCGACAAGCACGTCGGGCACTTTAGATCTGACCAACAAACGTGGCGGATACTTAGAGCTGACTGACAAGCTCGTCAGGCACTTAGAGCTGCCTGACAAGCCCGTCAGGTAGTTGGAGCTGCCTGACAAGGACGGCGGGCACTTGGAGCTGCCTGACAAGCCCGTCAGGCACTTGGAGCCGCATGACAAGTACGTTCGGTCACTTTGAGTTGACCGATGCACGTGAGCTGACTGATGAGCACGCGTTGACTGACATGCACGCATTGACTGACTTGTGCGAACTGATTGATGTGCGTAGCGGCCAATCAGATAATCCTTCTTGACTCGGATGATGACGTTCATCGTCTTCCCTTCGCTTCAAGCTGCGTACGAATACCTATAGGCATTTTTAGACGCCTACATAGAGTTATTTGGTCATGCTTGATGCCTGATCTTATTTTGACGTGATGAACAAGACTTCAACGAAGAGAATGTGGAAAACACTCAATGAGAAGTATCTTATGAAGAGCATTGAGAATCGGCTTCACTTGAAGAAGAGGTTTTACCAATTTAAGATGAAGAAGGAGGTTTCCATCAGGGAGCATGTCAACAATTTCACGAAGCTACTTTTAGATATGGCCAATGTGGATATCATGGTTGAGGATGAAGATAAGGCAATGCTACTTTAGTGTTCGTTGCCCGAGGATAATTATGGTACGTTCGTTCTCACAATGATCAATGGAAGAATAACAATTAGTTATAAGGAGGTGACCTCGATGTTGGTGAATTATGAGCTGAGGAAGAGTGATGGTGAACCCTCTAAGAAGGCATCGGGAGATGCATTAGTAGTTCGAGGTCGTACTCTAAACCGCCGCCAAGATAACCGCTCAAAATTGAAGAATAGAGGTGCTTATAAGAGTATTAGTAGAAATCAATGTCGGTATTATAAAGAAGAAGGACATTGGAAGATTGACTGCCCAAAGTGGTAGGAAAAAGGCAGGAAGAATAAGAGGAAAACTATACAAGCTTCAGAGATGAATGTTGCAAAAGGTGTTGGCGAACATTCAGATTCAGATTTTTTAGGTTATTCGTGCCCTGCACTACCGTCGGTTTGCTATGCCGAATCTACGGAGTGGATGTTGGATTCGGGATCCACATATCATATTTACCCTAGGAGGGATTGGTTCTCCAGCTTTGAGGAGTTGGAAAGAGGGGATGTTGTGTTTATGGGTAATGACCACGTATGTCCTATTGGTGGTATTGGTTCAGTCCGAATAAAGATGCATGATGGTGTGGTGAGGGAGTTGAAAGAAGTGAGGTTCGTGTCGCAGTTGACAAAGAACATTATTTCTCTTGGTGCTTTGAAGGCAGCTAGTTATCGAGTGACCTTAGAGGATGCTACAATGAAGGTCACGAAGGGTTTTATGGTGGTGATGTGAGGAGTCAGGAAAAACTTTCTATACTACTTGAAGGGCAAGACAGTTACAGGGGGTCTGGCAGCTTCTATTACTACGGAGGAGGACACTACCACCCTATGACACATGAGACTAGAACACACAGATGATAAGTCTCTGCAGTCATTGGTGAAATAGGGGCTATTGAAAGGTGCTAAGACTTGTAAGATGGAGCTGTGTGAACATTGTGTACTTGGGAAGAAGACTAGAGTGAAGTTTGGCACCGCTTTTCACAACACCCAAGATACATTGTATTACATTCACACAGATATTTAGGGCCCTTCCAAGCACACGTCACTTGGTAGAACCAACTATTTTGTTACTTTCATTGATGATTATTCCAGGAGGAATTAGGTATACCCTATGAAGCATAAACATGAGGTCCTAGATATTTTTGTGGAGTGGAAGAAAAAAGTGGAGCTGCAGACAGGTTAAAAGGTAAAGACTCTATGTTCAGATAATGGTGGAGAGTATAAGAGTGATCCATTTCTATAGTTTTACCGAGATCACGGCATTAGGCGACACTTCACAGTCCGAGAGACACCGCAACAGAACGGGGTGGTTAAGAGATTGAACCGTACCTTACTAGAGAAAGTGTGATGTATGATAATGCAGAGTGGATTTTCTAGATCCTTTTGAGGCATTAGTTTATACGAGTCATCTCGTGATCAGGTTATCATGCACTATGATACAAGGAAAGACTTCATTGGAGCATTGGTTTGGTTCGGTAGCTAGTGACTATGAGTCGCTTCGGATATTTGGGTGTCCTACTTATTACCATGTTAGTGATGGTAAATTGAATTCAAGGGTGAGGAAAGCTGTCTTTGTGGGATTTAGAGATGGAGTTAAATGGTTTACTTTTATGGGATCCACAAGACAAGAAGATAGTTATTAGCAGAGATGTCACATTTGATGAGGTGTACATGATGAGGCCTCAAGTTCCTTGACAGATGGAGGAAGACCAGATTCAAGAGATATCACAGCAGGTGGAGGATGATGTGACTCCACCCACTCCAGATGGTATTTTATCCATTGAGGATCCTACAAAGATGACACTAGGAGGATATGGGATGACAGCCGGGCAGATAGAGGATACAGTGGATTATGAGACTCAGGAGCAGGGTCATGTTTAGGAGTCTATTGTAGTGAATAGACTTAGGAGGGTGATTCGTTAGCCAGCTAGGTATAATGATGTCATGGTCGCATATGCATTATCACTGGAGGTCGTTGATGATATGGTTTCATCCACATTCAGGGAGGCAGAGTTGTAAAACCCTAAAAATTTGAATATTTTATAATAAATAATAATAAATATATTACATTATAAAAAATAATATTTATTAATATTTGAGTATGCTAGGAATTGATTTGAGATCAATTCAATGTATATATGTGAATATAGAAGTGATATCATGCACACGTGCACGGACCTGGATCTGGGAAAAACGACTAGTTAAAATATATGTATTTTAAACATAGAAGTAGTTAGAATCTAGAAAAACTTAAAAGATAAAAGTTATAGGTCTCTTCAAGAGATTTCCAACAAATCTTATATCACCTTATTCTGAGGTCAAACATGAAAGTTATGGTCAAAATATCGAAGGTTATTTTCCTAGTCAGACTACGTTTTCTAGTTCGGGTCAAACATGTTTGTTTCGGATTTGCCTCTATAAATACCTATATTTTTTATGAAAAATTCCTCTCTTTTGTATACGATGTGTTGATGTCTTAATTCTTTTACTGCTTTCTTTACTTCTTAGTTGGGATCAATGATTAGAGATTCACAACTTGAGACTTGTTGTATATATATAAGGGTTTCCTTGTTTGGATTATTTCGCTCGACGTACCAGTCTTGTGTTGTGGATTTCCAATTGTTGGTTTTATTAGATTGTCTTTTCTTAGTTTGGTATTAATGTTTAGATATCTATAATTTTAGACTTATGGTATATACATGAGGGTTTCTTTGTTTGGATTATTTCGTTCGACGTACTATGTCTCGTGTTGTAGGTTTCTAAATGTTAAT
Source organism: Asparagus officinalis (assembly GCF_001876935.1). NCBI lineage: Eukaryota > Viridiplantae > Streptophyta > Magnoliopsida > Asparagales > Asparagaceae > Asparagus > Asparagus officinalis. The sequence continues at coordinate 89,266,389 of NC_033800.1, forward strand.
CCCACTTAGATACGGGAAAAATGAATCTAGGTAGACTATTCTTAATAGATAGAGCCTTCACTCTATCTAGCAGCCCTTCTCCTGGGGCGGATGAAGGTAATCTTGCTGTAGCGTTCTGATGCTCTTGTTGTTGTTCTTTTTTTTTAATTACTTTTCAGGTAGTTTGGAGTTTCGAAGAGTCGGGTCTAAGTTGGTTTTTGGTTTTCAACCCGTTTTGTTTCTGAGTTGATATATAAGTCTAATTCTAATTAATTAGAGTTAAGCAACGACGTTTTGAGCAGTATTTGAGAGGGGATTGTTGCATCAAAGTGTGGGAGATTTGTGAGAGATCTAGAGGCTTTGTTTTAGGGTTTATTTGGTAAAATTTGTAACCCTATTTGTATTCTCTTGATTTCTAATAGTAAGAACTTCCCCCTCCTTGCCCCATGGACGTAGGCAACTTGTCAAACCACGTAAAATTCGTTTGTCTTGCTGTGTTATTGTGTTTGGCTTATTTGGTTGTGATCTATCTCATTCTTGTTCGTGTGGTTACGAGTTCCGCTGCGCACAACAATTTGGACTGTAGCACCACATCAATTGATTGAACGAAGGATGAGCATCAGCAATTTCGATATAGTACCTTTTCGGATCACAGGTAAATTATTGTGCCTGATAACAATTTTAAAAAGCAGTAATATGAAATATTGGCTCATAGTTAAGTTATGGCATCTAAAGAAATGAGTAACTTCTATTGTTTAATCAATTTGACGGATAAATCAAGTTGCACATGTACACCTGGAAAGGTCTCGTATGACATTAATTTTGCATAATATGTTTACACTTCAACAGAAGAATTACAACTTAATGTGATACATGAACATAATCCTGCACAAATACAATAGTAACATGTGCAACTTATTTCTTGATGGAAATCAATGACGCTCTTGCCCTTAAAGTTAAGGATCAATGACGTTACTAATTCGTATATAGATTGGCGGGCAATTAACTGTAGTTAAAAAAAGCTAGCACGCCTCTGCCAACCTCAGTGGACCTCAATCTTGAATCCCATATCTAATAATCTTCTTCTTCCTCAAGAGAATTGCAAACGGCTCGAGAAAGTTTGGCCGAAACTCCAGTGCGAAGGAACGATACTGGGGAACACAAGGATCTGTCCATCAGTTGTCGTGACACGAAACGAGAGAGATTGACCGTTCAAGTAGGCATTTGATTGCCAATTTGCCCCCCAGTTTCTCGACATTGACATCCATCCAGTATTTGATCCCTTGACAGACATCGATTGGATCGATCCACTGCTGCCGACGTTGGTCACCAGCACAAGCTCGAAGTAGTCGCGCCCATTAATGGTGAATCTCACGCCACCGTGTTTTTTACATGGAACCCTGTGATAAGTAGATAACTTTGTAAGTCAGTACTGAACTACTGATACAGAGAACCTGGTAAAAAAAATTGCCAAGAAAGAAGTAAAAACCTTTGATAGAGGACGGGGACAATTCCTCCACGGTAAATACCGATCTTCTCCCAAGCGGGTTGAGCCATGTCGAAATGCTGACGAGGAGGGTTACACCAACCGTGATAAGTAGATAACTTTGTAAGTCAGTACTGAACTACTGATACAGAGAACCTGGTAAAAAAAATTGCCAAGAAAGAAGTAAAAACCTTTGATAGAGGACGGGGACAATTCCTCCACGGTAAATACCGATCTTCTCCCAAGCGGGTTGAGCCATGTCGAAATGCTGACGAGGAGGGTTACACCAACCGCATAATCATATGATCCGTTGAGATCCAGCCTCTTTACTAGAAACTAGTATGTAAACAAAAAAAAAAAAAGACAAACGAATCATACCCATGGTGCCCGATGCATCACTTCCACCATAGAATGTCGCCGTTGCCTTACTCCACCCGGACGATGAGAAACCCTCGACTGGAGAGAAAATGTAGCTCGTCACCGAGAGGACCAACATTGTTAGTAATGCTAGACTCATCTTCATCACTTCTTGCTTCTTTTCCTCTTCGAAATATGCAAACTTGGAGGAGATAGTTGGGGAACGCAACACAAGTGTGGTACTTAAATAGGGATGAGGCCTGATGGAACAAAAGCCTGTGCATGTGATGCAGACGCAATCAATCCCCAAAACTTGCGGCCTTCACCAATAGTTTTATTTATTGGACTCAGCCTCTACTCATAGAGAGAGACCTCATCATAGCCCATGTTCTCTTGCAAATTTGTTTATTAGGGGATTCTTTGAGTTTGAATGCATTATCCTTGGTTGCGTCAGTGTTGATCAGAGCCATCACATGATCACGTTCAGTGCACATGGCGCCGTTGCTGTGTGTTTGTTCTCTGTAGCAACCAAGATGCAGGTAGTTGGCTGAGAGGTTTGATTGCTTTAAGTTCCAATGAATGTGTGAAAGCTAAATTTTAGAGGAGACCATAATTGGGTTTTAAGTTTGGGGAGATTTTTGTTCAAATTACTCAGGATTTTAAGGGATTTCCATGTTATTTCGCTTTGTTTTTTTCAAAGTTGATCCGAAATATATAGGACATACTATGCGACGCCTATTGGTTATGATCATAATTAAATATTGAACATACAAGAGGGGAATGTTACGCATCAACATGCCTCATTGGTTTAACCTTCTAGCGCCTACTGAAATAATCATTCGGTTTCAGGACTTACTTTCAGAATCAAATCTTCTTAAGTAATAGTTTTCGAATTAGATCCATTACTACTGAAAGTGTTAATTGCAGATAGACCCCTATACTATTGGCAGATTAAACTTATCACCCCTGTAGTTCTATTGTTATAGATAGACCCTGAGTGAACAGGGGGTCTATCTACAACTAATGGTTTTCACTTAGGGGATCTATCCACAACAATAGAACTCCCTCCTCTTTAGGGGACTGTCTACACCAACAATAGAACTACAGGATTAGTAAGTTCAACTCGGTGATAGTACATGCGGTCTATATGCAATTAACCCCCTATTAAAGTTACTACAAAAGACCTTTTGTCTCTTTGTTTCCTTCACATTCATTCAGATCATTGAGCTGTGACCATTTCTAACTTCTGCTCGATGATAACCAACTTCATTGAATTAGATTCTCTCTCTATTCCCCATCGTCAATAATATATAATACCCCTCACAATAATATCGGTCCGCAGCTCAACAGATTAAAATTTTGGATGAAATAGTCATTTGTCGCGGGTATATGATAACACTGGCAAAAAACTTCTCCGCGTAAGTCATCTCACTGACGAGATAAGGAGGACAGCTGATATGAAAATAATGTCGGCGGTATGATGTGTTGGTCTTTACTATGCTCATTCAAATTTGTCCATATGAGGTAGAATGAGTCCCCATGAACTGAAAAGAACAGAAAATAATCGTCTTGGACAAATTACCACAGTGGTAGAAAATTGTCACACTCCTGTAGAATTAGAAATTAACAAGGTTCAGCTGATCAAGAAAAAGGAATTAATGGATAAAAGAACCTTGGGCCAAATCCTTTCGGATGAGTCAGTCTGCTCCCGCTCTGCGACGGTGTTTAGGAGGGGAAATTAATGTTAGTTTTACAGCGGGGCTACGCCTACCTGTCAATGAAGCAAAATAGAAAGGAAGATTAAACTGAGGTAAAGCTCTTATTGAGAAATTTATCACGCGGCACGTGTGGCATTAACTCCCAGATCTTGTAGTCGAATTGAGTGAAGCCCACAGCAAGGTTGGAAGTTGATCAAGAAGTCATTGGTTTAATGATAGGCTAACACCCTGTCTCTTAAAGAGTATGTCTAATGATACGTCGCACCCTGCCTCTTAAGAGTATAATATCCCAGATCTCGTCGATGCAATCAATGATCGATTGCGGAAGACAACAAGACATGCCATGGAGGTAGTAACAAGTGGCTCATGCTTGGCACATTAATGGCACTCTGAGGAAGAACCAATTATTATTGCATCAATTCAAGGATAGGCAAGATTTTAGGTGCGCTACTATTAATGCGGTGGGCAGGGGGTGTTAGTCAATTGGAACGTTTCCATGCAAAATAGGATAATTGTTAAAGCGGAATAATTTTTCGCTAGTGGGATATTTTAGTGGGATAAATATGAGTTCTAGTTTTTTACCACTTGGTTCCAAACTAAAACTTGGAATAATTTGAGAGACTATAACTCTCATTTTTCTATAGAAAAATAAAAAAACGGGGATAATTTTGTATCATTGTCTCAATTCTAGTTTTGTTAGAGTTCTACTTGGCTAACATTGTAAAATTTTGTTCTAGAGTTTTAGTTCTATGTGACTAACACTTTAAAATTTTATCTCACAAATTATCCCAGTTCTAAATTTAAGTTCTAGATGACTAACCCCCCTAGGGAAAACTGTATAGATCCCACAAGAAATTTGAGGGTGTTGCTCAAGCAGTCAGCAACTATTTTTGATGTAGGATGCTTAACAGACAATTTCATGGAGGATTCGGTCAATGACGTTACTAATTCGTATATAGATTGGCGGGCAATTAACTGTAGTTAAAAAAAGCTAGCACGCCTCTGCCAACCTCAGTGGACCTCAATCTTGAATCCCATATCTAATAATCTTCTTCTTCCTCAAGAGAATTGCAAACGGCTCGAGAAAGTTTGGCCGAAACTCCAGTGCGAAGGAACGATACTGGGGAACACAAGGATCTGTCCATCAGTTGTCGTGACACGAAACGAGAGAGATTGACCGTTCAAGTAGGCATTTGATTGCCAATTTGCCCCCCAGTTTCTCGACATTGACATCCATCCAGTATTTGATCCCTTGACAGACATCGATTGGATCGATCCACTGCTGCCGACGTTGGTCACCAGCACAAGCTCGAAGTAGTCGCGCCCATTAATGGTGAATCTCACGCCACCGTGTTTTTTACATGGAACCCTGTGATAAGTAGATAACTTTGTAAGTCAGTACTGAACTACTGATACAGAGAACCTGGTAAAAAAAATTGCCAAGAAAGAAGTAAAAACCTTTGATAGAGGACGGGGACAATTCCTCCACGGTAAATACCGATCTTCTCCCAAGCGGGTTGAGCCATGTCGAAATGCTGACGAGGAGGGTTACACCAACCGC
>NC_033800.1:89271499-89357543 GCF_001876935.1 Asparagus officinalis
CCGCCATTATTGCTAGGGAGTGCAAAATTCGGTGGGCAGAAATTTGTCGCGGTAATTCTTATGGACCTCCCCCTGATGCACCATTTGGGATCTGCATTGTAGTCGCATATGATCTTATAGCACTGGCCGCAAGCAGCTCCATCGTTGAACAGAGCGGTGCTCAGAGCTGCAGTCCTGGTCCCATACCCAGATGAGTACAGGTTTCCGTATCCACAGGCCCCTCCTGCACATAATCATATGATCCGTTGAGATCCAGCCTCTTTACTAGAAACTAGTATGTAAACAAAAAAAAAAAAAGACAAACGAATCATACCCATGGTGCCCGATGCATCACTTCCACCATAGAATGTCGCCGTTGCCTTACTCCACCCGGACGATGAGAAACCCTCGACTGGAGAGAAAATGTAGCTCGTCACCGAGAGGACCAACATTGTTAGTAATGCTAGACTCATCTTCATCACTTCTTGCTTCTTTTCCTCTTCGAAATATGCAAACTTGGAGGAGATAGTTGGGGAACGCAACACAAGTGTGGTACTTAAATAGGGATGAGGCCTGATGGAACAAAAGCCTGTGCATGTGATGCAGACGCAATCAATCCCCAAAACTTGCGGCCTTCACCAATAGTTTTATTTATTGGACTCAGCCTCTACTCATAGAGAGAGACCTCATCATAGCCCATGTTCTCTTGCAAATTTGTTTATTAGGGGATTCTTTGAGTTTGAATGCATTATCCTTGGTTGCGTCAGTGTTGATCAGAGCCATCACATGATCACGTTCAGTGCACATGGCGCCGTTGCTGTGTGTTTGTTCTCTGTAGCAACCAAGATGCAGGTAGTTGGCTGAGAGGTTTGATTGCTTTAAGTTCCAATGAATGTGTGAAAGCTAAATTTTAGAGGAGACCATAATTGGGTTTTAAGTTTGGGGAGATTTTTGTTCAAATTACTCAGGATTTTAAGGGATTTCCATGTTATTTCGCTTTGTTTTTTTCAAAGTTGATCCGAAATATATAGGACATACTATGCGACGCCTATTGGTTATGATCATAATTAAATATTGAACATACAAGAGGGGAATGTTACGCATCAACATGCCTCATTGGTTTAACCTTCTAGCGCCTACTGAAATAATCATTCGGTTTCAGGACTTACTTTCAGAATCAAATCTTCTTAAGTAATAGTTTTCGAATTAGATCCATTACTACTGAAAGTGTTAATTGCAGATAGACCCCTATACTATTGGCAGATTAAACTTATCACCCCTGTAGTTCTATTGTTATAGATAGACCCTGAGTGAACAGGGGGTCTATCTACAACTAATGGTTTTCACTTAGGGGATCTATCCACAACAATAGAACTCCCTCCTCTTTAGGGGACTGTCTACACCAACAATAGAACTACAGGATTAGTAAGTTCAACTCGGTGATAGTACATGCGGTCTATATGCAATTAACCCCCTATTAAAGTTACTACAAAAGACCTTTTGTCTCTTTGTTTCCTTCACATTCATTCAGATCATTGAGCTGTGACCATTTCTAACTTCTGCTCGATGATAACCAACTTCATTGAATTAGATTCTCTCTCTATTCCCCATCGTCAATAATATATAATACCCCTCACAATAATATCGGTCCGCAGCTCAACAGATTAAAATTTTGGATGAAATAGTCATTTGTCGCGGGTATATGATAACACTGGCAAAAAACTTCTCCGCGTAAGTCATCTCACTGACGAGATAAGGAGGACAGCTGATATGAAAATAATGTCGGCGGTATGATGTGTTGGTCTTTACTATGCTCATTCAAATTTGTCCATATGAGGTAGAATGAGTCCCCATGAACTGAAAAGAACAGAAAATAATCGTCTTGGACAAATTACCACAGTGGTAGAAAATTGTCACACTCCTGTAGAATTAGAAATTAACAAGGTTCAGCTGATCAAGAAAAAGGAATTAATGGATAAAAGAACCTTGGGCCAAATCCTTTCGGATGAGTCAGTCTGCTCCCGCTCTGCGACGGTGTTTAGGAGGGGAAATTAATGTTAGTTTTACAGCGGGGCTACGCCTACCTGTCAATGAAGCAAAATAGAAAGGAAGATTAAACTGAGGTAAAGCTCTTATTGAGAAATTTATCACGCGGCACGTGTGGCATTAACTCCCAGATCTTGTAGTCGAATTGAGTGAAGCCCACAGCAAGGTTGGAAGTTGATCAAGAAGTCATTGGTTTAATGATAGGCTAACACCCTGTCTCTTAAAGAGTATGTCTAATGATACGTCGCACCCTGCCTCTTAAGAGTATAATATCCCAGATCTCGTCGATGCAATCAATGATCGATTGCGGAAGACAACAAGACATGCCATGGAGGTAGTAACAAGTGGCTCATGCTTGGCACATTAATGGCACTCTGAGGAAGAACCAATTATTATTGCATCAATTCAAGGATAGGCAAGATTTTAGGTGCGCTACTATTAATGCGGTGGGCAGGGGGTGTTAGTCAATTGGAACGTTTCCATGCAAAATAGGATAATTGTTAAAGCGGAATAATTTTTCGCTAGTGGGATATTTTAGTGGGATAAATATGAGTTCTAGTTTTTTACCACTTGGTTCCAAACTAAAACTTGGAATAATTTGAGAGACTATAACTCTCATTTTTCTATAGAAAAATAAAAAAACGGGGATAATTTTGTATCATTGTCTCAATTCTAGTTTTGTTAGAGTTCTACTTGGCTAACATTGTAAAATTTTGTTCTAGAGTTTTAGTTCTATGTGACTAACACTTTAAAATTTTATCTCACAAATTATCCCAGTTCTAAATTTAAGTTCTAGATGACTAACCCCCCTAGGGAAAACTGTATAGATCCCACAAGAAATTTGAGGGTGTTGCTCAAGCAGTCAGCAACTATTTTTGATGTAGGATGCTTAACAGACAATTTCATGGAGGATTCGGACAATCACGAGCTAAATAAAGATTTATACATATTATTGACTTCCGCAAATAAACAATCATATCTTCCAACCCAGAAGGAGGATTCTGACATATTATATATGTAAATCACCTATCTCGACGAGACGGAGCCAACTAGATTGCCAGATTTTTAAAATCTCATCAGTAATACCTAGTTTCGACTAAAATCAAAAAATAATCAGCTTTTCGTTTATTTTTAGTAATAAAGTTGGAGTCTATTTAGATTAAGAAATAAATTTAATATTAGAGTCAAATTAGATTAGGAAACAAATTCAATTTTGATTCATGATTTTTTTCCTCTATTATAGGAGTCTTTTTAAGATAGAATTTAATACATTTTGTTTCTTTGTAATTCTAGTCTTACTAGGAGTCTTATTTATTTTTCTATTTAAGAAGAGTCATGTAACCCCAAAGAAGAATAACTTTTACGTCAACAAAATTTCTATTTTAATATTTTTTTCGTGGATTCGAAGTTCTTTGTGGATTCGGAGATCGTTCTTTGTGGATTCAGAGAACACCTCTTGGTGGATTCCGATGTTATCACTTCCGCGCTACGTCAATTTTGGTCACAAGAATCATTGTGAATGTCAAGTTGAGAGGGCTCTTATCTATGTTGTGATATAATCCATCAAAATACCAACCATATCTTCGAGGGTTTTGAGACCGGGAGGTAGTCATAGGGTGGGGAGCCATCATGTGTCTGTTTCCAAAAGAATTGAGGCAGACTGAAATTTATCTTCCAAAATTTTGGAGAAATATCTAATGCTCAGACAAAGTTGGTTACTAGTTTCAAATTAAGCTGTCCAATTTGGAAAAGGGAAAAAAATACACCTGAATTCTTAGTCAATTTGATTTGCACTAGTTGTAGGTTTTCTCGACTTGTTATGAATCCAATAGCCACTCCAATTGCCCCTATTTTCACTGAACATACTCAATTCTGGACACTTTCTAATCCACCACCTACCAATTGACATTTTCATAGAAGACTTATTATAATGCTTATAATTTCCTTCCACATAAGAATGCCTTAACAGATAGTTAATAGTTTAACTTAAGACTTCTATGCTATATCCATGAGTCCCATTGAAGCGAGACCAGTATGCAACTTCAAATGACAGGTTGATCAACAAACAATAATTGGAAAATCATTCCCAACTTCTACAAGTGGTATATAAGAAATCATGGCACAACAAACTAGATGGCCAATAAAAGTAAAAGAACTAAATGATTAATAATCAATGTTCTTCACTGAATCTTATAACATTTCACCAACGTTTCTTCTACAAGAAGAATAGTCTGCATTTGTGACCATAACAGGATAGAAAAATGTTGGGACAAACCCGGGGCCCAATAGAGCAGGATCGCAGCAATAGTAAAGCAAAAGTAGAGATAAAATGATGGACACACAGATTTACGTGGTTCGGCACTTGATTGCCTACGTCCACGGGCAAGGATAGAAGAATCTACTATGAAGAGAAAACTCTGAAGTTACAAACTCTCTCTCTTTACAAGGAGAAACTCTCTCTATTTTTTCTCTCTCACTCTTCTTATATAAGAAGTTGTTTCTGGGATGAGATTTCCTTAAGGATTTGGATCCCTATTTATAGTTTTTAGAAAAACACTATGCACAATAAAATATTAATATTTTACTGTAGCAGTGGGGCCCACTGTTTTGTTTTCTTCTCAAATTTTCAAAGATGGTTGCTGCTTTTTCTTGATTATCAACATGTGGGCGGCTTGGGCTCTGACAATCTCCCACTTGAAGATTTGATTTGAGTATCAATCATATCTTCACACCATTCTTTCTATCTTGCCTTCTTCATGTTGCTTACGTCTCCATCAGACCACAAGAGGATCTACACCAAATGAATTTGTCAGTATTGACTGCTTTTGTTAAAAAATCTGCTAGGTTGTCCTTGGTGTGAATTTTCTGCATATCCACTGTTCCTTCTTCCACTTTCTCACGAACGAAGTGATACTGAACTCGAATGTGCTTGGTCTTTGAATGAGTATCAATCATATCTTCACACTATTCTTTCTATCTTGCCTTCTTCATGTTGCTTACGTCTCCATCAGACCACAAGAGGATCTACACCAAATGAATTTGTCAGTATTGACTGCTTTTGTTAAAAAATCTGCTAGGTTGTCCTTGGTGTGAATTTTCTGCATATCCACTGTTCCTTCTTCCACTTTCTCACGAACGAAGTGATACTGAACTCGAATGTGCTTGGTCTTTGAATGAAAGGCTGGATTTCTTGCCAAATGCAAAGCACTCTGACTGTCACAAAATAAAGATATCTTCTTTTTTCCCTGAATGTATCTTAGACCCCTCTTTACAGCATTCCAATGCTCTTTACCAGGATTCGCCATGTATCGACTAACCACTCCCACTGCTTGTGCAATGTCTGGTCTTGTACAAATCATCGCGAACATTAAGCTTCCCACTGCTGATGCATACGGCACTCGAGACATCTCCATCCTCTCTTCTTCAATGCTAGGACTCATACTGGAGGATAACTTAAAATTAACAGGAAGTGGGGTAGAAATTGACTTACAATCTTGCATGTTAAAGCGTCGCAAGATTTTCTTCAAATAGTTCTTCTGAGAAAGCCAAATCTTCCTATTAATTCTGTCTCGGTAAATTTGCATCCCTAGAATCTTGTTTGCAGATCCTAAATCCTTCATTTCAAATTCCCTAGCCAACTGAGCCTTTAATTCTTGGATACGATCTTTGTTGGGGCCTGCAACCAACATGTCGTCAACATACAACAATAAGATAACAAAGTTATTTTCACCAAACCTCTTGAAATATGCACAAGGGTCTGAATTAAGTCTGTTGTATCCAAGGCTCATGATGAATGAATCAAATCTCTTATACCAACACCTCGGCGCCTGCTTTAGACCGTACAGAGATTTGTTCAATCTGCAAACCAAGTTCTCTTTTCCTTTTTCTTCAAAACCTTCTGGTTGGAGCATGTAAATTTCTTCTTCAAGATCTCCATGAAGAAATGCTGTTTTCACATCTAGCTGCTCTAGATGTAAGTCAAATATAGCGCTCATAGCCAGGACTATTCGGACTGTTGTTAGTCGCACTACAGGAGAAAATATTTCATTAAAATCAATACCTTCTTTCTGAGCATATCCTTTTACCACCAATCTAGCACGATACCGCTCCACTTGATCATCGCCATTTCGCTTGATCTTGTAGACCCATTTGTTTCCAATGGTCTTTCTTCCTTGTGGCAGTGACACAAGTTCCCAAGTCTTGTTCTTATGGAGAGCTTCAATTTCTTCCTGCATTGCTGCCATCCACAAAGATGCATCTGTGCCATTTATAGCTTCATGAAAAGTTGATGGCTCTCCATCTTCTGTTAGAAGACAGTATGCAACATTACTCTCCGTAATATACTCCGAGTGCCAAGTCGGTGGTCTTCTCTCACGAGTTGACCTTCGAACTTCTGGAGCCTCGGCCTCGACTGGTTCTTGTACATCATGCTCCGGTGTCGCTTCAGAAGAATTCGGATTATCTTCTACCTGAACAGCTACAGTCTCTGAGTCCTTCCTCGAACTGCTTTCTTTCTCTTCACTTTGTAGTTGGTTCTCTACAAAGATAACATCTCTGCTGATGATAACCTTGCGGGTAGTGGGATCCCACAGGCGATACCCCTTTACTCCATCAGCATACCCCAAGAATATGCATTTTCTGGATTTTGAATCCAGCTTTGTAATTTCTTGGGCATTGTACATTACGTACACTGGACTTCCAAATATATGGAGGTTGGAATAGTCAGCTGGTTTGCCAGTCCACATCTCCATCGGTGTCTTCAATTGTATTGTAGTTGATGGAGATCGATTCACCACATAACAAGCGATTTTTACTGCTTCCGCCCAAAAGACTTTTTCCAGATTTGCAGTAGCCAACATAGCTCTTGTTCTTTCCAACAGAGTTCTGTTCATCCGCTCCGCCACTCCATTTTGTTGAGGAGTATAAGCCGTACTGAATTGTCTTTTGATGCCTTCATGCTTGCAGAATGCTAGGAATTCACCGTCTGTGTATTCTCCTCCATTATCTGACCTTAAGCACTTGATCTTCTTCTCAGATTCAAGCTCGACCCGCGCTTTGTAGGCTTTAAAGACTGAGAACACATCCGCCTTCTTCTTGATAGGATACACCCAACATCTCCTGGAGTAATCATCAATAAAGGACACAAAGTACTTTACTCCTCCTAAGAATGTAACTGGTGCTTGCCATACATCAGAATGAACCAGTTCCAGAATAGCCTTGCTTCTAGAACTCGATGTGTTGAACTTCAGTCGATGCTGCTTGCTTGTAACACAATGCTCGCAAAATGGAAGAGCTACCGAATTAAGTCCAGGAAGCAGTTTCTGATCGGAGAGAACCTTCAAGCCTCGTTCTGACATGTGGCCTAGCTTGCGATGCCACATCATGGTTTGTTCTTCTCCACGGCTGGTTGATGCCACACATGAATCAGCTTCCTGCAGAGTCTCTCCCTTGAGCATGTACAGATTTGCAGCTATCTTTTCTCCTTTTATCACCACAAGCGCCCCTCTAACAATCTTCATGACTCCATTTTCTATATGAGTCTTGCACCCGAGCTCATCTAATTGTCCCAAAGACAATAGATTCTTCTTCAAGCCCTTCACATGTCGCACATCTTGAATGGTGCGTATTATACCATCAAACATTTTGATTTTGATAGTACCAATACCACAAATCTCCAAGGCATGATCATTCCCCATGAATACAGATCCTCCTGAGATAGGTTCATATTTGTGAAACCAATCTCTCCGAGAGGTCATGTGCCAAGAGGCTGCTGAATCTAGAAGCCAGACATCAGCAAACTTCTTTCTGCCTTCATCAACAGTGGTTGCTCCACTGAATAGAATTTCACCATCCTCTGACGTGCTGACAATGCATCCTTGAGATGTTGATGGCTCTGAAGACTTTTTATCTCCACTCTTCTTGTTGTGCCAACACTCCGATTTGACGTGCCCTCTTTTGCCACAGTTGTAGCATTTGATATTCTTCTTACTTCGTGATTTCGATCTACCATGGGCATGACTCCCACTGGAGCCATGTTCTGTTGATCTTCCTCTCGTCACCGACAAGGCCTCCGCTTGCTGCGAACTTGTCTGCCTGTCTTCCTTGTTCTTGCGCCAATTTTCTTCCTCCAGAACAGCGGCTGCAACATCGTCGAAGACTAGATTGTCCGTGAGGACGTTGTTCGTCAGGTTGATGATGAGTTGGTCATACGAGTCAGGTAGACTCTGAAGTAGAAGTTCTGCACGTTCATTCGCACCAACTGTATATCCCAACGTTGTGAGTTGGGAGAACAGTGTGTTTAGGGTGTTGATGTGGTCGGTCATCGATGTAGATTCCGCCATCCTCAGAGTGTAAAGTCTCCTTTTTAAGAAGATTTTATTGTGCATGGATTTCGCCTCATATAGCTTTGTTAGAGTATCCCAGATCTCCTTTGCTGTCTTCTTCTCCTCTATGCTTGACAGCACCCCGTCTGCTAATGCCAGATGGAGATTTGCAATAGCATTTTCGTCCATCTCGTTCCACTTCTTATCATCTGTGATGTCGTCCGGCCTTGCACTGATGGCCGCCAGGCAATTATCTTTTCTTAAGATAGCTTTTATCTTCAACTTCCACAGTGAGAAATTACTCCCGTCGAATTTCTCGATCTTGAACTTCGCCGCCATTGCTTCTACCACGAACAGTAACTTCTTACTATCTCACGTAAATTGTACTGTATTTATGAACAGTAACCGTATATGTGAATAGTGCCGTACTTGTAAATAGTACCGTATTTATGAACAGTACCGTACTCGTGAATAGTACCCGTCACCTCCAAAGGGTAAGTGATAACCTAACTTATTTTCTAATGTGGAGGATCCACCTTTGGTGGCAGCCACAGAGCATACGATAAGTAGATATATACAAGTACCCTAAGTTGGCTCTGATACCACTTGTTGGGACAAACCCGGGGCCCAATAGAGCAGGGTCGCAGCAATAGTAAAGCAAAAGTAGAGATAAAATGATGGACACACAGATTTACGTGGTTCGGCACTTGATTGCCTACGTCAACGGGCAAGGATAGAAGAATCTACTATGAAGAGAAAACTCTGAAGTTACAAACTCTCTCTCTTTACAAGGAGAAACTCTCTCTATTTTTTCTCTCTCACTCTTCTTATATAAGAAGTTGTTTCTGGGATGAGATTTCCTTAAGGATTTGGAGCCCTATTTATAGTTTTTAGAAAAACACTATGCACAATAAAATATTAATATTTTACTGTAGCAGTGGGGCCCACTGTTTTGTTTTCTTCTCAAATTTTCAAAGATGGCTGCTGCTTTTTCTTGATTATCAACATGTGGGCGGCTTGGGCTCTGACAATCTCCCACTTGAAGATTTGATTGAGTATCAATCATATCTTCACACCATTCTTTCTATCTTGCCTTCTTCATGTTGCTTACGTCTCCATCAGACCACAAGAGGATCTACACCAAATGAATTTGTCAGTATTGACTGCTTTTGTTAAAAAATCTGCTAGGTTGTCCTTGGTGTGAATTTTCTGCATATCCACTGTTCCTTCTTCCACTTTCTCACGAACGAAGTGATACTGAACTCGAATGTGCTTGGTCTTTGAATGAAAGGCTGGATTTCTTGCCAAATGCAAAGCACTCTGACTGTCACAAAATAAAGATATCTTCTTTTGTTCATAGCCGAGTTCCTCCAGCACCATCTTCAACCTGATAAATAACACCGTAGGATTACAGAATGTTTTTAGAATTTTATAGTATGCACCAAAATGTTATTAGAATTTTATAATATACACCAAAATGTTACAAAACCAAATGGCTCGCAGTGAAGATATATGAATTTTATAATAGTTGAAAGGAAGATGATTCCTCAGTTATTTCTACGCAAAGCCTAAAAGCTTACTATACATGCCTCAAACTTTGGTTTCTTCTCCTCTATGCTTGACAGCACCCCGTCTGCTAATGCCAGATGGAGATTTGCAATAGCATTTTCGTCCATCTCGTTCCACTTCTTATCATCTGTGATGTCGTCCGGCCTTGCACCAATGGCCGCCAGGCAATTATCTTTTCTCAAGATAGCCTTTATCTTCAACTTCCACAGTGAGAAATTACTCCCGTCGAATTTCTCGATCTTGAACTTCGCCGCCATTGCTTCTACCACGAACAGTAACTTCTTACTATCTCACGTAAATTGTACTGTATTTATGAACAGTAACCGTATATGTGAATAGTACCGTACTTATGAATAGTACCGTATTTGTGAACAGTACCGTACTCGTGAATAGTACCCGTCACCTCCAAAGGGTAAGTGATAACCTAACTTATTTTCTAATGTGGAGGATCCACCTTTGGTGGCAGCCACAGAGCATACGATAAGTAGATATATACAAGTACCCTAAGTTGGCTCTGATACCACTTGTTGGGACAAACCCGGGGCCCAATAGAGCAGGGTCGCAGCAATAGTAAAGCAAAAGTAGAGATAAAATGATGGACACACAGATTTACGTGGTTCGGCACTTGATTGCCTACGTCAACGGGCAAGGATAGAAGAATCTACTATGAAGAGAAAACTCTGAAGTTACAAACTCTCTCTCTTTACAAGGAGAAACTCTCTCTATTTTTTCTCTCTCACTCTTCTTATATAAGAAGTTGTTTCTGGGATGAGATTTCCTTAAGGATTTGGAGCCCTATTTATAGTTTTTAGAAAAATACTATGCACAATAAAATATTAATATTTTACTGTAGCAGTGGGGCCCACTGTTTTGTTTTCTTCTCAAATTTTCAAAGATGGCTGCTGCTTTTTCTTGATTATCAACATGTGGGCGGCTTGGGCTCTGACAAAAAAGTCTCTCTCGCAACTTCAAACTTCATATGTCAACTTCTAAAATGAAAGTGCATCCTAAGTTTTGTGCCACACTCAACCACATGGAAGAAAAATTTTATTAAGCTATGATCTCCTTGTTCTTTCAAGTAGTAATTTTATGACCCATATTATCCTGACTCAACATGGATTTTGTATCAGTTTTCTAATGCTAAAATGGTCTACATTATTTACCTTGTTCTTCAAGTAGCAATGCATTGCTTATATTGTTCGAGACTTGGATTTGCTATCAACTTACTACATGATAAATAACACCGTAGGATTACAGAATGTTTTTAGAATTTTATAGTATGCACCAAAATGTTATTAGAATTTTATAATATACACCAAAATGTTACAAAACCAAATGGCTCGCAGTGAAGATATATGAATTTTATAATAGTTGAAAGGAAGATGATTCCTCAGTTATTTCTACGCAAAGCCTAAAAGCTTACTATACATGCCTCAAACTTTGGTTCAAACTTGCTTAAGAAACCATCCTAGACTCACAACACAGGAAAAGACCTATGCTTGTTATTGTAATTACAGTTGCGTGTACTATTGCATTTACTTCAAACTTGCATAAGAAATCATCTTAAATTCACAACACAGGACAAGACATACGCTTGATATTGTAACTATGGTTATGTGTGTAGTATTATATTTACCTGGATATTACATAGAGTTGATATTATAGGCTAAAAGTTCTAAGGAACCTCCTTTAAACAAGTGATCCTCCTACTTTACAGTATCAAGGAGGTGAGGCAAAGAACTAGAATATTTCTAGGGGCTACATGTGCATTAGAAGTAGGGGTGAGCACGGTTCGGTTCGGATCGGTTTTTACCAAAATTTGAACAACCGAACCGAACCACCTATAATTCAAAACCGAACCGAACCGTTGCAAATTGGTTCGGTTCGGTTTGTTCGGTTCTAACTTTCATCAAGTATAACAATCAAAGGCACAAATATTGCTTGTCCCAAGAGATAATTTGTATATATTTGTTTTCATATGCGCCCAAATGCAAATCATTTGAGCCACGGCTAAGATACTTAAGCGTCGTGCACACTTGAATCAACAACTAACCCAAGGGACAACATACACAGAAGTGCTGAATTGAGTGATTAAATGGGGAAAATCCAACTCAAATGGCACTAACATACTCCAACAAGAAGCGCCTATTCCACCTACTTCATGTTCAATTCAAAGACAACAACAGAGGAAATTGAAGAAAAATTAATACTACGTACCTTGAGAGGAAGGAGCCGGAGGAAAAGAGGAGACTGGAATGCTCTCGAAGCAAGAATTGAGCTTCTCAAAGGGGCTCCACAGCTTGAAGTTGAGGGCCGGGTGGAGGTGGGGGTGGGGGTCGGACAGGAGGGCGGCGGCGCAGATGGAGAGGACGGCGGTGGGGGGTCGGCTGGGGCCCGTCGCTGGCGTTAGCGTTCGAGGTCAATTGGGAATGAGTAGCGGCGGCTGGGATTTGGGAATGAGAGGAAATGAAGTTAGGGTTGAGGGTTTGGGACGGGTCGGGTAAACGCGAACGGGTTTGAAAGTTTTGGGAATATATTCGGTCGGTCGGGTCGGGTCAGTTTGAAAAGTTGTCAACCCGATCCGAACCGCCTTATTCTTAAAACCGCTTTTTTCGGGTCGGTTCGGATCGGTTCGGATCGGTTCGGTCGGTTTTTTCGGTTTGAACCGAATCATGCTCAGTCCTAAATTAGAAGTAGATCAAACTATTCAATTGGATCATGACTTACTTTAGACCAAGTAAAAAAATTTCAAACAAAGGAAATACTTGGAAAGGAAGTCATTAGAATAAGTTTACTTTTTGCAGGTCTCCATACAAGTGGAAATGACAACATGAAAAGATGATCCAGCACAATCTCCTACGTATCTTAAGTCAACCCTTAAGGTGTCTCTAAATAAAAGCTTGCTACTTCAAAGGCAATCTATGGGCACTTGACTTTTCTCATGTGGGAAAAAAGTACTTTCTCAGTACAGTTTTAATGAGGGAAAGTAGTCGTCCTAGTCCCAAACCCCAATATCCAAGCAGGAAAGACTTGTAGCCTACTAAGTAATTGAACAATGAGTTAATTGTGGATAGAAACCCGCACAACGACCAAGATAGACCCCATGAGTGAATTTTTTATTTTTACTCTTAAAAGAATCATAAAAGTTTATTCGGAGATCTATCTTTACATACAAATAGAACTACAAAGCATCTATCGGTAACTGGGGCTATAGTACAGGGGGTTTATCCACAATTAACCCTTGAACATTTTAATATAAATATAAAATTTGTTTGAATATTGATTTCGAGAGTTCAAAAGAGTCATATGCAATTATTTAATATTCAAATTACCAGCATGTGTTGATTTGTGAGAGTGACTTTGGTACCACTTGTTGAGTTGCGAAGATTTCTTTGGTAGTACAACACTCAATACTCTCTCTAATACAAACACTTTCACTATTACAAACTACTACTTTTTTTTTACAAACACTCACTATTTATTTTTCTCTCTTTACTTATATCTTTGATTTTCTCTTTCTACTGGGATGACCCTCTCACTGAAGCCTTGAGGGCATTTTATAGGCTTTGTGAAGGGGTAGGTGTACACTATAAGAGGTAGGTTACTACAATGTTAGTTGGTGGGTTATGTGGCTACAGTGTTGGTTGGTCGGTCGTTCGGTGCTAAATTCAATACTCCCCCTCAGCACCGACTTCTCTATCCATGAGTCTAAGTGGCTCTCTAAATCATGCTTCAATGCTTGGATTTCTTCTATCATCACTTTTCTCCATTCATTAGTCTCGTACACTTTCTTGAAAGTAGACGACTTCCTTACAACTTCCTCATTGCTTCCTCATGACTTCTCTATCCCTAGCTTCTTCTGTAACTGATCCTCCAGATCATTAGAGTATGGGACCACAACTTCTTATAGAGTCCATCAAGACGATGCTTCATCGAACATTACATTTCTTGATGTTTAGCATCTCCCTGTTGTGGGATCGCAACATCTCCATCTTTTTCTTTTGTTGTCATACCTCACAAAAATGCATCTCATGGCCTTCTTGTTTAACTCGCTATGTAAGCGAATAGGCATAAAGACATAACACACACAACCAAGAATTCTGAAATGGCTTACTATTGGCTTGATATTTTATAGCTTTTGAATGGGTGACATGAACTCCAAATTGGGTTGTGGTAGCCGAATGATCACGTGCACTACAGTTTTCATACACATTGCCCAAAAATGACCTAGCATATTCTTGTTGTGAAGCATGCTTCGACATATCTCTGCAAGATGACGATCCTTCTTTCAGCAACAACATTCTAGTGTGGAGTATTTGGGAACGTTAGTTGTCGCCAAATCTTGTGTTGCTTTAGGTAGTCATAGAACTTCTTTGATGTGTATTCTTCCCCATTATATGTGCATAGGCTATGAATCTTTTTGCTGAGTTATGCTTCGACTTCTTTTCAGAATTTCTTGAATTTGGAGAGTCCATCAAGTTTTTTCTTTAGAAAATAAACTTATACATACCTCGAATAATCATTGATGAAAGTGACCATGTACCACGTACCACCTGTCGATTCCTGCTTCGATCAGTCGAATACATCTGAGTGCACGAGCTCCAAAGGTTCCTTTGCTCTGAAATATGACTCTGGGTATGATAATTGATGTGCCTTACCGTACTGACAACCTCCGCACACAATCCCTCCTCGAGTCTCCAAGTGTAGAAAACCCTTCAACATTGACTTCACCATCATGATCTTTAGCTTATGATAGTTCACATGGCGAAGCTGAGAGTCATCTCATTCTTTCGGGCTTTATTTGTATATGCTAGTTCTGCAGACATCACATAGATAGATTTTAGCTTTTGTCCCTCCATAACAACTTCTCCTGATAACTTCAAGTTGTGGGACTTTAACATCTTGTGGTCCAAATACTATATAATTCCCAAAAGCCGTTGGTTGAGACATTGATATGAGATTTTTCTGCATACCTAGGACATGGTACACATCTTGTAGTTGAGTTTGATCTAGATTGAAGAGTGGCATGAATGTGGTCTTCTCAATATGAGTGATAGGCAATCTTGAATTATTAGCTATCACAACTTTTTGGCTGCCTCTAGACTCCTTCATGTTGACAAGTTTTCCCTTGTCTCTCGTCATGTGGTTAGAACAAGCAAACCGATGATCCAATCTTTATTATAGCTGATTTCTTCTCAGTCTGAAACCGCTGCAAGTATGGACTGAGATTCCTCTACGATCGAGGTTAGTGCCATATCAACAACCTCATCTTTGTCGACTGATACATCTTCAATGATGGCCACAGATGCTTGGGCAACCCATTCTTCTTTATTGTCTTAACATTTGAGCGATGTTGGAGCATTGCCCTCTATTGGTCTTTTCTTGTAACAACTACCATCTCTGGCGAAATGGTCTTTTTTCCCACAGTTATAGCAGCTACCATCGGGTATCCTTGCTCAACGATCCCTTTGCTCCTCACTCTGATGTGTTCTCCTTTACATATTGCTCATTTGTCTCACTTGGTTCCTTATTACTAAACAATACTTCATCTTCACTTCTTAGTGAAACACTGCCCATTTATTTGGCTAAGGTCACCTGTATAGTAAGCAAAGTCTCTAACTCTAATAATGTTGGTTGAGTCGGCCAATGGTGTATAGCAACAACGAGCCCATGGTACTTTGGTCTTTAGATGTGAATGATTATTCTTCGCATCCTTACATCTGACATTTAAAATTAGGATCTAATTGAGCAATATCTAAACAGAGTCATTTTACTTGCTTCAAGTACTGACTGATTGTCAGATCCTTCTGTTGTAAGGTCACCAACCGTTTCTTAAGTAGTTAGAGTCGAGTATCGTTCTTCTTTGAGAACAGAGTGGCAAGTTTATCGCATGCCTCCTTGGGAGTTCTGGCTTCTCACATATAGTCTACGAGATCTTCTACCGTTGTCTTTAGCACATACATAGTCTTGCTAGCTTTAATGTTCCACTTCATTAGTGCTTAACCAGCTTCTTGAGGTGCAGTAGTTTCAGCACCCCCAATGACCTCCTAGAGATCTTGTCCTTGCAAATAGGACTTGATACAAGTCTCCTAGAAGCCGTATGTGTTGCCTTTGAGTTTCTTAAGTATAGCAATAGTACTTGCCAGATCCGCCATTGTGACGTGGTTTTGCTTTAGTATCTCCTCATAAGTTTAGTCCCTGACCAACTAATTTCATAGTCACGGACTGAGCATAAACTTCTGCTTTCAATAGCGCTAATAGGATCACTGTAGGAGAGAGCCAGTCCCTAACCGCCTGCTCTGATACCACTTGTTGATATATGAGAGTGGCTTTGATACCACTTGTTGAGTTGAGAAGAATGATAGGCACTAAAAAATATTTTAATATTATTTTTTAGTGGTACAACACTCAATATTCTCTCTAATACTAATACTACAAACCACTACACTTTTTTACAAACACTCGCTATTTATTTTTTCTCTCTTTCTTTTCCTCTTGCTACTGGGATGACTCTCTCACTGAAGTCTTAAGGGTCATTTATAGACCTTGTGAAATGATAGGTGCACACTGTAGGAGGTAGGTGGTTATAGTATTAATTGGTGGCCATTGTGTGGGTGCAGTGTTGGTTGATGGGTCGGTACTAAATTCAATAGCTTGTACAGAGAGTACCCCTTTTGTAATTGAAAGCGCTAAGAGCAATATTGACAACCAGAGCAAGCGAAAAAAATATTGCCTTATCTCAGAGACATAATTCATTTCTTCCTTTGGCAGACACAATGATAAAGATTACGACAGCAGTCTTGACCCCAATAGGTTGGTAGTTACTGAAGTTGGTTTCTGCTGCTTTTAGTCTACAACTTGCAACAGGAGATAACGAAAAGAGAAATCAATACAGATTGTACACTGAAGGAGCTATCACGTGCTCTTTCATATCAAAGCCCTAACATGCATTTTGAAAGCACTGTAGGAATTTTAAAATAACAACTACATCAAAGTATCCAAAAGAAAAGACCGAGCACAGTGAGAAATAGACAAAACTAGAAGTGCAGAGACATGGTTCTTGTTTCAAGTTTGTAAATAGAATAGCGCATTTTCATTCATCGAGACTAATTGCATCCAGTGGTCACTCCATTTGGCAACCAAATTCATGTTGAAATTGAGGTGAAGCCCAAACCTTTTAGGTGAACGGGGCTGCAGGCGAGCTCCTCCAGGTGGGTCGAGCTCCAGGCGAATTGCAGGCGAGCTCAAGGAAATCCGCAGGAGAGGTCGAGGAGCTGTGCAGGCGAGCTCGAGGTCCGAGACTTCTGTAGGCGAGGGTGAGCGAGGGCGAGAACAGGCGAGCGAGTTCGAGTGAATGGCTGCAGGTGAAGTTGGGCGCAATAGTAGGCGAGCTCGTGGATCTCGTGCAGGTAACCTCGTACAGGCGAGGTCGTGCGAGGAGCTGGTGAACTCGTGGTCGAACCGCTAGCGAGCTCGAGCGTGCGATCCAGGCTGTCCACAGCCTGTCTCGAGCTGGCACTAGGGTTTCCCTATAAAAGAGAAACCCCTAGCACGAGATGGATAGGCTCTTCTCCTCGTCATTTCCAGTAGAGGCGTTTTCCCCCTTTCTCCATTTTTCTCTTGTCTCCAGCTCTCAACAGCGATTCTTGAGGGGAGATTGAGAGAAAGGAAATTAAGAGAGAAATTAAGGAGGGGGGTTTCTTTTCCCAGCTCTCAAAGTTTTGAGGGGGATTTAAGGAGGGTATTATCACTGTAGCTATAGTGATCATCTGTATTTATTGAGAGATCTCAGTTTGAGATCTACTCTGTTTTGTAATTTCTTTGAGATTAATAAAGAAATTTACTGTGTGGCTCTCGAGGACGTAGGCAGTTGCTGAACCTCGTTAAATCTTGGTGTACTTTTCTCTATTTTGCGTTCCTGCTGTTTTAAGGGTTTTGCATAGCCCCGGCGGGTAGTATTCCCAACAACTGGTATCAGAGCGTGAAACGATCTAGAGGAAGTCAGATTCAAGTGGGAGTCATGGCCGCAGATGAAGGAAGAGTGAGACTTGAGAAGTTTGTTGGATCAGATTTTGGATTATGGAAAATACAGATAGAGGATTATCAATATCAGAAAAATCTGTATCAACCTCTCTCGGGGAAGAAGCCGGAGGGTATGAAGGAAGAAGATTTGAATCTTCTGGACAGAGAGGCCCTCGGGGTTATTCGTTTGACGTTAACCCACAATGTTGCTTTTAACATTACAAAGGAGAAGACCACGGTGGGTCTTATGGCAGCACTCTCAAATATGTATGAGAAGCCATCAGCCTCAAATAAAGTCCATTTGATGAGGCGGTTGTTCAATCTACGAATGGCGGAAGGTGCATCGGTAGCACATCATCTCAATAAACTCAATACAACCACGTCCCAATTGAGTTCAGTTAATATTAAGTTTGATGAGGAAATTTGAGCGTTGATCCTTTTGTCTTCTCTACCAAAGAGTTGGAACGCTACAGTCACATCTGTGAGTAGCTCGTCGGGAAGCAACAAGTTGAAGTTTGATGATGTTCGTGATCTGGTTCTCAGTGAGGAGATCCGACGGAGAGAGTCGGGTGAAGCTACAACCTCTTCGGTATTGCATACAGAGTCAAGAGGTAGAAATTCAACCAGAGGAAATGAATCAGATGATAGGAGATCCAAATCTAGGAATCCAAACAGTTCGAAGGCTATCGAGTGTTGAAAGTGCGAAAACCGGGCACTACAAGAATCAGTGTAAGAGTGCACAGAAGGAGTAGGAGGAAAAGGCAGATGTGAATGTTGCTTCCACCTCAGGAGAAGATGATGCATTGATATGCTCTTTGGAGAGCAAGGAGGAGTCTTGGGTGTTGGACTCTGGAGCATCATTCCATGCTACTTCTCAGAAAGAATTCCTCGAAAAGTATATTCCTGGAAACCTTAGAAATGTATACCTTGGTGACGACCAACCATGTGCCATTATTGGCAAAGGTGTAGTGAAGATTAAGTTGAATGGGTCAATATGGGAGCTGAAGGATGTCGGGTATATTCCTGACCTGAAGAGAAACTTAATCTCAGTAAGCTAGTTGGCTAGTGAAGGCTACACGATGACTTGTGATTTCCAGAGGCAGGAAGACTGGTACCCTGTATATGACAGCAAGTGCACGTTGTTCGATCTCAGTTACAACAGGCAATGGGACTTCAAAGCTGTGGCACCAGAGACTCGGTCATATGAGTGAAAAGGGAATGAAGATTATGCACACAAAGAAAAAACTCCCAGGTTTACAATTAGTAGAGATTGATATGTGTGAAGAATACATACTTGGAAAGTAGAAAAGAGTTAGCTTTCAGACAAGTGGTAGAACCCCAAGGAAGCAGAAGCTGGAGCTCGTTCACTCAGATGTTTAGGGACCAACCACCACCGCGTCTATTGGTAGGAAACACTACTTCGTGACTTTTATCAATGATCACTCTCAGAAAGTATGGGTCTACTTTCTGAAGAATAAGTCAGAAGTGTTTGAAGCTTTCAGGAGATGGAAAGCTATGGTCGAGAATAAGACCGGTCTGACAATAAAGAAACTCAGAACAGACAATGATGGAGAATATGAAGACACCAGATTCAAGAAGTTCTGCTATGAGCACGGGATCAGAATGGAGAGGACCGTGCCCGGCATGCCTCGGCAAAATGGTGTGGCTGAGCGCATGAATAGAAAGTTGACAGAGAGAGCCAGAAGCATTCGGATGCGGTCAGGTCTACCGAAGCAGTTCTGGGTAGAAGCAGTCAACACAGCAGCTTACTTGATCAATCGAGGTCCATCGGTTCTATTGGAGCACAGAATACTAGAGGAGGTATGATGCGTAAAGGAGGTAACTCTCGCACATCTCAGAGTTTTCGGTTGTGTAGATTATGTGCATATTAGTGATCAAGGCAGGAATGAGCCTGATCCCAAGTCTAAGAAATACACTTTCATCGGGTATGATGAAGATGAGTTCGGCTATCGCATTTGGGACAACAAAAACAAGAAGGTGATCAAGAGCAGAGATGTGATATTCAACGAGAAGGTGGTGTTTAAGGACATGCACAAGATATATGCCAGTGACTCAGAGAGCGAGTCAACATTTGTAGATGCAGATGATGTCCCAGATAACCTCTCGAAAGGACCCAATGCAGAAGGTCCTCATCCAGAAGAGCATGTTGGACAGAACGGTGCGCAGAAGCCCGACACACCAGCTTCGATATTGAGGAGGTCTGTTAGACCCTAAGGTCACTATGAAAGAACCCTAGAGGGGGGTGAATAGGGTTTATGCTAATCTAATCTGATTTAAATACCAATTAAAACTTACTAACAAATATCCTAGCAAATATGATATGTAACAAGATAATTATGCAAGGATATGAAACTAACACAAGGGTGAAACAATATATAAACAATATAGTGGATGAAATAAACATTGAGAGAGTGGCAATAAAGATGTTCACAAATATAAGTGCGCCAAGCTAAACTCAAACAATCAATATGATCAGGAGTTCGGACCTTCCGTCCTACGTCTCCGCTCCCCACTCCCGAGGAAAATTCCACTATCACACCAGGTTTTCAACGATCACCCGAAAACGTTTACACCACACAATATTGGTTTTCAACGCTCACCGATCAACGTTCACAATTACAATATAACTACCACCTTAAGTGTTGGTCCTCACATATCGACTCCCTCAAGTGCTCAGAATTATCACCTCTCACTAGGCCACCTACGCCACTCCTCTCGGTATCGACTCCGTCCTCACCACACACTCCTCTTGGTGTACTAGTGTATTACAAAGTGTTCCTCACAATTAAGGTTCAAAAATACAAATAAATTTGTTCTCTACAATGGATGAGAACATAATGTAAGCTCACACTCTAAGTCACACAATCCCACAACCCAAATTATACTAAGTATAAAAATACAATAAGCTCAATGGTTATGTGTGTACAAAGAGATAAATAAAATTAACTAAACTTAATATAAACACTAGCTTAATAAAATAATAATCAAACAATAAAATGTAAAGCTAGATTGAGTTTAAAAAACTTCTCCAATAAATGACAAGAGTGAGAGAGAGATGATTTGAAGCTCAAACACCAAAGATTATCTCCTCAAGCCCTTATGAAATTATCTTCACAAACGAAGCTCTTAAACAAGGCTTAAACACCTTTAAACAAACTCAAAATAAACTTTAAACCCTTGTTAAACTTTCATAAAACATTCTCTTAGTTAGTTTGAACTGAGGATATGTGGGGGTATTTATAGGAATCCCAAAGCCAAGAGAAAATAAGGCAAAAAGACCAAAAACCCAAAAACAATATAGTCTGGAAATATAGCCGTTATAGTGTTATGAGTCGACTCGTACTTTTCATGAGTCGACTCATAAGTAGCAGTTACAGGATAAAAACCAACTTATGGGTCGACTCATAACATTCATGAGTCGACTCATCATGCATGGGTCGACTCATGAATTCATGGGTCGACTCAGCAGAAACAAAACTAGTTTTCCAGCACACTTCCTGAGTCGACTTATGACAGTCATGAGTCGACTCAACTTGATGGGTCAACTCATGATGTTATGAGTCGACTTGTCAGAACCAAAATGTAAACTACACAACAGTTTATGAGTCGACTCAACACTGTTCATGAGTCGACTCATGACATGCACACAGCATGTCTTAAACAGTATATATCAACATAAAACAAGGTTTAAAAATATCAAATAAATTTAAAAAAATGTAAAACTTTGGGAAATAATTGTAGATATGATAATAAACATGCTACAGAAACTGGTTTTCAAAAAGAGCTTCCCAAATGTAAAATATCATCATTTTGTAAGGAGGTCCAAAACATAGAAATGTAAACATATGAATTTTGATATTTTGCCTAAACCATATTTTGAAACTTTACAAAATGATTTTATAGACTTGAAAAAAGATGTAAACTATTGTTATGAAGTCTATAAACAATGAATATAGTATTTTAACATGATTTTATTAAGCTAAATAAAATTGATATTGATAAAATCATATATATGCATATAAGTATGAAACAAAAATATGTTTTCTAATTATATTAAATTATTTCATATTAAAACTTGAAAACTATCAAACCAAAACATATATGTATATATATAACTATATATATACAAAACCAAAATGTGTATGTGTGTATATGATTGAGCTTAAAGTACTAACACACATAATATAAACTCCTAAACTAAATTACCCAAGCTTGATGAAGGTCTTCAATGAGCTCAACTTGGTACACTTGCGGATAAAGCTTGAACTTGGATCTTCAACTTGAATTTGTATAGCTTCAACCACTATTCCACCAACCTCCATTTGATATGATCGTTATGACGCAAACCATCCATCCTCCAACATGTTGTTTGTATACAATAAATAAAAATACACAAACACTAGACAAATAACATTAGTGGTAAATTATTTGTTAAACATCATCAAAACAAAAAGGCCAACAAGGTCTACTCGTCCTCCTATGCCTAACAACAGATACATGAATTATATGTTGCTGACAAATGGAGGGGAATCTGAAAGCTTTGATAAAGCTTGTCAGGGTGGAGATACGAGCAAGTGGGAGTTTACTATGAAAGAAGAGATAAAATCTCTTATCTCCAACCAGACATAGGAACTAGCTAAGTTGCCCATGGGGAAGAAGGTACGTCACAACAAGTGGGTGTATCGAGTGAAAAAGGAACAGAGTGATTCCAGAAGATACAAAGCCCGACGAGTTATCAAAGGATTTCAATAGAAGATCCAATGAAGAAAGAATCCAACGGATCTGTTGACAAAGGCGATAACCTTTCAGAAACTGGAGTTGTGTACAACTTCAGTTGGCTTTCATGCATAGGTGATGAGGGCGGAGCCACACAGGAGGAGGAGCTTGATGAGATAGCCTACTGACGGCGGTTTGATCTCCAAGTGGGAGATTGTTGGAATTAGGGTGAAGCCCAAACCTTTCAGGCGAGCGGGGCTGCAGGCGAGCTCCTCCAGGCGGGTCGAGCTCCAAGCGAATTGCAGGCGAGCTCGAGGAAATCCGCAGGCGAGGTCGAGGAGCTGTGCAGTTGAGCTCGAGGTCCGAGACTTCTACAAGCGAGGGCGAGCGAGGGCGAGAACAGGCGGGCGAGTTCGAGCGAATGGCTGCAGGCGAAGTTGGGCGCAGCAGCAGGCGAGCTCGTGGATCTCGTGCAGGCGACCTCGTGCAGGTGAGGTCGTGCGAGGAGCTGGCGAACTCGGCGGCGTTTTCCCCCTTTCTCCGTTTTTCTCTTGTCTCCAGCTCTCAACAGCGATTCTTGAGGGGAGATTGAGAGAAAGGAAATTAAGAGAGAAATTAAAGAGGGGGGTTTCTTTTCCCAGCTCTCAAAGTTTTGAGGGGGATTTAAGGAGGGGATTATCACTGTAGCTACAGTGATCATCTGTATTTATTGAGAGATCTCAGTTTGAGATCTGCTCTGTTTTGCAATTTCTTTGAGATTAATAAATAAATTTACTGTGTGGCTCCCGAGGACGTAGGCAGTTGCCGAACCTCGTTAAATCTTGGTGTTCTTTTCTTTATTCCGTGTTTCTGCTGTTTTAGGGGTTTTGCGTAGCCTCGGCGGGTAGTATTCCCAACAACTCAAAGGTTGAAAGCAAAGGTTTTTCCACAAATATTTGTACGTAGATCTAACTTAATCTTGTAAGCTTCAAAATCCTGTTAAAATAATCTCAAGAAACTATATTAGATTTATAACATAGAAGCGGCCTACAGTTGCTATTGTAGTTTTAGCTGCTACTTTTGTCGTACTTTCATCGTATAAACCTAAAGATAACTATACTAATTATATTGCAATAAGATAAAAGGACACTTCAGTATGTTTATGTTTATGTTTTATCTAGTTGTGTTACTAACTTAACAACATAGGTAAGTTCCTAAGGAATTCTCCTTCGAACAATTGATTTTATCTGTTACTTTGAGGGTGTATCATAGAGGTAAAAGAAAGAGCTAGGATATTTTTAGGGGTACATGCGCCTTAGAAGTAGTCCAAACTAAGCTAAAATGGTTTCAGTTGGATAACATTTTATATTAAACTATGTCAAAGAAAAACAAACAAAAGAAATACTTGACAAGGAAGTTACTGGGGAATACTCTTATCATTGTCAAATGAGCAAGTCATGATACAAGTGGACATGACTTGATGAAAGATGAACCAGAGGTCACAACATCCTATATATCTTCAAGTCAACCTTTAAAGTGTTTTTAGCTTAAGAGGAGAAACAAGAAAGCTTTGCTACTTCAGTGAGGGAATGTATTGGGCTTGAGATCGTTCTCTAGTGGGAAAAAGTGTATTTTCTCAAGTACGGTTTGTTTTCCACATTCCAATATCCAAGTAGGTACGACCTGTATAATACTTGGTAATAGAATAAGGGTTTATTATGAATACTCCCCCTATACTATCTCCCAATATATTGGGGACAGAACCTCTATAGTTCGATTGTAGCAGATAGAGCCCCATGTGAATTTTTTTGGCCTTTTCCCTCAGAGGGTCTATTTATCCAAAGGTATCTTTTCACTAAGAAAAAAATAGTCCAAAAGAATTCTCTCAAGGGGTTTATTTGCAACGATAGAACTGCAAGGGGTCTGTCCGCGATCAACCCACAGAACAATCTAGGGTATTGTCAACAATCCCATGTGATACAAAGCTTTTAAATAGGCTAAATACCCATATTGGTATTTTAATTCAACCCCATTTGCCAAGAAGGTATTTTAATTAGGAAATTCGGCGTTAAGATATTTTAATTGAATAAAATTACCAATTAGGTCATTTTTCTCGTCGGCGACCACTTTTCCGGCGAGAACTCGTCACGTGCGTTGCACGCGGTGGCTTAATCTTTGTTTAAGCTGTTGATGTGGCACTGTTTTCTGACGTGGCAGGGAATTAACCCCTGAACGCCGACCCCCTCTGCCCCAGCCACCCAAGCTCCGTCACCAAGCTCCAGATCCAACCGCCGCTGCCTTCCTTCTCGTCTCCAACAGCCAGCGCCTCTCTCCCTCGTCGTCAACCCCGACGAGCCCCACACCCGCCATCACCGCCTCCACCCCATCCCCCTTCCATGCTTGCAGACCAGCCCCACGACCATCTCAGGCCAGCCCCTCCACCTCGCCACTCTCCCTTGTCCCGCTGCCTCCTTCACCACCATAGACGCTACGCCACCGCTCCAAGCTCTGCTACCCCTCTTTCCTTCCAAGCTCAGCCCGCCCTAAAGAACTCCCCGCCGTCGCCGAGTTCACCCCGAGTCCTAGCTCAGATCCGCGTTGGTCAGAAAATAATGCCACATCAGCAGCTTAAACAAAGATTAAGCTACCGCGTGCAACGCACGTGACGAGTTCTCGCCGGAAAAGTGATCGCCGACGAGAAAAATGACCTAATTGGTAATTTTATTCAATTAAAATGCCTTAACGTCGAATTTCCTAATTAAAATGGCTTCTTGGCAAATGGGGTTGAAATAAAATACCAATATAGGTATTTAGCGCTTTTAAATATATATGCATATAAAGATGAGAATAAATTTCCAGAGTTTCAAGAGTCATGTGCAAATGATGCCAGACTAGAGAGAGGATAGCTTGTTTTCAATTGAAAATCATAAGCCCATGTTGACAGCCAGCTGACCAACCAGCAGAAAAAAGGTTGCCTTACCTTTAAAGACATTGTTCTTTCCTTTTGTGTAGAGAGCAGTAAAAGACTTAACTTCACTGTGCAGAGAGGCTTTTAGTATAAAGCTTTCAATCAGATAGAATGAGAAGAGAATCAGTACATGAAAGGCTGGCCACTGAAGGGACAATAATGGTGTTCTCATGTGCCCTTTAGAGCTTGTCTCAAATCCTAAAATTATAGGATTTAGAATGTCATCAAGAACTTCAAATCCATATGGTTTAATATACATCTTTGAATTTATAATATTTTGTTTGGTTCGACATCATTATAGGAAAGGAAATCCTAACATTTGTAATCTCTTATTTGATTCAAAATAGTATGGAAAGCAAATTCCAGAATTTGTTATCTATTGTTTGTCTCAAATCTTAAAAAAGGGAAAGATGAATATATTTACCTTGATTAACTTACCACCAGCAAGAGAATAATATTAATGATATAACAATTGGGATAATCATACCCATTAAAATCCAAACTCCAATAGCTATAAACGGTCATACTTTTGCAATGAATATAAATATTGATCCATTCGACAAGCTTCATAAGATTTTTTTTATGCAAGTATGTAGCCTCTAGACAAAAGAATTTAGTTGTTATCATAGAGATGTAAAAATGTTGCAACCGTAAACTCCCTACACCCTTGAAGCAATCACTGCTAGAAATTCGAGTATTAACCACGGAAATATAGCGAAGGATATTTCATTTGCTATATGTTGACTTATAGTGACGGAATTATCCGTCGCTATATTTCCGTCAGCATAAATATTTTGCCGACGGAATAACTCTTATCACCGACGGAAATTTTCCGTCACCGTTAATTTCCCGACAAATAGTTTTTGTTGGGAAATTTTTATCACTAAGAAGCTTTTTAGCGATGAATGCTTGTTGGTAAAAAATGAAAAAGAGAAAAACTTTTGGGCGCGGGCTTGCACAAAATATTTGCGCAGCCCACGCCCGAGAGAGGGATTTTCCCCCAAATCCCTCTCTCATTTCCCCCTCTCTCCTCATTTCCCCCTCCCTAGCTCCCCTCATCCCCCCTCTTTCTCTTGTCGGTAACCTTAACCGCCGCCATTGCAGGCCCCACCACCGCCCACCAACCGAACCACCGTCGCAGCTGTCGCCAACCCGACAACCTCCACCATCTCTCTCTCTCTCTCTCTTCTCTCTCTCTCTCTCTCTCTCTCTCTCTCTCTCTCTCTCTCTCTCTCTCTCTCTCTCTCTCTCTCTCTCTCTCTCTCTCTCTTATTCTCTCTCGACTGGCCGAAACCGACGGCCAACCAGCCAACGGCGACCAGCGTCGGTCGACCGAGAGAGAAGAAGAGAGAGAGATGTAAGCGGTTATGAACATCTTGCTAAAATTAAATTTTAATATTTATTAATTTTATTTTAATTATAATTACAGTTTAATTTTTGCCTAAATAAAAAAACTAAAAAAAACCCAAACCTTAATAAGATATTGCAAAACCAAAAAAATTCCATCTTGCCTAAAATTAGGGTATGCGGTTTAGGGTTAGGGTTTGGCCCGTTATACGAGGCGTTACGATTAGCGGTTAGGTTAGGATTTAGCGGCTAGGGAGAGTGATGTTAGGCGGTTAGGTGCAGGTGAGGGTTGAGGGCTGGGGCGTGGGGGTCGGGGGGGGGTTGAGGGATAGGGTTAGGCTGAGGGTGAGGTGGAGAGGTCGAGGTGAGGGTAAGGGTGGGGGTGGGCGGTGAGGGTGAGGGTTAGGGTTAGGGTTAGGGTTAGGGCGAGGGTGAGGACGAGGGTGAGGACGAAGGTTATGGTGAGGGTTAGGGTTATGTGAGTGCTAGGGTTAGGGGTAGGGTGAGGGCGAAGGTTATGGCAAGGGTGGGGGTTAGGGTTTGGTGAGGGTTAGGGTTAGGGCGAGGGTGAAGGTTATGGCTAGGGCAAAGGTTATGGCGTCGATGGGGGTTAGGGTTAGGTGAGGGTTAGGATTACAGTGAGGGTGAGTGTGAGGGTGAGGGGTTAGCGTAACTATTATATCGCTAATTACATAGAAACTACACACACTATACACTCATATTTTCGAGCCGTAGAATTCCCCGTCCAATAAATACTATATATAATCTCTTCATTTACTTGTCACGTACGCGTATGGGATGGTTGGTGGATATGAGACCATCGTGTTCTGTCCAACAACCTTTTCGTATGCGTATGTGACAGGGGGCTTATATATAAATATTTATTGGATCTGTCCAGTGTGGACGGTTTAGGTATGTAAATGTGGCGTGTATATGTATTTACGTGTGTTCTTGTGTACTTTCTTTTTGTTAAAGTTTTGGCAGCGCTTACTTATTTTTCTCCTGTACAAATGTCGGAGAGATATGCAGGAGTATATCCTTCCCACTATAGTGTACTCAGAGAACAGCATGTAGGTGTTGTCAAAATTTTGACGAAATGAAAGTACACTTGAACACACGTAAATACATATACACGCCACATTTACATACCTAATGGGATAGAAGCCTTCCTCTGATAGCCGGTCACACACGCCTTCCTCTGAACACACGTTTACATCCCTAAATTAAAATGATATATGTATGATATGCTCACTTCCATTAATTATTAAATTCTAGATGTGGACAGTTCCTGACAAATCGCTCATGAGCATACCACGTGATCGGAGGTATCTAGACACTCGATACAAGGATGTGATAGAAGCTTTCTTAGCCTACTCTGACACAAACCCTCTACGGTCACTGAGCGGGGTGATTTTTTATCCTTGCAAGAATTACGGGAATGGTAAAATCTATTAGACCCTAGAGGGGGGTGATTAGGGTCTTATGCTAATCTAATCCGATTTTATGCCAACTAAAACTAATTAACAAATTATTCTTGCAAGAGAGATATACAATATGTTACAAGTAAGAATAAGCAATATGAAATTATTCTTGCAAGAGAGATATACAATATGTTACAAGTAAGAATAAGCAATATGAACAAAGGTAAATATCCTAGCAATGAGATATACTATGAGATATATGCAAGGATATATAATTAACACAAGGGTAAACAATCTAAACTAGATAGTTGGCAATATAATCAACAAGCAATAAACAAAAGCGATATAAGATATGAATATAAAAATAAGTGTGTCAATACAATCACAAACAAACGATATGATTATGGAGTTCGGTCCCCACGACCTACGTCTCCGCTCCTCACCTCGAGGAGATCTCCACTATCACAACCCGGTTTTCTACGTTTACCCAAATAATGTTTACACCTCACAATACGGTTTTTTAGTTTACCGAAAACTTTACAACTAACACACTCTTGTAATCCCACTCTACACCCTCTCAAGTGTTGAACTAGACGTGTCTCCCTTAAGTGCTCAGATACAACCTCTCCCTAGGTTCGTCAACCGACGCCACTCCTCTTGGGACGATCCCCGACTCCCGCCACACACTTCTCTCGGTGTACAAGTGTATTACAAAGTGAATCTCATAATAAGCACAATACAAAGTGCTTGTTCTCTACAATGGATGAGAACGAATTATAAGCTCACTCTCTAAGTTACACAATCCCACAACCTAATTATACTATGAATGTAAATACAATAAGCTCAATGGTTGTGTGTGTGTAAACAAAGAGAAAATAAAATCAACTAAACTCAATATGAACACTACCTTAATAAAATGATAATCAAACAATATAAAATATAAAGCTAGATTGAGTTTAGAAAACTTCTCAATAGATCAAGAGTGGAAGGAGAAGAGTTGGATGCTCAAACACCAATAGATGATCTCCTCAAGCTCTTGTGAAATTAATTTCATAAACTCAAATTCTCAAATGCTTAAAAGCTTCTTAAACAAACTTAAACAACACTTAAACCCTTGTTTAAAAAACTTCTTAGATGGCAAAGAGAACTGAGATCAATGGGGTATTTATAGCCTCCCAAAACCTCAGCCAAAAACTTCAAACAAAAGACCAAAAAGCCCACAGAATCAAAAATCAGATTCTATACAAAAATAGTTGTTGGAGTGAACGGCGGTCGATCATGAAAATCCCGCGGTCGACTGCGAGCCACTTTCGAAACTTGGAAAATTTTCAGAAACTTTGGCGGTCGACCGTGGCGGTCGATCGTGGGAATTTTCGAGCTGATGATTGACCATGGTGGTCGACCGCGAAAGTTACTGATGGCTCCACAAGGAAAAACAAAGGAGCGGTCGACCGTGGCGGTCAACCGTAAACTGACATATGAGAAAACAGGTATTGAAAGCAGTTTGATGATTTTGAAACCCTGTTTAAAAATATCAAATAAATTCAAAAAAATATAAAACTTTGAAAAATGATTGTAGACATGATAATACAAAATAAATTCAAAAAAATATAAAACTTTGAAAAATGATTGTAGACATGATAATACACATGCTACAAAAAACTAGTTTTCAAAAAGGACCTCCCAAATAAAAATATCATCATTTTATAAAATAGTCCAAAACATGAAAATGTGAACATATGAGTTTTGACATTTTAACTTAACCATGTTTTGAAATAATACAAAATGATTTTATAGACTTGAAAAAAGATATAAACTATTGTTATAAAGTCTATAAACAATGAATATAGTATTTTCACAAAAACAATAGAATATAAAACATATGAGTATGAATATGAATATATATTTGTTTCATATCTATGAAATTAAACCAAACCAATTTATCCACGTAAAAAAAAACATGTATGAGTATAAATATTTATTTATATGCTTGTAAAAACTTTGTTTGTGGATAAACCAAAATCCAAATTGTGTACATATATATATAACTATATATATATAGAAACCAACCAATAAAATGTGTGTGTATATGATATTGAGCTTAAAGTACTTAACACACATAATATAAATATATATATATATATATATATATATACATAGAAACCAATAAAATGTGTGTGTATATGATATTGAGCTTAAAGTACTTAACACACATAATAACACCTAAACTAAATTACCCAAGCTATGATCTTGATCTTCAATAAGCTCTTCTTCGTAATCTTACGGATGAAGCTTGAACTTGGATCTTCAACTAAATTGTATGGCTTCACTCTATAATTCCGCCAACCTCTATTGGATATGATCGTGAATGCGCAATTCCATCCATCCTCCAACATGTTGTTTGTCTATAATAAATAGAAATATACAAACACTAGATAAACAACATTAGTGGTAAATTATTTGTTAAACATCATCAAAACAAAGAGGCTAATAAAATGCTCGCTAGGAGTGACGTAAGTTTTCATCTGTCAATCAATAGATTTGATAGATCTTATGTATTTTGGAGTCATCACGGTAAAGACATCCCAGTGATGCAATTAGAGGAAGAGTTCACTAAAGTCGGCAATCCGACAGTTAACACGACTGATATGTTGGAAGATATTCTTATCGCGCCGTCGATGAGTGATGTTAACACTACTAATATGTTTCAAGATATAGATCGATTGATGAGACTTGTTGAAGAAAACGAGTCACCGTTATATGAGGGGTGAAAGGAGTTCACAAGGCTTTCTTTTATACTGAGGCTTCTTCATATCCAAACACTCAGTGGGATGGTTGTTACACATTTTGAGATGTTATTAGATTTGTTGAGGAAAGTCATTCTAGATGGCGAGAAAAGTATCCTCGTAACCTATTATGAAGCCCACAAGATTGTTGATACGTTAGGGCTTGATTACAAGAAGATAGATGCATGTCCTAACGACTACATCTTATACAATAAGGGTAATGAAGCTCTAGAGGAATGTCTGACGTGTCATGTATCATGCTGGAAAGGAGAAGCTATAAGCACATACGAAGGTGGTGCATCCAATAAGAAGAGCAGAATCCCTGCGAAGGTTCTCTGATATTTTCTAATTATTCCTAAGCTGCAGAGGTTTTATATCTCTGCCGAGCTGGCTGAGAATATGCGATAGTACTCGACCGACAGCAAAGAGGATGAGAAACTGAGACATCCTACTGACGGTGAGGCATGGAAGCACATCGATCGTATATACCCTGACTTTGGTAAGGAGTCTCGGAATATTAGGTTGGGGCTTTCTAGCGACGGATTTAATCCGTTTAGATTAATGAGGTCCGCTTAGTCTACCTAGCCAGTGTTACTGACACCGTACAACCTGCCGCCATCGATGTGCATGAAGCAACCGTACTATCACTTTTGATCCCTGGAAGATATTCTCCTGGAAATGACATTGACGTTTTCCTCCAACCATTAATTGATGACCTGAAGCTTCTCTGGGAAGAAAGTGTCAGCACTTATGATGCTTATGGTAAGGAGTCTTTCTTTATGCTGGTAATGGTCATGTCAACAATTAATGACTTCCCAGCATACGTTAAACGCTAAACGCTAAACTATCTGGATGGTCGAGGAAGGGTCAGATTGCTTATCCGATTTGCATGTCAGACTATGAGGGAAAGTTCCTGAAGTACAGTCGTAAGTTTTGTTATTGGCAGCACAGAAGATGGTTTTCTATAGGGCACAAGTTCAGAAAGTTAGTAGGAAAGTTCGATGGCAATCCAGAAAAGTAGACTGTACCACCAATGCTGACCGAAGAAGAAATATTTGAGCTTCTATATCCTTTACCTAGAAAAGTATTTGGAAAGAAAATATTCAACAAAGAAAACCCATTTAGGGTTAGGAGAAAAATATTGGAGAAAAAAAAGAAGGTGAAAGCGATTGAAGATTGGCAGTTACAGCAAACAACATATCAGCGGATTGCGGAGGAAGAACAGAGGCATTGGTAACAGAGAGAATTAGAGTTCACACAGTTCATGTCGGCTCTGCCTCAGGAGGCTCAGGAGGCATATAAGAGACGGTTTATGTCGGATCAGGTAATATATATACTTTACTTTTTTTAATTAAATATATAATTCTTACTTAGTTATGAATTTTTTATGACTAAATGATATCATACACACCGATACACATTGATATAAACTATTACATACAAACCCTAACTCTAATCCTAACACAAAGCCTAAAATATATACTTATAATATTTTTATGTGATGGTGGTGTTGATGGTGCATGCGTGTGTGCGTAGTGGTGATGGTATTGGTTAGTGGGTTGGTTGGTTGGTTGTGGTGTTGTGTTGTGGTGGTCGTTATGTGATTGGTTTGTGGGGGGTTTGGTCATGGTGGGGGGGGGGAGGAGTGGGCGAGGGGGAGTGTGGTTGGTTGGTGGGTGGGGTTGGGGGATTTGTGGTGTTGTTGTTGTTGTTGTTGTTGTTGTGTTGTGTTGTGTTGTGATGTTGTGTTGTGTTGTATTATGTTGTGGTGTTGTGTTGTGTTGTTGTGTTGTTGTGTTGTTGTGTTATTGTGTTGTGGTGTTTTGGTGTTGTGTTGTGTTGTGTTGTTTTGTTGTGTTATGGTGTTAGGGGAATTATATTTATATTTGCACACTCTTGTTAACGGTTACACACCCTTGTTAACGTTTAATATATATTTACACGCCGAGACTTCTACACAAGGTGCGGCCGGGGGTAGTCATAGTGCAACTGGTGATGAGGATGATGATGAT
The DNA here is from genome assembly GCF_001876935.1 of Asparagus officinalis. Classification (NCBI taxonomy): domain Eukaryota; kingdom Viridiplantae; phylum Streptophyta; class Magnoliopsida; order Asparagales; family Asparagaceae; genus Asparagus; species Asparagus officinalis. The sequence goes on from NC_033800.1 coordinate 89,304,689, forward strand.
GATCAGGAGGATTGATTGTAATTAATTTAACTTTGAAAATAATTTTCTTGTTGTATAAACAATATTTATTATGTACTTGTCGGGATACTTTTACTTGTTTTTATTGAAATATATGTGTGATATATGCGTGGGATTGAATATTATACTGCTGATTGAACATGGTTTTTAAATTTATTATCGATATTGTACAGGGTTTTTTTTATTTTTATCGACAGATTTTTCGCCGCTAAATAAATATTTAGCAACAAAAAACGGATACAAAAAAATAAAAATAAAAATAAATCTTTAGCAACGGATATTCTGTCGTTAAAAATAATTTTAGCAACAAAAAACGGATACGAAAAAAAATTAAAATAATAAATACACCTTTTAGCGACGGATGTTCCGTCCTTAATATCACTTTTGGTGACGGAATTATCCGTCGCTAATACTTTTTTTTTATTTTTTTTTTTAATATGGTGACGGAAAACCCGTTGCTAATATCCCGTCGCTAAAATTTAGTGACAAAATTTCAATTGCTAAATATGCAATTTAGGACCCTCAATATAGGGACGGGCTTTTCGCGACAGAATTTTTTTTTTTTTTGTCGTTAAAAGTTATAGGGACGGAATTTAGACCTTAGGGGATGGAATTGTCCGTCACTAAAAGGTGTAAATCTAGTAGTGAATGCAAAAATGGCAAAAATGTTGGTTTTTATTATTAGGGTTGTGCTACATATACAAAGAAAGAATGTAATTTCTTTCAATGAGCTCATAACGTAATAAAGGTAGCAGTGAAGTTTTGGTTGAAGATAGGAAAAACTAAGAATCAAGAAATTAAAGATAGGAAAAACTACGAGGAAAGTACCGATAACCACTCGCATCGGATTGCGAGTTGAAGTCCAAGAACCCGTTGGGTCCTCACGCGCACGAAGGCGTGGTTTCAAATGAGCGACTCTTGAGAATAATGACAGGGCGTTTTACCCTCAAAGAGAGCCATGTTCGTCAGAAGACGACGACGTTAGAATGGGAGAATTATGCTACCACAAGATAGGTTGCTCCGATAATCATATCGACGAGTTGTACTATCAGGTTAGGGGTACGAACAAATCTCGAAAGAGAAATACCCAGGAAACGGATTCTCTTTGTCCATGTACCAAACTTATCAAGGTGGTATTATCAGAGTATAACTGTTCTAAGACCGCCTTGCAAAGGATTTCTGTATTTGAAAGACTTTCTACAGAAACACTAAGACACAAGTCAAGAAGTTTCCGTAAAAGGAAGCCGGCCGTTCAAGAACGTGAATTCCCAGAAGTCACGATTAACATGACAGACAAAGAAAAATCCACGCGACGCTTCAGTCCTGAACCTTTTCCACAAATATCTCAGCGATTGACTCGGCTACAAAACGGGGCTATCAGGCCTAGAGATTATAGGAGAATTCAGATAAGACAGTCCTCAGATGATGAAGCATCAGACGCTAACTCTGCGATCGCTTCAGATGCCACTGTGTCCAGCACCGGATGGACTCGAGAATCATTCATGATCACTACTGAACAGATGGCTCAACTCCTTCAAGAAGCTTTGGCTAAGCAGAAAGAGGACTTTAAAATCAAGATGGATATGGCTGTGCAACGGGTTAAAGATTTACATGCCCAACAACTCCAACAGCTGTTAAATCAACACGGTGAATCTAGTCATCGCCAGACTACCAATCAAGTAGATAGCGACTCAGAAGTGGAGAAAAATATCAATACCGATATTCTACTTGAAGATAAAAATACTAAAGATGTCCTTAACATTAGGGGTGGTACCAATATTCCTCTTCAAAATTGCCAGAAGAAAGAGGCAGGCGAAAACCTTAAAATGAAAGACCTTGAGAGCAAAATCAATGCTTTGATGTCTGCTCAAGAAGTAAAAAAGACTGGCATTCTGTATCGTTACCCGAGAGAGTGAGACTCAATTCCATACCCAGTGAAGTTCAATTTGATTAACTTCACACCATTTGATGAAAGGGGTTCCCCTACTCAACACTTGATTTATTTTAAGTCCCACCTGGGGATCATTTCTGGCAATGAACCTCTATTGGTACGATCATTCGTAGGAACCCTTCGGGCAGCTGCCTTTGATTGGTATCATCATCTTAAACCAGGGAGTATCAATAGTTGGGATGACATGGAAATCATGTTTCTCGCCAATTTCTTTGACGATGACACTGAAGTGTCGATTGGAACACTCTTTGAAGAGACACAGAAAGATGGAGAGCTCGTTAAGAACTATGTTAAGCGCTTCCGGAACAAGGCAATGAACTGTCGAGATCCGGTCACGGAGGAATTCATCCTCCAAACATGTCACAACAACCTTTCCTTAGACGTGTTAGAAGCTATGGGCACAGCACCATCTAAAACATGGAAGGAGTTGAAAGTGCGAGGAGAGCAGGCTGAACGCTTCCTCAAAAGGAAGAAAACTGAAAGGGGGCAACCAGCAAACAATACCCAGAAATAGAACTTTACCCCCGTGGTAAAGGGAAGGGGCAAGCAAACGCAGTAGATGCAAATCAGACATTCGAATTATAACCCCAACAGCAGCCGCAACAACAAGCGCCAAAGCAACAAACGCCTCAATGGCAACAACGGCCTCCAAGGCAACAGAAAACTTCTGAGCCAAAATTCCCAAAGGAATATTCCTTCAAGGAAGATGAGGTCCCTGGTATCTTCAAGTACTTGCTGGAGAACAACAAAATTAAGTTACCTCCAATCACTAATCATGAGGGAGCTAAGAAAATTACAGATCCGTGATATTGTGTATTCCACAGAGCAGTCCATCATCCCACGAAGACATGCTACGCTCTCAAGGACAAGATTCAGGCCTTGATCGATGTTGGAATCATTACTCCGAAGAAGCCTAAAGAGAAGAAGGTGGGTGCGAATGCGGTTTCTATTAGCTTTGGATCTATCCCTCTGGCATGGTTTTAGCCAGAGTCTATATCCACAGTACAAGTGAAGACTGTCAACGATGATCCTTACGGACAACATCAGAAAGGACTTGTACAACACGTGACTCCTAGCGACGAAATTCTTTGGGTCCACCCAGACTTGCTCGAAGATGAGCAATGGGCAGGATCCCCATCTAAAAAGAAGTCCAAAAGTAAGGGCAAGACCTGCTGTCCCACCACAGTAATTCCTGAAAAAGATGATGAAGGTATCCCTACCTTATCACTTTCTGAAGATGAACGAGAGGCTCTTGTCACCAGGGGTAGGAATGAATATCATTACAAATACCCCGAAACCTCTGACGCGAATGCTAAAACGTTAGCCGAACCGGGGATGGTTACAACTCCCCCTACATCAGCTAGAAAATTCTAACAAAAACCAGCCAATAAGCAAAAAGAGAAAGAGCCTCAACCTCAGGAGGCTCAGAACCCAAAGCAGTCTCAGTTCAATCGTCCGATTGGGAGAGATAAACCGGGAAATTCAACTACTCCTTACCGTTTTGATGTTATACCTCAGCTAGCTAACATCCCAGCGAGAATAACTTTATATGAGTTATTGCGTCTCTCCAAAGACACTAGAGAGGCCTTGCAAGAAGCTTTAGCTGATTCTGACGCATTCCTAACTCAAGTCAAGCCAGACCTCGAAGAAACAGAATCATCCGTTCGGCTTTGCAATTTATCGGCCAAGCAATTCCCTTGTATTACGTTCACTAAGGATGACATGCAAGTGAGGAATTCAAAGCATGATAGGCCTTTATACTTCACCGGATACATTGGCTCCAGCATTGTTAACCAGATCCAAGTTGATCCGGGTTCCGCTGCTAGCATCATGCCACTCCGGTTGATGTACAAGCTCGGAATCCCAACAAGCAAACTGGCTTCCATAGGTACCCTTATATACGGGTTCAATACCAGTGTATCTAGACCTTTGGGTAAAATCCAGATAAAATGCCAACTTGGGGATTTAAAGTCCGAAGTTACATGCTACATAATCCATGCGGAAACTTCCTATAATTTACTATTGGGTCGACCATGGATCCATGGTAATCTTATAGTCCCCTCTACTCTTCATCAGTGTCTAAAATATGTAGACGCTAATAATAAAGTCAAAACGGTGGTGGTAGATAAGCAACCGTTTAAGGGATTGAAAAACTACTTTACTGACTCCCTCCTTTACGGTGCTGAATCTGATACTGAATCATCGGTCCAAGGCACGGATAGTAGGGAAGAAGCCGACACCGAAGCCGGGCTTGATTACAATGGTGGTTTTGTATTGAATGACATTGTACCCTTTGTAATCGGTCTTGACGATGGTGAATCGTCAGACGGTAGTTGTAACTGGCAACTTGCCGAAGAAGTAATAAATGGTGATTTAGAGTACTTACCGAGTTTGACTAATATAATGCAGGGATTGTACGATAATCCCGACATACACATGCCACTTCAGTCGTCTTGTTTCATGAAAAAGCACTTCCAGGACTCGTTTGGGACAACCTTTGTCATTCCTGCAAAAGCAAGGGGTGAAAAGGAGTTAGTTTTCGGCAAAGGGGAAGTATATCCACCATCGTATCCCTTTTTAAAGGAAAATAAAGATAATGAGAGATCTGGCCTTTATTTATCCAGATATAGTCAACAGGCGCGTGATCTTATGAAAAAATGGGGATACAATTTTGCGCTCGAAGGTCTTTGTTTTGGTCGAGGCCCACAAGTTCCACCTCGTATGGCCTATATACCGAAAGGAAAACTCGATAACTATGTTGGCCTTCTTGTTTTGATGATGTTTAATAAACAATTTACCACTAATGTTGTTTGTCTAGTATTTGTGTTTTCTTATTTATTATAGACAAACAACGTAGTTAGAGGATGGATGGATTGCGCCACAACGATCATATCCAAAGGAGGTTGGCAGAATGTTAGTGAAGCTTATGCAATTCAAGTTCAAGATCCAAGTTCAGCTTCATCCGCATAGTGTACCAAGTTGAGCTACAATGAAGATCAAGATCAAGCTTGGGTAATTGTGTGTTAGTACCTTAAGCTCAATTATCTATACACACACATTTATTGGTTTCTTCGTATATATATAGTTATATATATATACATAAGTTTTGGTTTCTATGCATATATATAGTTATATATATACATACATGTGTTTTTGAGTTTTCATGTTTATAAATATGAAATCACATATTTCATATTTATTATTGTGTTTTAGTATATATTGCATAGAATATGCAATTTTATGAAAATATTATTTTCATAATTTTTAGACTTAACAATAATCATATACATATTTTATTAAGTCTATATAATCATTGTGCAAAGTTTCAAAACATGGTTTAGCCTAAATGTCAAAATTCATATGTTTACATTTTCGTGTTTTGGACTATTTTGCAAAATGATGATATTTTTCATTTGGGAAGTCCTTTTTGGAAAACTAGTCATTGTAACATGTTTATTATCATGTCTACAATCATTCCCCAAAGTTTTATATTTTTTGGAATTTATTTGATATTTTTAAACAATGTTTTAAAAACAGAAAAACTGTTTTTAGAACTTTATTTTCATGTATCAGTCCTCGGTAGACCGCACCGGTCGACCACACTTGTGTTCTTTCGTCAGTGGGCAGCAGAGAGTTTGTCGGTCGATCGCCACGGTCGACCGAGAGCTCGAGACTTCCCACGGTCGACCGCGACCGACGAAGTTCCTGCTCGATTCTCAGTCTGGGATCTGCATCGCGGTCGACCGCGAATTTTTTCGGTCGACCGCCGCTCTGTCAAATTCTTTCCAACGGCTATTTTTGTTACCGTTGGCTGGGGTTTTTTTATCATATGTTTGGGGTTTTTGCTGTTGTTTCATTTTCCTATATAAACCCCCAAACCCCCTTCTATCTCAGTAGGAAAAAGAATGTTTTAAACAAGTTTTTAAACAATGGTTTAAGTGTGTTTTTAGTGTTTGTTTGGTTTGAAGATTGTTTTTACAAGTGGAGGAGATCATCTTCTTGTTTGGGCTCCAATCTCCATCTCTCCATCTTGTCATCTATTGAGAAGTTTTCTAAACTCTACTCTAGCTTTTATTTATAATTACTTGTTAATTATCATTTCTATTAAAGCTAGTTTTATATTGAGTTTAGATTTGACTTTATCTCATTGTTACACACACCCACTTGAGCTTATTGTATTTGCATACATAGTATATTAGGGTTGTGAGAGATTTTAACATTGAGTTGTGCTTAATTGAGTTCTCATCTATTGTAGAGAACAAATTTATATTTGTTACATAGTGTGTTGTTGTGAAGTTTTTGGTGAACTAGAAAACCGAATGTGAGGAGTGAACGTTGATCGGTGAACGTTGAAAACCGACATTATGAGTGATTGTATACGTTGATCGGTGAGCGTTGAAAACCGACACTGTGAGGTGTAAATATTATTCGGGTGAACGTAGAAAACCCGGTTGTGATAGTGGATTTCTCCCCGGGAGTGGGGAGCGGAGACGTAAGACGGAAGGTCCGAACTCCGTGATCATATTGCTTGTTTGAGTTTGGCTTAGCACTTATATTTGTTCATCTTTATAGCCTTTCTCTCATTGTTTATTTCATCCACTATTTCATTTGTTTATGTTACCCTTGTGTTTGCATATCCTTACATATATCATATTGTATATCTCTTTGGTAGGATATATCATCTTGTGCTAGTTTATATATCCTTGCATATATATTTTGCTATATATCTCTTTGCTAGGATATATTGTGTAGATTGTTTATTTTACCCTTGTGTTAGTTTATATATCCTTATATATATATATTCATCATATAGGATATATCTCATTGTGTATATTGCTTATTCTTGCACATATCTCTTTATATATCTACCTTGCAAGAATACAACTTGTTAATTATTTTTAATTGGCATTTAATCGGATTAGATTAGCATAAGACCCTAATCACCCCCCCTCTAGGGTCTAACAATTGGTATCAGAGCTTGGTGCTCTTTGATTTAAGGTCTAATCGCCTTGAGTTAAAGATCCAAGTTATCTTTTTGTGCTAATCTTGTTTTGATTGTATTTGTATCTTGCTTGCATATTTTTACAAATTATGGATATGAATAATGCATCTTGTTTAGGCTATGATTCTAGTATTGCTCCTAAATTCAATGTTTTCCCCTATGCTCAATGGTGCTTTAGATTCAAAATATTTGTTCAATCTAAAAATATCGATTTATGGAAAATCATTGATTGTGCTTATATTGTGCCCACGTTGGAGAAATCCAAGTGGATCAAACATAATAAAAAGATGTTTATTATGAACAAGCTTATGTTAGAACTTTTATTAAATGCATTTGATTCATTTATGTCTAACAAGCTTGATTCTTTTGATAGCGCCTATACATTATGGAAATTCATAGAAGCGCATCAAGGAGACTTGGAGACGATCCGACAAGCTTTGGAGGATCCTGCTTCAAGTTCTAAAGGAGCTTCATGCACACGAGAACTAGGCGATAGCCCTAGTGAGGTTTGCGAGTTCGAATCTATTAATGATTTACCTAATGATGAACTTGCTTGTGCTAGTAAAAAATTATTACATGCCTTTAACAAATTACAAAATAATTTCATTAATTTACAAAGCAAGCATGTTAATTTGAAATCCGATCATGAGTCGTTTAACTTCTAAGTTGGATACTATTTCTAATGAAAATATGATCCTTAAAGAAAACAATAAAAAATTAAAATTGGATCATGATTCTTTGCTTTCAAACTTTGCCAAGTTAACTCATGAAAAAGATAATGTCATGTTAGAAGTAGAGAACATACAAAATGATACAGCTTCTTTTATAAATGACTATTTATGTTCTACTTCTAAAAGTGCATATGTGCCTAAAAATGAAGATTTGAATCTTATGAAAAATAGTATTTCATCTTTAGATTCAACTTTAAAAATATGCATTAACAACCATAAGAAGCTTATGAATATGTGTGCTAAGTCAAAATCATCCACTCATTATGCACACATGTATAGCAAAACTTATAAGTGTTCTATTTGCGGCCGTCAAGGTCATTTAGCTAAGTTTTGTTATGATGCACACAAACATAAGAATGCTAATGTTCCGAATGTTTCTCATTTGCAAAATAATTTTAAAAGAAAATCTTTATTTGCAAATGATTCTCGTGCACGAGCTAATGGTCCACAAAAATAAATGGATCTCTTTCATTGCACAAATTGTACTCGGAAGGGTCATTTGAGTGAATATTGCTTTGACCGTGTTAGTGCACCATATGTGCCCAAGAGGGTTCATAACCCTAAGACTTTAAGCTTTAATGATAGGGGTCATGTACCTAAACCTTTTGGTACCAACATTACTTGGGTACCAAAACAAATTTGATTTTAAACCAAAAATTTTAGTATTTTTATTTTTCTTTGTCTTGGTTTTAAAAATTATGTCTTAAAATCTTTTGGTTTTGAAAATAATTTTTCTTTGATCAAATTCCTTTGTTTTCATGATTATTAATTTTGTTTTGATGAGAGGTTTGTATTTATATAACCCCTCGGAATCTTGTTTACCAGGTGCTAAAATGTTCATATGGGTTGATACTAGCGCAAGAGCTAGATAGAGTTGCCTCTCTTGATTTTTGAAAATCAATGATGGTTTGATTTTATATGATTGTGGTTGATTTATGATTTCATTTGGTTGATTTGTTTTCTTTCGAAAACTCTTTTTGCATGATTCTCATGTTATTCTCTCATTTGTTTTCATAAATCTATTTTTACATTTTTTTGTGTTAATGAGACACTATTTTTCACTTTGATATATTTATATATGTTCTCATTTGTCTTTATGTATGTGAGTTGTGTTTAGCATATTTTCCATCTATGCTTGCTCACATATGTTTGCCATGATCTTCATTTCATATATTCATGAGGCATTTTGATAGGGAGACCAATTCCTATATCTTTCTATATGTTATACTCACCTATGCTTATTGATAGGGGGAGCTTTCACTCTCTTAATTCTTTTGTCCCCTTTTTGATGTTGTCAAAGGGGGAGAAATATTGTGAGTATATTCTTTCTTGTTTATATGCATGTGAATTATAAATTATATATTCATTTCCTTCATGCATATATCTCTTTTTGTAAATTGTTTGTCATCATCAAAAAGGGGGAGATTGTTGGCCTTCTTGTTTTGATGATGTTTAATAAACAATTTACCACTAATGTTGTTTGTCTAGTATTTGTATTTTCTTATTTATTATAGACAAACAACATAGTTGGAGGATGGATGGATTGCGCCACAACGATCATATCCAAAGGAGGTTGGCGGAATGTCAGTGAAGCTTATGCAATTCAAGTTCAAGATCCAAGTTCAGCTTCATCCGTACAGTGTACCAAGTTAAGCTACAATGAAGATCAAGATCAAGCTTGGGTAATCTAGTTTAGATTTTATATTATGTGTGTTAGATACTCTAAGCGCAATATCATATACACACACATTTATTGGTTTCTTCGTTATATATATATACATAAGTTTTGGTTTCTATGCATATATATAGTTATATATATACATACATGTGTTTTTGAGTTTTCATGTTTATAAATATGAAATCACATGTTTCATATTTATTATTGTGTTTTAGTATATATTGCATAGAATATGCAATTTTGTAAAAATATTATTTTCATAATTTTTGGACTTAACAATAATCATATACATATTTTATTAAGTCTATATAATTATTGTGCAAAGTTTCAAAACATGGTTTAGCCTAAATGTCAAAATTCATATGTTTACATTTTCGTGTTTTGGACTATTTTGTAAAATAATAATATTTTTCATTTAGGAAGTCCTTTTTGAAAACCAGTCATTGTAGCATGTTTATTATCATGTCTACAATCATTCCCCAAAGTTTTACATTTTTTAGAATTTATTTGATATTTTTAAACAATGTTTTAAAATCAGAAAAACTGTTTTCAGAACTTCATTTTCATGTATCAGTCCTCGGTCGACCGCACCTGTGTTCTTTCGTCAGTGGGTAGCAGAGAGTTTGTCTGTCAACCGCCGTGGTCGACCGAGAGCTCGAGACTTCCCACGGTCGACCGCACCGGTCAATCGAAGAAGTCTCTGCCCGTTTTCTCAGTTTGGGATCTGGATCACGGTCGACCGCGAATTTTTTCGGTCGACCGCCGCTCTGTCAGATTCTTTCCAACGGCTATTTTTGTTACCGTTGGGTGAGGTTTTTTTTATCTGTTTGGGGTTTTTGCTGTTGTTTCCTTTTCCTATATAAACCCCCAAACCCCCTTCTATCTCAGTAACCAGTTTTTAAACAAGTTTTTAAACAAGGGTTTAAGTGTGTTTTTAGTGTTTGTTTGGTTTGAAGATTGTTTTTACAAGTGGAGGAGATCAACTTCTTGTTTGGGCTCCAATCTCCATCTCTCCATCTTGTCATCTATTGAGAAGTTTTCTAAACTCTACTCTAGCTTTTATTTATAATTACTTGTTAATTATCATTTCTATTAAATCTAGTTTTATATTGAGTTTAGATTTGACTTTATCTCATTGTTACAGACACCCACTTGAGCTTATTGTATTTGCATACATAGTATATTAAGGTTGTGAGAGATTGTAACATTGAGTTGTGCTTAATTGAGTTCTCATCTATTGTAGAGAACAAATTTATATTTGTTACATAGTGTGTTGTTGTGAAGTTTTCGGTTAACTAGAAAACCGAATGTGAGGAGTTAACGTTGATCGGTGAACGTTGAAAACCAACATTGTGAGTGATTGTATACGTTGATCGGTGAGCGTTGAAAACCGACACTGTGAGGTGTAAACATTATTCGGGTGAACGTAGAAAACCCGGTTGTGATAGTGGATTTCTCCCCGGGAGTGGGGAGCGGAGACGTAGGACGGAAGGTCCGAACTCCGTGATCATATAGTGTGTTTGAGTGTGCTTTGGCGTTCATTTATATTTATGTTCATATCTTATATCGCCATTGTAATTAGCTCATTATCTATATCATCCACTATCTTGTTTAGATTATTTACCCTTGTGTTGTATATATATCTTTGCATATATCTCATAGTATATCTCTTTGCTAGGATATTTACCTTTGTTCATATTGCTTATTCTTGCTTGTAACATATTGAATATCTCTCTTGCAAGAATAACGTATTAATTAATTTTAATTGGCATTTAATCGGATTAGATTAGCATAAGACCCTAATCACCCCCCCTCTAGGGTCCAACACACGAGTTCCACCTCGTATGGCCTATGTACCGAAAGGAAAACCCGATAACTATTATGGCTATAAAAGGGGTCTGGGCTATGCCTCTGATGACGAATGTTGCTGGCAAGTCATCGACCACTTAGCAAATCAGGATGGGTATTCTTCTAACTCTTCTAATTGGGACTCAGATGTCAGCCTTGAAGAAGTATTCAAAGGCCTCATGTCGAATATGACCACGATCGATCCTTCTACGATGCAAGAAGATGATCAGTTGCCAACGTGGGAGGACCCATGGATTCATTATCTGAATATTCAGTGTGGAGACCGATTCGAACAAAGAGAGCCTCCTACCGAAGATAAAGTGGTCCAGGTAAATATGGGTGATAAAGCGATTCCAAAGCGATTATTCGTAAGTGATAGTCTTCCACCGGATGAAAAAGAGGAGTTAATCTCCCTCATCAGGGAATTCATAAATGTTTTTGCTTGGAATTATAATGATATGCCAGGGCTTGATCCGAACGTGGTAGTCCACCGTCTTAACATCAAATCGGATGCAAAACCTGTCAAACAACAGCAAAGACGATTTCACCCGCAAATCATGCAAGCGATTGAAAAAGAAGTCAAAAAATTAATCGATTCTGGTTTTATCCGGGAAGAACAACATCCGGATTGGCTCACAAATATCGTTCCGGTCCTCAAGAAAAATATGAAAATAAGGATATGTATCGACTTCAGAGACTTGAATAATGCGTTCCCAAAAGATGATTTTCCTCTCCCCATCATAGATGTTATTATCAATAACACGTGTGGGTTTGAGAGAATGTCCTTTATGGATGGGTTTTCGGGTTACAATCAAATCAAGATGTACCCGGATGATGAAGAACACAGGCGCCACTTATCAACGGGCAATGTCTAAGATTTTTTAAGAGCACCTCTGAAAAACTGTTGAATGCTATGTCGATGACTTGGTTGTGAAAAGTCGTAACAAAGACGATCATATCAAAGATCTAAGGACAATGTTCGACCTCATGCGAACTCATCAATTAAAAATGAATCTCACCAAGTCTTTCCTTGGAATGTCCAGCGGTAAGTTTTTTGGATTTGTCGTCACTATGACGGGTATCCGCATTGACTCCGACAAAGTAAAAGCAATACATGAGTTGTAACATCCAAGAAATCTCAAGGAACTCCGAGGATTGTAGGGGCGGCTGGCCTATATACATCGGTTCATCTCAAATCTATCTGGGAAATGTCAGCCATTTTCCAAACTCACCAAGAAAGGTGTATCATTCGTCTGGGATGACGCTTGTCAAAAGGCATTCGAGGATATCAAAGCATATTTGGCAAATCCTTCCGTTCTTGTGGCACCAAAGTCAGGTAAGCCGTTCTTAATTTATATTAAAGCGATGAACCACTCGTTAAGTGCTTTACTTGCACAAGACGATGACAACGGTCACGAACAGGCTATTTATTACTTGAGTCGAACTTTGGTTAGTGCTGAGTCTCGGTATCCAATGATTGAGAAAGAATGCCTCTCTTTAGTATTCGCTATCCAAAAGATGCGCCATTACTTAGTAGGACAAACGATTTACGTTATTTCCAACATTAATCCAGTCCGAGTATTCATGACACAGCCAGCCTCTATGAACTAGAGACTAGCAAAGTGGGCCCTACTCCTGTCTCAATATGATCTACACTTCAAATAACAAAAGTCGGCCAAAGGACAAGCAATTTGTGATCTCCTAGCGGCTAACCCATAGCAGATACAGCTGAGTTGTATGATGACTTGCCCGATGAAGCTCACGAAGTCAATACTACATGTCATCAATAGGTATGGCAACTATATTTCGATGGAGCTTCCCGAGCGACCAATACAGCAAGCACTCCTGGTAATTCTAGAATCTCCAAAGGAGTCGGAGTCGTCCTAGTTTCTCCGGAAAAACATGTGATGCCCCGAGCCTACTCATTGATAGAAAAGTATTCCAACAATGTGGCCAAATATAACGCACTGCTTATCGGACTTAGTTTTGCCAAAGAGCTGGGGGTCGAATATCTCGAGGCTTTTGGCGATTCTCAACTAATAGTCAACCAAATCCGAGGAGAATACGAAGTCAGGAATCAAGCCTTGGTACCATACCACAAGGCGGCCATCTAAATGGCAAGCTCGTTCGAATAATTCTTCATTGAGTACATTTCGCACCTCCAGAATGCATACGCAGATGCGCTGGCGGCATTATCGATATCTCTGGCACAACCTCCTGACTCTGAACAATCCATTACCGTCAGAACCCACCAACTATTTGTGCCGGATTGTACCATTAACGTTAAGGAAACATATACATCTAGGATCGATCTCGAGCCTCGAGACTAGAGATTTCCTATAATTGACTACGTGGTGCATGGTATTTTGCCACAAGACGTAAAAGGAAGAGACTCGGTTCGAAGAAGAGCACCGAGATTCTACTACAATTCAACGACCCATACATTATATCGTCGCGCATACGATGGGTTATTACTCCGATGCCTCTCAACCAGGGAGGCAGAAGAGACTCTCAAAGAAGCTCAAGATGGAATCTGCGGTGCACATCAACCCGGTCCCAAGCTCTGTGATCGACTCAGAAGAATGGGATATTATTGGCCAACCATGGTCAAAGACGCGGTTGACTACGTTCGACGGTGCCATGCATGTCAAACACGCGCAAATTACATGCACCAACCCCCGGAACACCTCCACCCCTCGGCTACTTCATGGCCATTCGAGACTTGGGGAATAGATAACATTGGTCCTATCTTTCCACCATCAGTTAAAGGTGACCGCTTCGTTTTGGTGATCACCGATTATTTCTCGAAATGGGCCAAAGCAGTCCCACTCAAAGAAGTGAAGACAAGTGATGTCGTCAAATTTATCAAACATCACATCATCTATCGATATGGTATTCCAAGACGAATTATACACGACAACGGTCCTCAGTTCGTGAGCAACGCTTTCATTAAATTCTGCAGAAAATTCAGAATTGAAGACGTCTCTTCTACAGCATATAATCCTATGACAAACGGATTAGCTGGGGCGTTTAACAAGACAATCATAAAGATTTTGTTAAAACTCGTGAAAACTAATAAGCGAGACTGGGATGATAAACTCGGCGAAGCCCTTTGGGCCTATCGTACCACGGTCCATACGCCTACCGGGGCCACTCTGTATTCACTAGTGTATGGATGCGAAGCTGTTCTTCCTTTGGAAATTCAGATTCCATCCCTTCGTATCGCTCTCGCAACAGGGATGATGATGGAAGAACAACACCAGAAACGTCTCGAAGAACTTGAGATGCTAGACGAAAAGCGCCTGCAGGCTCAACAACAAATTAAGTTTTATCAAGCCAGAATCTCTCGTGCTTTCGACAAGAAAGTCAAGCAACGAATCTTCAAGGAAGGAGATTTGGTTCTCGCCGTCCGGCGTCCTATGATACTCAATTCTAAGAAAAAAGGTAAGTTCCAACCCAAATAGGAAGGACCGTTTGTGATAGAGACAGTCTACTCAAACGGTGCATATCACCTAATCACCAAAGACGGTGATAAGATCATGATGCCAATAAATGGTAAGTTTCTGAAGAAGTATTATCCTTAGTACGCTCAGAACAGATTTTTAAACGGGAAGTTCCTGGAGAATACCATATATGATATTCTTAAGGATAACCCGAAATCAACTGGTTGTTCTAAATAAGGACCCATCATCTGAACAGTTCATGCCTGGTCATAAAGGACTCCCACTAAAATCTTCTAAGTACTCTCTTGTTGAGATGAGATTTGATCACTCTTTAGGATCAATCTTCCCCCAGTTTCATTTGGTCAGACCTTTTTACAGTTAGGACCACAACCAAAATCTCCTCTCGATTCCTTCCATGAACGAGAGGCCCACTTTCAAATCGATTTCCCTTTTGATAAACGAAGGCCTTCATTCCATTCGAACGACTAAACCTATAAAAGTTAGGGTCGTCTCAATATCCCTTTTTGGTCAAAACTATCAAATGACTGTGGTCAAGATCGGGTTTTTTTTTATAAACGAAAACATTTCGCTCCTTTCCCTTTAGCCAAACCTATAAAAGTTAGGGGTGGAGTCCGAATTTCATCTTGATAAACAAGAAGACTTATTTCCGGATCAGATAACTAATCCTATAAAAGTTAGGGTTAACTGAATCCTCTCGATTCTCAGGGTGGAGATCTCACTCTTAGTTTCGTCTCACAGATTCTCGAACTGGAGATCCCACTTTAAGTTTCTTCTGCAACCAAGGATAGAATATAAAATTCTTCCTCTTTGGTATCGGGTTCACTTCTCCCTTAAAAGAAGGACTGAAGATAGAATATAAAATTCTTCCTCTTCAGTATTTGGTTCGTCTTTGCCCCGTGAAAAGACACTACATTCTAATAGCTCCATAATCCATACCTTACACGTATGGAGAATTTTATCTCGAATCCTAAGTAGAGATAAGTCGGCACCTAATACGCACTGCCGGTTAGTCTTTGACTGTAAGAAAGACGAAGTCTACGTATTCAAATTCATAGCATTAAGTCTAAAGGAGTTCATTCCTTTAGCACAACGTTACTTGTGAAACGGATCTAGATAATTCACAGGCTAGCCCGATTCAAACGGTAATTGGTAAAGGCATGTCAAATCCGTTGATGGCTGAGGATTTACCAAAAATCTTAGAAGTATTGTGGTTGATTATTCTAAACAGAATGAGAAATCATAATAAGAATGAAAGTAGACTGAACAAAATACGCGTATCATTAACAAAAACAAGTGTTCAGATACAATAGCTGTAGTCACTTTACATTGAACTTATGACTAACAACTTGCTGCTCTAATTTGGTTAACTCCTCAGCATAAGTACGTTCAAGCTCACGCTACAGCTCCGCCTTGAAAGAATCCTCAGAAGCAGATAAGAGAAGGGCAGCTTCTTCCTCCATTTTGGCTAGCCTTTCCCTCGAGAGCGCCACTTTGCTGGACATCACGGTTTTGCTATGCTCCTCCCCGGCCTTGGTCACTTCCAAAATAGCTCTTCGTTGTTTTGCCTCCGTAAGTTTTTGTTCAAGCTCCGCTATTTCAGCATCAACAGAGGCTAACGACGATTCGATTTCGTGTAAATGAGCCAATCTTTCGGAAAGAACTTCCTCTGCTTGGTCGACACATTTACTCTACGCCTGAATCCCAAGCCCAACGGATGCTCGAGCTTCACGCCATGTTTGCAGAAGCACCAACGGATTGGATTTCTTGTAGTTTCACAAATTTAAGTTCTAATTGATTTACATCGTCAATCAAAGCGTCGACCATATTAAGAGAACCAGTGTCCTTTATTGAGGCTATTTTGCGCTCAATGACCGGTCTGAAGTGGCTGAAAGGGATCCTCTTCTCTAGGAGTTTGTCAATTAGCGACTCTACAAAATTAAAGAAGTTGCCGATTTCCAAGCAAAGGAGGAGCTTATCTGGGTCGTCGTCAGATAATAAAGCATCAACAGCCTCGTGCAGTTGAGACGACAATCCTGCAACAACAGAAGAAAAAGAAAGCACAAGCTCATGAATATCCCATAACTATAAGTCAGAAAGATAAAAGAAAAAATATAGCGTGAGATTTACCAGCCCCCGAGGAGCTTTCTCCAACCGAACGCACTACACCCGTTTCTGGTCGCTCAACTTCATTATTTTGCGCTCAATGACCGGTCTGAAGTGGCTGAAAGGGATCCTCTTCTCTAGGAGTTTGTCAATTAGCGACTCTACAAAATTAAAGAAGTTGCCGATTTCCAAGCAAAGGAGGAGCTTATCTGGGTCGTCGTCAGATAATAAAGCATCAACAGCCTCGTGCAGTTGAGACGACAATCCTGCAACAACAGAAGAAAAAGAAAGCACAAGCTCATGAATATCCCATAACTATAAGTCAGAAAGATAAAAGAAAAAATATAGCGTGAGATTTACCAGCCCCCGAGGAGCTTTCTCCAACCGAACGCACTACACCCGTTTCTGGTCGCTCAACTTCATGTGTCGCAGGAAGCACTACGGGTGTATCAACCGTTGAAGCACCAACTTCTTTAGTTGGTCTCACGGCCTGTTCAGTCGAACTCCTACCGATAGTTGTAGCAGGTACGGTAGTTGGCATTCCTAAGGAAACCGGGATTTGTTGCTAAAATCCTGATGACTGAGCGTCAATAACAACCCCTACCAAAAGCAAGAAATCGAGACCCTCAGATTCACCAGACTTTCCGTTAGGGAGCGTCAATAACAACCCCTACCAAAAGCAAGAAATCGAGACCCTCAGATTCACCAGACTTTCCGTTAGGAGTAGTTGTATCAGTCATCGAGACCCTCAGATTCACCAGACTTTCCGTTAGGAGTAGTTGTATCAGTCTTAATGACTGGTCCTACAATTAGAACCCTCCGATGATTAAATGAAAGATGACAAGTAAATAAGTGAAACATGGGAATAAGGACCATACTTGCAGGTGAACCAGCTGTGTTTATTGGATCGGCGGCCTCGTATCGGGCTTGTTCGAGCAAGATATCATTGAGCAGCATATCTTCAGAGGTCGATATCGGATCAAGTGAGGCCAGACTCTCCTTTTCAAAGGAGGCGTTTCGGGAGCCTCCCTCATCACCATGACCCTCTGTTATCGCATCTACAAGAAAGTTCAAGAGTCAAAATACAAATTATTTCGACTCACCAGACTTACAACAAAAGTCAAATAAGATTCACCTTCAACTGCGACACTAGGTTCCTACACCCTATTGCTTCGAGCCACCTCTTGCAGCTTTTCTAATAGAGTAAGAAGTATAGAAACAGTTAGCGGGGATACGAATTCTTCATCGTTCAGTTCCCGCCACCTGAAAGATGCGCTACTGGTTTTAAGAATACCTGGACTCTCAGCCTGTTCAGTTAAGCCTAGCTCGACGTCGTGACCCACGCCAGTCTCATCGGGAATACTGGTTTCAGCGTCTACAGGCTCCTCCAGCCTAATTCCAGGAGTTGGTTCTGAGAAGTCAATATCAGGGGAGGAAGCGTCGAAGATAAAGTGGCTTGCAAAATCTTCTCCTGCGAAGTGCGAAATTATTTAAGTTCAAAAAAGCTCAACATGTACCGAAAGAAATAATACGAAGAAATACTTACCCCTTTCAACCGTCAGTCCTCGATCCACCAGTCCCATTTC
This sequence comes from Asparagus officinalis, assembly GCF_001876935.1. NCBI lineage: Eukaryota > Viridiplantae > Streptophyta > Magnoliopsida > Asparagales > Asparagaceae > Asparagus > Asparagus officinalis. The sequence goes on from NC_033800.1 coordinate 89,323,070, forward strand.
ATGAATTAGAGGGTCGCCCCATCGTTTAGAAGCCAGCTTCTTGCGTTTAGCCGGATGCTCCTCTTCTAGAGCAATAGGCCTCTCCGCTAAAAATTTAGAGCGTAATTCATACCCTGGAGTGACCTGAGTGGCAGGTCGAGACCGTGTCCGGTGAATAAGGCTGGGCTCTTCTCTCTCCTCTTCAGAAACTGCACCTGGGATTTCAACTGACATCTTATTAGGATAAGTGAATAAGACTTGCATCTTTAGCTTCTTTAGAGGGGCGAAGGTTTGGACAGTCGGAAGCGACGAGTTATTTCAGCAATTGCTAATTCAAATAACTCTGAAGAGAGGGGATCTAACACACATGTTTCTAGCTCCTCTTCTTTGCCATCGCCTCCAATCTCTGCACCACCCCTAGCATAAGGTTCCATAGTTTCTTTACCAGGAGGAAAAGTAGACTCCCCCTGCGTTTTATGACTAGAAGGACCCACTGTCTCCCTCCTTCTCCTATTTTCGAGCTCGGATTCATATGCCCTTCGAGTAGCGACCCGGGAAGCTTCTTCGTCAGTTGACTCAGTGATCGATTGAACGGGTACGTGTTCATTTGCCGCCAAGAGCCATCGGCACTGTAGAAAAGTCAACTCCAACTTACGCTCAACACCTGGAAGGTTAAACTTGGCACCAGTGCAACCAGTGATGTTCCAAAGCCATGCTCGAGCCCCATCTACTAAACCCCCACGAGTCCGGAGCTGTCGGTCCTGGTTCCCTATATAAATCTGATCATAGCCAAACTGATGGGTGAACCGACATGGCAAGTAGGGTTCTATGTAACAATGGTTTTGTACGCGAAAGATCACATAGCCCGGCCGAATATTAACCAGCCAATCAAAACAGCCAGAATCGAGGGAAGTCCGACCTGTACTTGGCTCCTCTACATCGATCAAGGAGTCGCCATATTGACCCGAAAATCTTAGGAAGCAAGTAGGAAAGACCCAGCACTTTTGATTCTGAAATTGCTTCCTGACCTCTACAAAACCTCATCCCTTCCATTTGCAATTTTCTATTATTTGAAGAAAAGGAAGAGAGGGATCCACAGAAGTTGGGGCCGATATCATATCTGAGCGATGAAGCACCAACCAAGCCATTAAGTAAGTGTAGGGGAGTTCCACCTTTGTGAGGGGAATCTGAGCTGGTGGTGAATTCCCCCTCTGAGTGAATGCGTTCACGATCTGGCGAAGCCCTCTATGAATATCAGCGGTCATTGCCTGAAGAAGACATAGGTTTTTCCGGTGAGCAAGCAGAACCGCAGGAAACAAAACTTCTAGGGGGAGTGAGTCAGTAGATTGGTATGGCACTATGTACTTTTTTAGCCAGATAGCGAGATACCCGGCAAGCAATGTCATAGGCCGGATTGGTTTAACTCCTTGCTACAAGAATGTCTGGAACTTGGTTCCAGCAGCAAAGCCATCCTCAATACCAGTTGTGGTATAAGACTGAGCATTCGACTTCTTGATCAGCTCATTCACTTCAGAAGTGGTCAGCGGCGATAACTCACAAACTGTTTCATCCAGGACGTTGTTTGTGTTCTTGAATAGATAATCCGCGAACTTCTTCAAACTAATTTGCAGTCGCGACTTCTTCGATAATGGATCAGCACCCGCCAGAGCTATGTGGTAGTGGCAAGTGAGATCCCAGAAGGTATTGTAGCAGTTGGGTGTCCGCGACTTCAATTGCTGCAGCTCCCTGTTAGAAGGAAAGTACTCTTGATAAATCATATTCCCCATTGGAAGACCAGAGACTTTATACATTTCGTGCAATGCCAATCCCAACTCTCCATGCTTGGTCAGAAACGTGTTGGTGTCAGGATTGTAGAGTTCCAACAGCGCCAAAAAGTGAGGGACACTAATGGTCAGTCCATAAGTGGTGGCGTGGACGGCTGCATACAAGCCACTAGCCTTCAAATCCTCACCAAACCGGTCTAAGATATAGTTGCTCAAACGAGTCCACCATAGTCTATCCGATGAATGTACCTATCCATAACATCGATGGCCAGTTGCTGGCATCTCTCGACCCAAAGCTGCGAGCCGATTCTTCACAGTGTTAGCAACAGTGAAGATCTCACCTTTGGGTGGGTCATTCAATCCTGTGATCCCCAGATACAACCCCGTTATCCGGTTCTGATTACTTGAGCCGGGAATTGCGCCATGGGTGATATAACCACAATGAATGTGCTCGTGTTCTTCTATTAGCCTCCATGACATTTCTCGTGGAACGGCTTAACACCGAAGCTCTGCAAGCGAACAGTGACGAGGAATCGGAGGAAGATATAAATGGCCACTATCATCATGGTGTAGCCATTGCTCCATTCTAAGAAATACAGTGACAGGATCTTCTATGGAATCCCCAAATAAGTAGTCCGGCTTTCTCAACGGATGTGTAGAACTTGGGTCCTTCACTAGTGGCGCATCTATGATAAGTTGCCTTAAACTATGACGCTCTCCCTTCCGTATTAACCGCGGAAGCTCTTCCGGTACACCCGGAGCAAACTGAGGAGCTATCGGAATGGGGATCAGCTCATCAGTAGAAGCATAAGCCTCACTATAGCGGCCTTCCAGTGAATGGGCACTAAACTCTCTCGAGAGAAATTCAACTGAGGTAAAACAATAGGTAATTATTAGATACAGTCATAAATGCCTATGTTAAGACAGTATAGGCGTCGAACTCGCCTCACAAATTGTGAGATAGAGTCACAGCCTTATAAATGATGAGACGATCTCAATTATGTAACACACGCAAACGACAGAGCATATTAACGTGCGAACAACACGATGATATACCCGAGTCTGTGGGATATGGCATAACCTGATATCACCCCATATTGCCTTAAAACGTATATTGACTTAGCAAAACACGTCTTGTGAAGCGTCCACCCCCACGAAGGAGGATGGCGGCTCTTCTCAATTGCCTCACAAAGGAGAGCAAAGCGAGGATATTATACCAACTACATATTCATAATGAATTAACTAGGCGAGACGATTAAGAGCCGTACTATACACACGAAGCACGGGATATATAGTCACGCGAATAATGCAACAATATACCTATTCTTCGGAGTATAATACAGCGGGAAATCGCCCCAAGTTAATTCAGACGTGTCTTGACTAAGCAAAACACGACTTGTGAAGCATCCACCCCCACGAAGGAGGGTGGCGGCTCTTCCCAATTGCCTCACCAAGGAGAACAAAGCGGGGATGCAATATGCAGTGTGATATCTCAATATTTAACTCGTGAATGAAAGAGGCGAAGATGATATACCTGTGCAGCTAAACGGCGCCGGCTCGGGCGACTGATTCGCCGAACGGCCTCGAGCAACGCGAGATCTCTTAGGCGACATATCTGCAGAGAGAATTAACAATTCAATTATGTCAAAAAAAATTAGGAAATATCAGGCTAATACAGGAAGAAAATGGCGTTATTCTATGAAATAGGATTGAAAGGCCAATTAAACCTAAGTGGAAGGCCTGATGCAGATTCAGTTTCAACCCACAACAGGTCGTGCAACTGATTAAGCCAGAATTTCAGGACTTTGGCCGAAGTCATCTACGAGGCCAACAATAAAACACAATGTTCCTATGAATTAGGCTATCGTGCGTGCTAAAAACTCGACATGGCAGTTATCGCACACAAATGAAAATTCAAAGCTAGTTGTTGAAGCCAAAAGGTGAACACAAGTTAATCATCTCATACACAATGTGACCAAGCCCCAGTTTATGCATAAAGCCAAAATCAAGTCAAGGTCCTGGCAGTGTCCAAATATAAGATCAACTCTCGTACACAACTAAAAGCCCGAAGATCACAAACCTAAGTCTAACCAGATTCGTGCATACAAGGGTCAACCATGATTTCAAGACTCGAAGAATTCTAGCCACGCACAAATTCAAGAATCAAATGCTTGGGTCTTGAATGGGATCGAGCGAACCAAGAATGGGGGTTTCAGTCTAAAACCCTAGATCTACAGTGAGAGTTTTGGCCACATTAAAAAGTCAAGAATGTCCAAGCTCGATTCCTGCCGTCAAACCAGATGCTTCAAAGCAGCAAGTCAGACCCCACATACAACTAAGCTCAATTTTGGATCTTTATCCCAAAATCGACTAAGAAATCAAGAATTGGGGTTTTAGTCTAGATCCCTAGATCCAGAGGGAGAGTTTCGGCCATAAATCAAATGTCCAAAGATGAAAATTCGATCAAAATTGAAGTGAGGACGAGAGGTCTTACCTAGAATTCATCAAGAACAGAGCTCGAACCCAGTTGACAAAGAAGTGAAACCCTAGATCTCGAGGTGGATTTGCTGTTCAAAATCAAAGGTTGAAGAACATCTTTAAAGAGGAAAAGATCTTGAGAGAGAGCTTAGGAGTTCTTAGAAATAGGGATTCTTCGAAAGGAAACTGAAGAAATGAAGAAGACGAGAAGACGAAGGAAAAATGGCGGACTGTTGGTTTTTAAACATGAATTGGGGCTGAACCAGACCAAACCCGGTTCGAATCACTCGAACCAAGCCAATCCAGACCAAATTTAATCAAAACGTTCCTAGGCTGACTCGCACACATGCGAGCCACCATTTACTGGCTCCCCCCCCCGCCATTTACTGGCTCGCACGACTGACAAGCTATTTGGCCAATTTATGGATATTCTGACCCATTTTTGAGTATTTTCAACATATACGGTACCCGTATTCGTACTCCAATGGGTATATGAGTTTAAACTGTTTCTCACCCTCGACGGAAAGTTTTTGGAGAATATCGTGTGGAATATTCTTAAGGATAACCCGATGACCTCCGATGGGTATATGAGGCTAAACTAATTCCCGAAACTCCTTAGAGTATACGAGTATAAATCGGTCCTCTCTGTTCCAACGCATAGCTTTTGGTCAATGCCTGTCAAAATGTCGTCAAAAATGAATTCCCGACAAAGATAGTCAGTTCAACGCCAACTCAATGAGATCAATCAACACACGAGTTTCAATCCGAGACTTCGACAGCGGTCAGACGATAAACGCAGAACCATAAGAACTTCATCTATTTCGACAAAATGCTGAGTAGATTGAAGGCCGAAGGAGTCAAGAGCTGAAGCCAATTACAGGTCCTTTTACACCGACTGAAGGTTGGGCCTATCACATCCAAAGTATTTCAGGCTCTTCTATAAAAGAAACAAGATTGAAACACTTTGGAGGGGGTATCTATAGACGTCAAAAGTTACCTATAACTTCTCAAACATAGTTCAGGACAACGAGAAGACGATAAACGTTATTATCCGAGTCAAGGGAATTTACCCAACACCAGTAAGCGTACGAAGTAGATCAGTAAAATGTGCAAATCAGCGAAACGGTGAACCTTACGCAAAACAAGCGAACTTGAGGAGTCACGAATCGCAGAAGTATCAAAAAGATAAATAAAAACACACCCGGAGGCTTGCGTAGGTGCGAGCCACCAAATGGTGACTCGCACCTATGCGAACCACCAAATGGTGGCTCGCACCTATGCGAGCCACCAATCGCATAGTCCCGAGCCACCAAATGGTGGCTCGCACAGTCCCGAGCCACCACGACTCTTTTTAACTCCCAAGACTCCCAAAACACGGATTTCGATGATTTTTAAGGATTCTTTCTTCCCAGGGCCTCCATAACTGTTTTGAGGCTATCCCTAAACGCGTTTAAGCCGTTACTAACTGGAGATAACGTTTAAACATCAATTCTTATCCAAAACACGTCTCCAAAAGCCTATAAATAGAAGCCTAGGGTCTTCTTTCAAGAGGATCTAAAATTGAATAGACGAGATGCTGTCAAATTATCCAGCTAACCACGAATTTCAGAGGAGAACCATCAGATCTTGGCGAATACTTTCATAAAGAAAGTCCTTTGAAAGGTTTGTGATTTTTTTCCCCTTCTTTCCTCCGTATTAAACTTGGTTTTAATCTCGAGAAGAGCCACAATCTCGCTTGGTCGTGATTGTCGCTTCCGCAATTGTTTCCTTCGTGAAACAAGAGCGTAGTTATACTGTCAATCGGGTTTGATCTGTGGTGATCCACGGACTAGAGCGTCCCCGGCACAGGCAAAGATCCCACGCAAAGCAGCGGGAGATAAACTACTGCTGCGTTTTGTTTCATAAAGTTATAATCTTTATTTTTCATTGTAAGAAGATCTTATAAAAAGATCAACTTTTCTTCCAGTTTGAACTTATAACCAATAAACGGTGTAATAGATTTGAAAGCAATGGAAAAGACAACTTTTGACAAAAACAGACACCAGAATCTGAGTATGGAGACTTTTATCCCGAAGCCTAAGTAGGGATAAGTCAGCGCCTAACACGTGTTGCCAGTTAGTCTTTTACCGTAAAAAAAGACAAAAGCCCACATATTCAACATTATGGCAGAATGTTATTCATAACGTGAAAATCTGTGTCTTACACGCGTGGGGAATTTTATCCCGAATCTTAAGTAGGGATAAGTCAACGCCTAACATGTGTTGCATGTTTAGTCTTTCACCGATTAAAAAAGACACCAGAATGCGAGTCTGGTGAATTTTATCCCGAAGCCTAAGAAGGGATAAGTCAGCGCCTAACACGCGTTGTCGGTTAGTCTTTTGCCGTAAAAGGACAAAAGTCCACATATTCAACATTGTGGCATGTTGTTATTCATAACGCCAAAATCCACGCCTTACACGCGCGGGGAACTTTATCTCGACTCTTAAATAGAGATAAGCCTACGCCTAACATGCGTTGCTGGTTTAGTCTTTTATCGATTGAAGAAGACACCAGAATCCGAGTCTAGGGACTTTTATCCTGAATCCTAAGTAAGGATGAGTCAGCGCCTAACACGCGTTGTCGGGTAGTCTGAATCCTAAGTAAGGATGAGTCAGCGCCTAACACGCGTTGTCGGGTAGTCTATTCCCGTAAGAAAGACGAAGTCTACGTATTCAATATTATTCCCGTAAGAAAGACGAAGTCTACGTATTCAATATCGTAGCACTAAGAGAGTTAACTCTTTTAGCATAACGTTACATGTAGGACGAACTTAAACAATCTACATGCTAGCCCGACTCTAACGATAGTCGGTAAAGGCACGTCAAATCCGTTGAAGGCTAAGGGTTTGCCAAAAAAATCCTAAGTCTACGTCTAACACAAGTCATCGGGTAGTCTATTCTCATGAGAAAGATGAAGTCTACGTATTCAATATCGTAGCACTAAGGGAGTTAACTCTCTTAACATAACGTTACATGCATAACGGACTTAAACAATCCGCATGCTAACCCGACTCAAACGGTAGTCGATAAAGGCTTATCAAACCCGTTGATGGCTGAGCGTTTGCCAAAAACCCTATAAATATGATAATCACTGACGGACCAGCTTCATTAGTTGGTCTCATGACTTGAGCATCTGACAACCTCAGGATAAGATCCATACCTATAGATGAATAAGTTTTAATAATTGGTCCTGCAGCCTCGATACTTGGGACCGCCACGCTCCAATACCTTAAGAGTTTAAACTGTGTAGAATACAGCAAACATACGAGTATAAACTATGTTAACGCTGGTCAACGTGTTACAACAAAGGACAACGCCGGACAACGTATTATAGTAAAGGTCAATGTCGGTCAACGCATCGATAATATCGCCAAAATAAGGCTAAAGAAAAATTCTAGGTTAAAGGATGATTCCAAGGAGTTCAATCATATTCAGATACCAATTCCCGACAAAGATGATCAATTTAAAGTCAACTCAATGAAACGAGCTAAGTTCAGAAACTTACACACCAATTTTAGTTCAAGACTTTAACAATAGTCAGACGATAAACACAGTACCGGAAGAACTTCATCTACTCGACAAAATACTGAGTAGACTAAAAGCTAAAGAAGTCAAGAATTTAAGTCATTCATAGGTCCTACGCAATCTCCTCGACAAAATACTAAAGAGATTGAAAACAATGCCCGTCTTATCCAAAACATTTCAGACTCCTCTATAAAAGAATAAGTCTGAAATACTTTGAAGGGGGTACCTGTAGGCGTCTAAAAATACCTATAGGTATCCGCACACAACTCGAGACGAAGAGAAGACGATGAACATCATTATCTGAGTCAAGAATGATTATCCGAGTGGCTCGCACTTCTCGATCAGTCCCAAAGTGCCTGACGGGCTCGTCGGTCAGCCCTAAAGTGTCCGACGGGCTTGTCGGTCAGCTCCAAGTGCCCGCCGTGCTTGTCGGTCAGCTCCAAATGCTGTAAAGAAGCTAACGAGCACATGAAGCAAGTTAGAAAAGCGTTCAAGTCAACAAGATAACCAGATACGTAAAACATCAAAAAGTACAAGTCTGAAAAGTCGAGAAACATCAAAAACATCAAAAGAAGATCAGAACTCGCGTGGCGCGCGAGTAACCCCTTGGTGACCTGCGACCGCGCGGGTCACCTCTTGGTGACCCGCGCACGCACGGGTCACCATGGTCTGTCCCACACCCAGAGTTATCCAAAACGTTCGAAACACATTTTTTGCTATTTTTACGTGATTTTTTTTATTCCAGAGGTTCCCAACTGTATAGATATCATCTCCAAACATGATTACACGGTTATCAACTGAGGATAAGGCCAAATCCATCATTCTTATCCGAAAATCCCTCAACCGAAGCTTATAAATACAGACCTAGGGGCTCATTTCACAGGGGCAGGAATTTTATCAAGAGGGTGAGGTGCTGCTGGATTGAGGAGTTAAAGGAGCACGAATTTACAGCGAAGGCAAGTCAGATTCCGGTGAACTTTAGCATAAAGAGGAAGGCTTTCAAAGGATCTGAACCCGTATTTTCCCACATCCGTTCCTTGTGATTAGGCTTGGTCTTAATCTCGAGAAGAGTTACTGATTTCGCTTGGTCGATTTTAGTGCTTTAAGCGAATACTTTCTTGGTGAAGTAGGAGCTCCGTCAATTTTCTGACAATCGGATCTGATCCGCGGCAGTCCACGGATATCAACATCCCTGGCACAAGCAAAGACCACATGCAAGCAAGAGTTGATAAACAGTTCTTGTATTTATTTTCTAGAAAGTTCTAATCTTTATTTTTGTTATTTGAATTCATTGTATACGATCAAAGTTGTAATGAACTCGATAATGAAAACTACTTTCGACGAAAACAGGGCCGGCCCGGCCCGGTCATAACGGCCATATTAGGGTTTTGACCATTTTGCCCCTAAAAACGGTCTGGACCGGCCTGGCCATAACGACCATATTAGGGTTTTGACCGTTTTGCCCCTAAAAAGGTCAAAAATGGATAGAATATGAGGGTTTTTTGGTCATTTGCCTAGGAGGCTTAGACCTATTCCTCATATTTTTGGTTTGGGGGTTCTTATTGATCCATGTTTGAAGGATATTGGCCTTTGAAGTTTGTTATAATCATTGTATGGTGGACAAATTATAGACTTAGATGATGGATCCACCCTTACTGCTACTTCTCATCATTTAGCTATTAGAAATTATTTTCAAACATTATATGATGAGTATGCAGCTAGACATGGTGTAGCTACACAATAGTCTACAGCTTCGGCGCCTTCAAGCACATGCCGAGGTAAAAGTGTAAGTTTTGATAGGTATGCAATGGTAGCTGAACTAACTGGTGGATTTGGACTTGGATCAGCATTAGAGGTTTCTGAAATAGATGAATATTTATATGCTTCCTTAGTTAAATGTCAAGGAAATGATTTAGATATTTTATAATGGTGGAGAGTATATGGATCAGTTTCATATCCTATACTTTCTACCATGGTTTGTGACTTACTAACTGTGCAGGTTTCGATGGTAGCTTCGGAATCCGCCTTCAGCACAGCAGGATGTTTGATCGACGATCATAGGACATGCTTAGATATGTATACTGCACAAGCGGTGATGTGCTTACAAGATTGGTGGAGGTACGAGAAGCGAACGCAAGGCATCGATCAGATGGCTGAAATTGGATATAAATTTGAAGCGCTAGGACTAGTAGATAGGTATAAAGATTAGATAATATTCATCAAATTGTAATTTTTATTTCTTAGCTTTAAATTTGTAATGAATTATTTTGGAAAAAGTTACAAATGATAGTGATATAGGTGAGTATGTGCCAACCTAGTTGGGATGTACTCATCTATTGTGATGCGACGAATTCTGAAATAAATTTATACTTGTAAGGGATTTACTGATTATTAATAAAAAAGTTATTTTTATCATCTTTTATTTTTATAATTTTTTGTACTTGTAATTTATGTCATTTCAAGTTATTAAAAAAATTTATGTTATTTTCTGTAATTTTTATGTATATTTTATAATTTATGGGGATTTTTAAAAAATTTTAAAAATTAAAAAATTTAAAAAAATAAAAAAACCAAAAAAACCGGGCCAGCCCGGAACCCGGCCCGCTCACTCCCGGGCCCGAGCCCGGGTCCGGGCTTCGGTTTTGCCCGAGCCCGGGTCCGGGCTTCGGTTTTGCCCGGCCCGGGCCCGGTTTTCCGGGCCGGGCAGGGCCGGGCCGACCCGGATGGACAGCCCTACCAAGACCTATGGGCCCGTTAGCGTGATTCAAACCTTGGGATCCACTGAGTATAGAATGATATTTAGCTCAAATTACTGTCAGAATCGACTAGTTAATGCTACATTTGAGTCTTTGGCTTATCTATTTAAGCCACAAAAATTTTCACATTTACCAATGTGGGACTATATCACTTGGGGGCCTCACAATTACCCCACTTTACATAAGAGATGTCTTCGTCGCAACATGATAATTAGCACATTCAAATATCACTGCTAGACAACATCGACTCTAGAAGTGGCTCCTACGGACTCTAGAGGTAGCTCCCACCGTACCCACGCAACGTAGCACTTTGACCAGCATAGCACTTAGCTTTACACTTCCGGCTGGCAAACTGTTGCGATACCATCTGTCAAGCCTCGGATCCGCGAGACAATTGGAGCGTTGCAAGCCGTTGGACCTATTGAGTGTAGCACGTTGTTTGGCTCAAACTAATGTCAAAATCGATTAGCCGATACTACACTTGACTCTTGGGCTTACCTATTTGAGCCATACATATTTTTCACACTTTCAGATCTGGGATTATATCTCTTGGGGATCTCACACACCGTATTTGATTATTGTTAGCAGATGGTTCCTATAATGCTTGGAGTAACAAATCTTACTCAAACTCACTACTCTGAGACCAATATTGAACATATTCTCCTAATGCACTACAGTTTTTAGCTAAATATTCTGAATAAGCATCCGATGTGGCCAAAAAAATCATAGAATTTCTGGGCAGAGAAAAGCAGAATGAAACTAAGCGAGATGAAAAGAAGTCATAACTCAACAATTATTATCGAACGTGGACATTTTTGGCAGGGGCGGATGATTGCTCCCAGAGGAAAATAATGTCAACATTTACTTGTTATCAAGATAATTTTGAACCATCGATCCAAAGATATAATTTTCCTTTGCCTTGTTAAAATGTTATCTCACGTTCATATATAAAGAAACTTGGATATATTCACATTTTAGATAAGATATATGATGAGTGCATCCCATGAATAAAGACACATGTCAACATTCGATATATCCTTGTTTCTCAAAAGATCGTTTCAACGTGTACAAATTAATGTCTTTTGAGACAAGATCTATCAAGGGATGGTAATCACGCCTATTTAAAGGTGAGTTCCTTATAAAGACCCTACAAAGTTTGTACAAGATCAGGAAAAAGATACGTCTAAGATGAGCTTTATGCAGCTACTCTAGGATATCGAACCTCTTATTATTCTAAAGACAACTATATATCTTGTTGCACTTCTTCTATTAATTATGGCTTTGTAGGTTCGTCATGCCCTAAGGTTGCCCTCATCGTATACATCATGAAACGTTTACGTGGGCTCCATGTCAACGAAATTTTATTTTCTTACTCTTTAGGTGTTGCTTAAAGTGCGTTGCTTTGAGTTGATTTGTGTGTTGAAGTTTGTTTTTTGGGTGACGGAGGCCAAAATTCTTATGATTTTTTTTAAGTGTGTTTTTGGTGGGTATGCGAGTAATCATTTGGTTTATTCTTTTGGGTTCTCTCTTCACTCTTTGGTGAATAAGATATTGTTTATAATGTGTTATTGGAAGTGGTTAATGGTAATAGGGTGTGGTGGATATGGTTCTCAATGCGGAGGTTGCTAAGTAAGAGATAGAAGTGATGGGTATTTTTTTAAAATACTTTTGAAAAATAAATAATATCAAGGTAACTTTTATAGTGTACTTTATATTGTTTAACAATTATTTGTGTATAAATGTAATTGAGGAAATTAAGAAGAGTAGGAAGATAGATAAACTTATGAAATATTGGGTAGTAAGAAGTGGATAACATAAGTACTCAAATATATATTTTTTATTATCTTGTACTTTTTATCTTTAAAAAAAGGAGAAAGAGGAGAATACTAGAGTCTATATATGGAACATATAAAAGAAGAGGAGCACTAGGGGCACACCTTGGGACACACTCCCAACCACACCCCTCACCTGCTACAGTGCAGGGGGTCCCACTTGAGATTTTTTAAAAAATCTCAAGTGGGACCCCCCCTGCACTGTAGCAGGTGAGGGGTGTGGTTGAGAGTGTGTCCCAAGGTGTGCCCCTAGTGTTTTTTTATAAAAGAAATAGTTGATATTTAATATAATGATACTTAAAAAGACGACTTGGGGTCTGTTGAGTAGATGTTGCCTCCACTTGACACTATTTTCAATAAGATATCGTGTTATTTTCTTTACAGGTAATTGGAACAAAAAGTGCATGTTCCATGTATATAAGAAATCCAAAACTTTTTCACATTATCACATTAAAGAACTTCAAAGGTCAATAATAATCCTATCCTAGATAATGTGTTTTGACCAAATATCATGCATTGTCAATATTGAACGTCCTCCCAGATAGTATTCATCAATCTAAACATATTTGAGTTTTAAGAAGTTATGAATTAACTAGAATATTGTTGAGGTACTTAGAAATAAATAGAATATCTATCTTAGTTATAATTATAGGAAGCATCTAGCTAGCAAACCCCCGTCTTTTTTTTTAACTGAAAAACAGGGTGAGATACCATGTTCATAAAAGATATTATATAAGGATATTAGAAAGAAGCCTGATACAAAAACTAAACAAAAGAAAAAAAAAGAAAAAAGCCGAGAGGGAAGAACAAAGAAGAGAAGAAAGCTGGTAATGAGCGGACCTAGTCGTCACCTACCGAGCTAACTCAAGCAATGTCCTCACTCAAGGCCAAAAGAAAAGCACACGAGATAATATATAGTCTGATACAACCAGTCGACAACACTGAAATTTGACAACACCATATCCTACAGCAAAAAACCGAGAAAAGCCAGGACAGAGAGAAAAACTGGCTGCATCAACTGACATCGGAGAGATTATCTTCATAAGCGCTAGCAGTGTTCTTCTTAGCAATTTCTTGCATTTTTAGATTTTGGGCAGCCCTACGAATGCGTCTCACCAATCTGTCTTCTTCGGACCCTGTCCAAAAAATGACATACCTTGCAATGTTAGCAACAATATGAATAGGATTTGCAGGGAAATCTCTAAATATGAGATAGTTTCAACAGTTCGACATCCACCAACAGAAGCACGATAACTGATATTTCCAAATAACTTTAATATCAGCACAAGTATTAGAATCCCTATATAAGAGAAATAGTTCCTCTATAGATTGGGGCCACCTAGCAAAAGGAGCGAGAGGAAGGAGTGTAGACCGGACTGCATTTGCAAAAGGGCAGAGGATAAACATGTGATCTTGAGTCTCAACCTCCTGGTTGTAGTGAGGGCAACGGGGATCTCCTGACCATCCTTTGGAGATCAAATTTGCTCTGGTTTTGAGTTTTTGTTTAGAAATGATCCAGAGCAGGACCTTGACCTTCAGAGGAATGTGAGATTTCCATATGAAGTTGTGAATATGGGACTTAACCCTGCCAGAGGTGATGATGGTGTAAAAAGATTTGACAGTAAATGAGCCTGTAGGTTGATAAGGCCACCAAATACTGTCAGTATTAACATTAGAAGCAACTGAGAACCCTTCCAGGTAGGTTAAGAGCTTATCTATGTCCCTTTTATCTTCATAGGTAATACCCCTTCTGAAAATGGGGTGCCAATGCCAGGTAGATTGGAGCATATATCCTTGGGACTGAACAGAGCTGCAAGATGAGAATGCAAGATGGCAAGCTTTTGGAAAAAGACTACTAAGTGAGTTGTCATTAGTCCACTTATCAAACTAGAAATTACAACTTTTACCATCGCCAACCTGCCATTTAACTATACTGAAAAAAGAGGAATGAATAGAATGCAAATCAAGGATGAATCTGGATGCAGAGTTTTTTGGGGGATGTACGAAAGGGTTAGAATTGTCTTTGGAGTAAAGAGAGAATATAACTTTACTAATGAGAGAGGTTCTAAATCTTTCCAAAACCACTTGGAGAGAATGACAAGATTAAAAGAAGAAATATCAATTACCCCCAGCCCTCCCTCTTGCTTAGACCTGCAGAAAGTTGCCCAATTGACCAGGCATTTAGATTTAGACTGAATGTGGTTGTCGTTCCAAAGAAAATTCCTCCTAATTTTATCAATAGCCTTGATGACCCATGAAGGCAGCTTGAAGGACATGTAGTAGAGAGGGATAGAAGAGAGAACTGAATTTAGAAGAGTGAGTCTGCCACTAATTGAGAGGGACTTATTCTTCCAGAGAGAGTTTTTTCATGAAAGGGTCCAGGAAGGGATGCCACTCCCTTTTGGTCAAAGAACCTCTTTTGAGGTAGACCAAGGTAAGTGAAAGGGAGTGACCCAACAGAGTAGTTATGGATGGAAGCTAGTTGAGAGCTTTTATGAGGAATTTTACCAAGGTAACATAAATTAGTTTTTTTGAGGATTAACGTGCAAATCAGAGATATTGGCGAAGAGAAACAGAACAGTTTTAAGAATGGTCATATCAGAGGGGGAAGCCCTGTTGAAAATGATGGTGTCATCAGCGAATTGAAGAGTTGTAATGAAATTAAGCTCACCCTTCAGCTGAAGATCAGATAAGTCCCCCGAAGCTGCACTAGTAATTAACATCTTGTTTAATGCATCAACTACAATCAAAAATAACATGGGGGACAGGAGATCACCTTGTTTGAGACCCCTAAAACATCTAAAGAAGTTAGAATGGGTCTCGTTAACTAAAACAGCAGATTTGGATGAATGAAGTATAAGATGGATCCAGAGGCACCATTGAGGGCCGAAGCCTCTAGCTTGAAGGAGAGAGATGAGGAAATTCCCATCGACACAGTCAAAAACCTTAAAAAATCAACTTTAATTGCACAAATCTCTTTCTTACCAGAGGAACAGAAGTTTATCATCTCATGGGCGAGGAGAACAGAGTCCAACGTGGATTTACCTGACTGGAAAACTGATTGGGAGCTATCCACCAGCAAATGCAAGAATGTTTTCAATCTATTAGCCAAAACTTTAGAAAAGATTTTACATAAACTGTTGATGAGACTGATGGGCCGGAAGTCTTTGGGGATACTGGCACCTTCCTTTTTAGGGATGAGGCATATGTGGGAATAGTTAATGTTGTGAAGGGATTAAGGGTTGGAGTGGAGATCTAGAATAAAGGAGATGACATCTGTTTGGATAGTGCTCCAGAATCTCTGGAAGAAGAGAATGGGAAGCCCATCGGGCCCATGAGCCTTGTTTGGGTGAAGGTCAAACACTATTATAGAGATTTTCTCTTAGGAAAAAGGATGATCAAGAGAAGAAAGATCTATATTGCTATGAGAGTAAAGGAGATCCCAGTCTAGCTGCAGGTTAGAGTCGGGACGTTTATGAAAGAGCTTGGAAAAGAAATCAAAAAAAGATTGTCCGATGTCGGACTCTTCGGAGATAAGGACATTGTCAACCGTAATATGGGGGGATGAAATTTTTTCTACGGTGAAAAGAAGCAGATTTGTGGAAGAAAGCAGAATTATTGTCTCCTTCTTTAAGCTATTGGATTCTAGATCTCCGTTTCCACTTGATCTCTTCAGCCTTAGCAAGAAGGAGAAGCTGGTCATGTAGATTGACTCTAAGCTGAGATTCTGAAGGAGAGAGACTTCTAGATTCTTCAATGGAGTTGAGGTAATTTAGTTGGTCCATAGCTCTAGAATAGAGTTGATTGAAGGAGGTAAGATTGTGCTTGGACCACCATTTGATTAACTTCTTGATGAGTTTCAATTTGAGAGGGAGAATTCTGGAGGATCCTCTTTAGAATAGAATGAATTCCAACAGAGTTCGATGAAAGGAGAGAAGGATGGGAAGGTTAACCAGAATTTCTCAAATCTGAAGAGAGGCAATTTAAGAGGAGAAGACGTATCTAACAAAATGGGGCAATGGTCCGAGCATAGGGATTGATATGCAAATTGAATAAGGAGAGGGAATTTAGATTCAAATTCCAAAGATACCAGGTATCTATCTAGCCTAGCTAGCGAAGGGGGGATATATGGTTAGACCAGGTGAACTTCCTGCCACTGAGAGGGAGATCTATGATACGGATGGAGTTGATGAGATTACGAAAGACATCTATATCTCGGAGAGAGCTCGAACGGTCACTCCTTTCAGCTAGACTCATGGTCATATTGAAGTCACCAAAAACGACCCAAGGCAGGGAGTGGGATTCTCTAATCCTTTTGAGTTCCCACCAACTCGCCTCTCTATCTGCCAAGTCACACGGAGCATGGGTAGAGGTGGAAACAAAAGACCAATTGGAGGGAAGATACGTGAGAGTAGCAGAGACTGAAAAAATACCTATGGAAGAGGAGGAGCAAGAAAAAATATCTTCATTCCAACCTAAAAGGACCCCCCCCCCCCTCTAGAATCAGAAGCATCTAGGGAAATCCAGGAGGAGATGTTCCTACCCCAAACTTTTTGAGGACGATAGGACAAGGTGAGCAAAGTTTGGATTCTTGCAGACCCACTAATTACACTTTAGCAAACTACAAATATTCTAATAATCACATTTTATTATAATTTTATACCCTCATTATCTATTTTATATGAATAAATATGCCACTAAGAATTGTTTTTATCTTTAATTGTAGGTTAATCAAAAATAAAAAGCCCAATATCTCTTCTCTCAACAAAGCTCATGAATTAATGAAGAATATATGCAAATACATGAAAGAGCCCAAGCCTAAGTCCAAAAGCCCAAAGCCCAAAGCCAAAGCCAAATGAAAGAGGAAATTAGTGGATTGCAAAAAGGGGCATATGGGTATCGATGCCAGCATCGATGCCAGCATCGATACCCGTATCGATACCAGCATCGATGTTGGTATCGATACCTACGTCGTTCTGTTACAGATCAATGGCTGAAATTTGCTTGTTTAGGATAAGATTTTAATCAAATGGTTCTCATTCACTGATGTTTACTATAAATAGGGGTAGAGAGTAAGGGATTGAGGGTGTGAAATTTTTTGTAACTCCATTTGGAGAGAATGGCCACTCTTAATTGAGAAGTCCTTCCAAATTTGTAACTTTTGCTACAATTAATAAAATAATTTTTTCACAACTTTAAATATTTCTTCTCTTTGTTGGATTATGAAGATTGAGATAAAGAATTATTTGGAGGTTTACATTTCTTTTATTTTTCTTTTTTATTTCTTTTTTATTGCTTATTAGTTTAGATTTATTTCTATGCTTGTAGTTAGATTTTATTTTCTTGTTTAAATAGCCAATAGGCTAGAACTCTCTTGCCTTAGATTTATTTCATGCTTATAGAGTAGATTTATTTTCTTGTATTTAATTCTTATAATTTATTTTGTAGTTTAGATTTTATAATTTATTTTGTAGCTTGATTTTAATTTCTTACGCTATTCACCTTGAGGGTAGAACCCTCTTGGGTTTAGTTTTTCTTCTTGTTTATTTTTATTTTCTTTGATTCGCCTTTAGGCTAGAACCCTCTAGGGAATCATCCTTTTCTAAGAAGTGGATTCAATTCTAGATTATTCATATCTTTAATTAAATTTGTCATCTTTACTTTCTTGATTTTTCTTTTTATTCTTGAATTTTCCTTTTTTCTTGATTTTATTCATCTCTCCTTGTGAAAATCATTCATTCATTCTCACATCCACTCTCACTTACATTTTGTGCCTATTTACACACTATCATTTTCACTCTCTTAATCTCTTCACAATCACATTCACTCATCACTCTTATTTATCACGCACACAACATAAGAACCGATTTATATTTTCTCCTACAAAACACCTTCCTCGTGGGATCGATATTTTTTATACTATAACTTGACACGGTTGTGCACTTGCAACATTTTTGGTACATGTTTATGTCGCATCAAGTTTTTAGCACCGTTGTCAGTGAGGGTGCTTAAGTTAGTTTTAATTATTTTGGTTTTTTAACTTGTGTGTTTCTTGTGAAAGAACTACTTAGAGATTAAAGATCAAGGATTGGAGATTAAGGATTTGGAGATTCGCTTGTGGTAAGTCATCTTCCTAATATTTTTAATTCTACATCTTTAGCTAGTTTCTCACAATTAGTGATAATTAGGATCTAAAAAAAATATTTTATTTTCATTGATCATAATAAAATTCAACCTCCACTTTGACATTGACTAACAAGATAATAAATCCAAACAATTTTAACCTAAAAAAAGATTTTCTTTCTACCATCCTTTTTAGTCACTTTTAATTCCTAGGGTTGCATTTCATATAGTTAGTAGCAATTAACCAAAGTGATTTGAGCATCTTGGTTTGGCACACACTTGAAAATATTTTTTAAGGACAAAACCTCATAATCAAGATAAGGTGAGGGATTTCATCACCCTTTCCATAGCCCAAAAATCACAAATTCCTCACTACACAACACAAGCCTAATAAAACTCATTAGACGTTGGCCATAAGGAATCGAGCTCAATAAGGAACAAAGAATCTTTAGGAATCTAAGACGAAGATCGAGTTTTGAGGGAGAACGGAGGCTCGAGGGAAGAGAAATTCAAAAAAAAAAAGAGGCAAAGGGGGGGGGCCGGCCCTAGGGTAAAGAAAAAGAAAAGAAAAAAAAAACCCCTTTTATATAGGGTGGACCGGGTTTAGACCAAACCGAACCGGACCGGACCGGGTTCGAACCAGAGGTACTTAATTGATCTTTGATCACCCTCTAGTACTATCCTTACCTGGCTAACTACCCGGGTAAAACTTTTATCTTTTCACTTAAGGAATTTTTGGTTAGGAGCTGGTCTAGCTGAGTTAGGCTTAACCCTAGAGTTAGCATGATTGAAAAGTGATTGTTTTTTATTTGTTTTTCCTTTTTCTTCAAAAAAAACTAACTTTTTTTTTCCAAAACAAAAAAAAATTATATAAAAAGTAATTGTTTTTGGTGCATGCAAAACGTGGATTAGGGACAATACACATCAACAAATTCATTTTGAACAAATGGCTAATCCACATGTTTTTTAAAATTTATGTTATCCCAATAGGATTGAAATCCCCAAGGAAGCTCGGGATTTGTAGAGAGCCCATCTCAGTATTCGGTGAATGATCTATTTTTTCCAACCTACAACCCAGGTTGGGCAAGTTACACAAACATTACATGGAATCAGGGAAACAACTCCGGAACTCAAAACTTCACTCCCTCTTCGACCTAACATTTTTCTAGGGAAAATACAGTTCCTTTCAATTCTCATTCACAATTTCAACAACCCAGTCTGTCACATCAAAATCAGTATCCTCATCATCAAGTTGTAACTCACACTCCTCTTGATACAGATCATGATGAACGTCTTAATATTTTGGAAAAGGGTTTTGAAATCATAATTAAGGCCTTCACACTAGCCCCAGATATGTTAACTCAAACATCCTACACGATGAACTCCTTTATGCAATCAACCGAACTCATACTTAACTCTAACACTCAAGCCATAGCTAGATTAAAAACCCACATTGATCAACTAGCTAGTGCCATAAGTGAAGGAGAGGAAGGAGAAATTCTGAGTCAACCCGTGGTCAATCCTAAGGACACTCAAATGAATGCACTACAGTCAGGAAAACAGGTCGATAATCAGGAAAGAATACCTTTAAGCCAAATTCTTGTTCCAATTCATTCTCCTTCTGATAACTCAATTCAGGAAAGAGCAGAGGAAGAAGAAGAAGAGTCAGATCTAAGTTTTGAGGAAATTTTTGGTGAGGAGCTGAAAATATTAGGAGAAGCAGATCAGGTTTGTCAAAATAAGAAAACTGTGTTAAACAATTGCTGCTTTGAACTAAATTTTGAAGAACTCTTTCTTGATGAACTAAGATTTTTGGAAAATAAACAACAACCAAATTTTTACACATCAACCATGAATCATGGGGTTGAGAAAATTGTTAAAGAAAATTTGGTTGTTAGAAAACAAACATTCATAAATCAAGAATCTAAGTTCAAAACGTATGACACCAATAATACCTACCTTCCATTGCCATAAGAATTATTAAACACCCTGATATGCTTAGAATTTCAGCACAGTATTGATTGTAGCATTTTGAATTTGTTTAAAACACGGGTAAGAATTTTCAGCAATAAGGTAGGATTCAATATAGAACATGAGCTCTTCATGTTAAATATTTTATTCTACATTGTTTATTTTGTTTATTTCAGCATAATAAAATCTTCTCTTATTTTAGAGTTTCTTGTTCAGTTGTAAAAAAAGAGAAAAAAAAGAAAAAAGAGAAAAAAAAGAAAAAAGAGAAAAAAAAGAAAAAAAAGAAGAATAAATTTTTGATTCTATCCTCCTCAGACCAAAGGTAATTGCAGATTTTTATCAACTGATCAAATATAAGTACTTTACTTCTTATCTGTTTTACTTTGTGCATCATAGAGTTTACATTGAGGACAATACAAAATTTAGGTGTGGGGTGAGAATTAGTTATTTTTTCTCTTTATTTTACATTTTTAGTTGTATTTTTATCATTTTTTTCCCTTTTCCTAAAAAAATTATAAAAATATCGTCACTTGCCAAATTGATAGAGTTATGTAATAATTGATTTATTTGATAAATTTTAAATTTTTTAATCTCTAGTTTGTTATTTACTCAAGTTTATCTTTTATGGTAACTCTAAATAAATTTCTTAAGAAATGATTTTCAAATAGTATACTTTACTTAAGCCTTAACTTAGATTTTTATTTAAAATAATGGAATTTATGCATGCTTAGCTTAGAGTTAAAAATAATTTTTTAAAGTGTCTTGACTTATATATTTTTCAGAATATATATACATATACATATAAAAAAATTTGCAAAAGAAGAGTGCAAAAAATGGGCACCAAAAGAAAAAGAAAGAAAGAAAAAAAAACTCTTGAATTCAATGTGATTCTATCTTATAAAGCCTAAGATGACCGAGTAATTAAGCCTAAGGAGTATTTTCATACTTAATGACCTAAGCCCAATTAGGTTGGGATCCATTGGCCCAAAACTCGTTAAATGGTCGCTTAGAAAGCCCGTTAAAGTAAAAAAAATCACCAAGGAAGAAAGAGTTAAAAACTAATATAAAAAAGAATAATAAAAATAAAAATACTAATAAATGTTATATATATAGTTATATTTGTATATATGGTCTTGAAAAATATTTTAGATCAAATAACTTGAAAATTATTTAAAACAATGAGTTAGCATGTTCTTTTCAAAACTTTTAAATTAAATTTCTAAGTTTGGCTTGGTTTTGTATTGCTATAATGAGAAGATTTTCTAGGAAATTTACCTTAGAGTTATATATAAAAATGTTTTCTTGAGTAATAACTAGCTTTAATTATCAAGTAAATTTAGTTTTTTACTAACTTCTTTAATTTGACAAGTTGACCGAATTTTGTGGGTATATTCACTGCAAACCCTCACGAGACTACAACTCGTCCACTAGGGTAACCTAGGAGTTTAAAGGCTTATTGTATGCGCTAAATACAATCGCGATTCCTGTGAAAGTGAGTTAGGATTTTTTTTTTCTTTGCTAGAGGACTAGCAAAAGTTTAGGTGTGGGGGTATTTGATAATCATATTTTATTATAATTTTATACCCTCATTATCTATTTTATATGAATAAATATGCCACTAATAATTATTTTTATCTTTAATTGCAGGTTAATCAAAAATAAAAAGCCCAATATCTCTTCTCTCAACAAAGCTCATGAATTAATGAAGAATATATGCAAATACATGAAAGAGCCCAAGCCAAAGTCCAAAAGCCCAAAGCCAAAGCCAAATGAAAGAGAAAATTAGCGGATTGCAAAAGGGGGCATATAGTCGATACCCGTATCGATACCAGCATCGATGCTCGTATCGATACCTACGTCGTTCTATTACAGATCAATGGCTAAAACTTGCTTGTTTTGGATAAGATTTTAATCCAATGGCTCTCATTCACTGATGTTTACTATAAATAGGGGTAGAGAGTGAGGAATTGAGGGTGCGGAAATTTTTGTAACTCCATTTAGAGATGAGGGCCACTCTTAATTAAGAAGACCTTTCAAATTTATAATTTTTATTACAATTAATAAAATAATTTTTTTCACCACTTTAAATATTTATTCTCTTTGTTGGATGATGAAGATGGAGATGAAGAATTATTTGGAGGTTTGCATTTCTTTTATTTTTCTCTTTTATTTCTTTTTTATTGCTTATTAGTTTAGATTTATTTTTATGCTTATAGTTAGATTTTATTTTCTTATTTAAATAGCCAAGAGGCTAGAACCCTCTTGTCTTAGATTTATTTCATGCTTATAGAGTAGATTTATTTTCTTGTATTTAATTCTTATAATTTATTTTGTAATTTAGATTTTGTAATTTATTTTGTAGTTAGATTTTAATTTTTTACACTATTCACCTTGAGGCTAGAACCCTCTTGGGTTTAGTTTTTATTTTTGTTTATTTTTATATTATTTGATTCGCCTTTAGGCTAGAACCCTCTAGGGAATCACCATTTTCTAAGAAGTGGATTCAATTCTAGATTATTCATATCTTTAATTGAATCCGCCATCTTTACTTTCTTGAATTTTCTTTTTATTCTTAAATTTTCCTTTTTTCTTGATTTTATTCATCTCTCCTTGTGTAAATCATTCATTTATTGTCACATCCACTCTCACTTATATTTTGTGCCTATTTACACACTATCATTTTCACTCTCTTAATCTCTTCACAATCACATTCACTCATCACTCTTATTTATCACGCACACAACATAAGAACCGATTTATATTTTCTCTTACAAAACACATTCCTCGTGGGATCGATATTTTTTATACTATAACTTGACACGGTTGTGCACTTGCAACATTTTTTGTACATGTTTATGCCGCATCACATTCTCTCACTAATTTGCGTTTAGTTGGGTTGTTTAACCCCCTAACATTCCAAGAACCAATCTGCATGGCTAAAGAGGAGAGGCAACTTGGAAGGAAGGCAGGAACCCTCAGTTGGGATGATCCCCAATAATCTCCATATTCTGAATATCCCTCATAACACTGAGGTCAACCGGACCTTTGATACCACGATTGATAGAAATTTCCTCCAACTTTTCCACATTAAGAGAGTTAATAGGAAGCGTAGATGAAGAAGAGGAGGTTTTACCCTTGGAGGTACCTGGATACTTACCTCTCCTTATCAACGAGAGGTGTCGTCTGTAAGGAAGGTGAGACATCAGCCCGCTGTGGGGCTTCTTCTTAGACGCCTTAGCTTGTCTTTTAACATTTTCGAAGCCAGGAGGGGGATCTGAGGAAGAAGCAATGGCCAGAAAGTCAAAGGAGCTTGTCTTCTTAGACCCATGTCTTTCCGATAAGCTAGCTAGCCCTTGCTTCTAATGACCCATCATCAAAAACTAATTCTTCATATACTTTCCAATGCGCAACAACATGACCCTCCTAGTCCTTTCCCTTCTTCTTTTGCTTCTTCCCCTCAATTTTAAGTCCTTCCTTTTCTCAAAAAATTTTAAGTCCTTCCTGTCATTTCCCCACCCCCCCTAGTAATTTTATTTTCCTGGGTTAATTACTATATTTGTTCACTTTACCATTACCTCTATATACGTTAGCTAAAGATTTGACAGTTTAAAAGGGTGATCCATACCGGATCATCTTCTTGTTGGCTAATTATGGGTGCTTCACGTCACAAAGTGATATGAGGCCTTTCATCATGAGTTTTATCCTGCTGTTTGTTATATCATTTGTATCTTTACGATGCTCTTCTTGCAATGGTCACGGCTTCGATTTGTCAGAAAATAAACAAATGTATTATTAATGCATCCATAGTTTTCTTTGGTATCAATTTTGTATCCCTCGCTTTTGGCCTTATAAGCTCTTGTAATTTCCTATCATCATCTTGCATTTTGTCTTACAGTCCAATGAATATTCATCTATATGCACACCTAGTAAACCCTAAACCGAAATGCCTCTAAATCCTACATTGTCTAAACTTAACTAGAAAACTGACACCCACTAGTTTTCTTGATGCAACGTGTTTAATCACACAAATTAACAGACCATAATCAAGAAAAATAAATTTGAAGCGGGAAAAATATGTATAAAAAAAAGGGAAAAATGCTTCCAGCCCCCAAAAGCCAAGTGAACATGCTTCCCACCCCCAGGACTTGGTCAATAGGTGTTTTACCCCTAAAAATAAAGAATCTGTTCTTTGAGCCCCAAAACACAAAACCCAAGACATTAAAACATGTGAAGACCATAATACCCTTCTCTCTCTCTTTCTTTTTTTATTAAAATATGATGGGGGATTATTTTATTATTTTTGTTTTCTCTCTCTCTTTATCATGATGTACCAAGAGGATAGTTGAAATTATTGATGAGGATTATTTTATTATTTTCGTTTTTTATTATTTTGGTTGTTTGTATTGGGAGGTTGTTAAGGTTACGGGTTGGTTGTTAAGGTTACGGGTTTGTTGTTAAGGTTAAGGGTTTGTTGTTAAGGTTATGAATCCTCTCTCTCTCTCTTTCTTTTTTTATTAAAATATGATGGGGATTATTTTATTATTTTTGTTTTCTCTCTCTCTTTATCATGATGATTGATGAGGATTATTTTATTATTTTCGTTTTTTATTATTTTGGTTGTTTGTATTGGGAGGTTGTTAAAGTTACGGGTTGATTGTTAAGGTTACGGGTTGGTTGTTAAGGTTAAGGGTTTGTTGTTAAGGTTATGAATCCTCTCTCTCTCTCTTTTTTTTTTTATTAAAATATGATGGGGATTATTTTATTATTTTTGTTTTCTCTCTCTCTTTATCATGATGTACCAAGAGGATAGTTGAAATGATTGATGAGGATTATTTTATTATTTTCGTTTTTTATTATTTTGGTTGTTTGTATTGGGAGGTTGTTAAAGTTACGGGTTGATTGTTAAGGTTACGGGTTGGTTGTTAAGGTTAAGGGTTTGTTGTTAAGGTTATGAATCCTCTCTCTCTCTCTTTCTTTTTTTATTAAAATATGATGGGGATTATTTTATTATTTTTGTTTTCTCTCTCTCTTTATCATGATGTACCAAGAGGATAGTTGAAATTATTGATGAGGATTATTTTATTATTTTCGTTTTTTATTATTTTGGTTGTTTGTATTGGGAGGTTGTTAAAGTTACGAGTTGATTGTTAAGGTTACGGGTTGGTTGTTAAGGTTAAGGGTTTGTTGTTAAGGTTGTGGATTTGCTGTGTAGGTTACGGATTTGTTGTTAAGGTTACAGGTTTAATTGTTAAGGTTACGGGTTTAATTGTTAATGTTACGGGTTTAATTGTTAGGGTTACCTATCTAAAGATCTTTTTGGTACATCATGATAAAGAGAGAGAGAGAAAAAAAATAATAAAATAATCCTCATCATATTTTAATAAAAAAAGAAAGAGAGAGAGAAGGGTATTATGGTCATATTTTAATAAAAAAAGAAAGAGAGAGAGAAGGGTATTATGGTCTTCACATGTTTTAATATCTTGGGTTTTGTGTTTTGGGAAAGAAAGAGAGAGAGAAGGGTATTATGGTCTTCACATGTTTTAATATCTTGGGTTTTGTGTTTTGGGGCTCAGAGAACAAAATCTTTATTTTTAGAGGTAAAACACCCATTGACCAAGTCTTGAGGGTGGGAAGCACGTTCACTTAGCTTTTGGGGGCTGGAAGCATTTTTCCCAAAAGAAAATTACGACACCTTCAGCTTGCGAGAGAAATTGGAAGGAGGCCGTCATGGTTGTGAAACGAAGCTAGCAGCAACAAAACCCTAGAGAGGAAAAGGAGTTGGGAGGTTTTATTTTGATCTCTTTGAACTTTGAAAAATAAATAAAGGCGTCATGTTTATTTATCCGATTAAAGAGTTCTGAGCAGCTGGATTAGACTTTTAAACTACGAAAATCATGTATTTTATTCGGGTTCTTTTCCGAACATCTCGGAAGAAAAAGAATCGCACTTGATTAGGATTTTTTTTACTGTCAGATTAAAAACTATATTTAAAATAAGCCTACAGCTTCGGTGCTCCATAAAAAAAATTGTTGGAGCATCGGTGGCATATCTGTAAATATATTCTTTAAAAATAGCTCTCACATTTCTAGATAGATAGATTTGATAGTTAGGAGATGTTCCACACCCAAAATTGTAATTAGCTATAGGTTAAAAGGTTACTTTAGGAAATACAATTTAGGAGAGAAACCGAATTGTTGATTAGTTACAATTCTTCAACTAACTAATTTCAATTTAGCATAATCCTCTACCGTGGTTTTGCTCATGTGCTTTCAACTAGAACTTCTAATTTTAATTGCTGAAGGAAATTAGTTAATTGCTTACATTCACTAGTATCCACAGATTCATTGCTGAAGGAAATTTAGCTAATTTTTGCTATTCTTATTTGTCCTCTTGATTAATTACCTTTTATATATTGTTTATAAAAGGCAACGACGCATCCTATTCTCCAAAATTTCTCGTGAAGAGGCGCTATGAAAGGTATCCCCATCTTTTTCCTTTTAATTTTTTTTAATTATATAGAACATTATGCTATGCTCATTGTTCTTTGCCTCTATAAAGGCATTGGATGATGATTAAAAAAACTCTAAAGTAATTATGTCATGTGATGAGAAAGAAAAAAAGCAACAGAGTGGTTATCTTTAGGATAGAAAGCAATTAGAAGAGAATTTTGAAAGACTAAAATACCCTTTTTATTTTAGCTCATTTGTTATTTTTGTCAATTTAAAAATTAAAAGAAAGCCTATTTTTGGAGCACCTAAGCAAACCTCTTAAAATAAAACTAGATTCCTGAAATTTTGAAGCAAATATTATTTTGAACTAGATAAAAATTGGATTAACTTAATATATTGCAAATCATTAAATCAATAATTAGTATCAACGAAGATATATTTATTCATTTGATACTTTTTTATAAATTTATTGAAGTAAACCTTAAATTGTCATTATTATTAAAAGTAGAAACAGTGTACACCATGGGAGAGCAAAAATCGTAGGATGGCAATTACTCAAGCTCGAAGAACAGATTCTTAGATGTGGAGGCAATTACTCAAAGTTAGAGATATGACTATCAATAAATTTGGAGACGGTAATAATCTGCAGAGAACTATGAATGAATGCTATGATAATGGGAAAATTCAAACATCTAAGATATATAAAGCCCTGACTCATTCGACAGCTCCTATTGATACAATGTCAGGTTCAATTTGGGGTGGACTCCACTATCCTATTGATACAACCTCTCAAGACTGTTAACTAAGGAAAGACTATGCAGGATGGGGATACTAACTGAAAATCTATGTATCCTATGCGCAAATCAACAAGAAACATGTAAGCACTTGTTCTTTAGGTGCCAATATTCAGCAACTATCTGGAATGGAATAATGGAATGGTTATGTTACTCGAGGAGATCATGCAACTGGACTCAGGTGGTGAACTAGTATAGTGCAAAACTGAAAGGGAAAGGATACATGAAAAAAGTAAAGAGAATGGCTCTTTCGGCAATTGTTTACTGGATTTGGAAGGAGAGGAATCTGAGGATTTTTCAAGGGAAGCAGCGCACTCCTGTTCAATTGATTAGGGAAGTGAAAATCTCAATATTAACTAAAGTGCTCAATGAAGATATACCTGAATATATAAAGAAAAAATTAGAGAAATGTAACCTAACATAGATATGTTAGGAATTCTTGTTCTCACCCGAAAAGCTGGTGAGATTTGATGCGTGTACAAACTTTACAAATTGGAAGATGAATAAAAAAATTTTCATTGACCAAAAAAAATCGTAACACGAACTAAGAAATGCAAGCTTAGAGCATTAATGTTGGTTTTTTTTTTCCAGCAAATCATTAGAGAGCAATTTCAACACACACCACACCTCCCCCCCCTCCCCCCCCCCCCCCCCCCCCCCCCGCCCCCCCCCCCCCCCCCCTCCTCTCCCTCTTTCTTTTAATTGATATTGCACGCTATTTAACAGAATTGCGCTTAAAAAAAGCTCCAAGACGATAAACAAACTTAATCTCCATACTACGTCCGAGCAGTTTCAGTTTACAAGCTTCTGGCTTCCATTACATAAACAAGAAGATTCTCTCCCCAAAAAGCTAAGCTCTTATAAAAAAAGCTAAAATTTAAAAAAAAAAAAACTAAAATTAACAACCGAGGCCTGATCCAATTGTGTAATCCAGATTTAAAGACAACAGATTACAAGTCTTTGGTGCCAAGAGGAAGAAAGATACACACGATAACCATCTACATCATCCGGATCGCGTAACGAATCCTTGGTTAGAGATGGCAGACGGTACATAGAGTGATCAATTAGACAAAACCTTTTCGAGGAAAACAGATAAAAGAATGTACTGCTCTATTCTTCCAAATGCTGCACGGTTAGTTTCATCTGACTGAACAGAAGATATAACACAGCTAAGCTAATCCTACAAACACAAATTGACTTACCAGGTAAAACCCTGACAGCTTATACAAACTATGGTTAACCTATGAACTATAAAAAAAACAAGCAAGCAAGCAAGAAAAAACATTTATAGAGGAGCGGCCGTTCGAACGAACGCTTTCACAAATAACAAAAAAACCTCGTTAACTTATTCCAATCATGCTCCTCCATTACCTTCATGGATCGGTCCATTTGGTCTGCCATTGCGTCCCCTACCACGGTTCTGCCCCCGCCCACGCGACCTACAAGCCAATATCATGGGAGTAACTACGTAACTACAGAAAAAGAAGGGAAACAATAAAAGGGAATTCCAGTTTTCATATCCATGAACAAGGTCTGAAGAGTAAGAGGAGCGCGATCTCTGAGGTGAGAGGTCGACAATGGCAAGTGTGTGTGTGTCCACATAGAACCATCTATTTAGGATCCACCTAGTCACTCATCGACTAATTGCAGAATCAATTGTGGATTTGTAAGAAGGTTGGGTTCGCTCTCTAAAATTAGGGTCGAGTACTCCCAGGTTTAGTTCTCTGAGATCTCTTGCATATACTATCAGAGCCACCACTCTTCTCAGTTGTAGCATTGTCTTAAATATCCCTGGACATGGTTGATATATCGGCCAATACGTCATTTTGTAAGGCTTGCCCCAAGACGAAATGATCCAATATCCTTTACTGCTTTTTGGGGATATATCGTGATTTTCCCAATATAACAAGTGACATTTTGGCCGAAATGTCGCAATGTCAATTTATAATTTTATTTGTTTTAAAAGATTGGTTTGTTTTGATAGTTCAAGTGAGGTCTAAATCCAAACAAAAATCTGTTTTGTGCAATAGCTGAAAACAAGAATTAGCGCACAAACTGAAACCAAATTCTTTTGCAAAAATTTTGCAAAAGATATCATCTTTATCCACGACTCCATTATCTGGTGTATCAAGTATGAATTTCTATCATATACGCACCTAATCCAATATGACACCCAACATTTATTAAATATATCTGATATCTCCCCTATGTCTACCATCCCATATGAAAATTTTCAGCCTAGTATGTCCTCAACATCCATGAACACTAGTTGTAAGCAAGTGGCACAAGTGGTGATGCCAGTACTACAATGTACGCCCTGAACTAGACGAGTCCAAATGGGTGAAGCCAGGATTTCAGTGTTTTACTGCGGCTAGACCAGTGCAAAATCAGCTAGTATGGTGTGCTGTGATTGTGGAAGTATAGTGGTATATTGGAGTCCATTTAGTCTCGTACCGGCCGTTTTCCTTCCTCTAGAGTTCCTCTAGGTCTCTTGGAATCTATCAGGTGCTATATGAGGAAAATAAGCACTCGTTTCTAATCCAAACATACCTCCACCCTGCATAAGAACAGGTGCTTCTTCGTCATTGTATCCACCAGCATCTTGCTGGTAATCAGGCTGGTTCACCATGAACGACCATCTACCACGGCCTCGGAAGCCACGACCTCTACCACCCGCCTTCGGGCCATCTACCATAATCCACGACTCTGCTTATTCATGAACACCATTGCCATAGTCCATTGTCATGGGCATCTACCTGAACAGAAAGTTATGGTATTCTTAAGATATGTATCAGACACAACCCAATTGAGATCCAGTCCTATATGCACGGCCCCCCCCCCTTTTCACCCCCGGGCCCCCAATCGCCCAATTGTGGTTTAGAGCCCCTTGTGTACTTCTATGGTTGCAGATAGACCCCCTGGACGCTCAACTCCATTAGTTTTCATATATAAATTAGTTATATGCGGTGATTATTATGCTATAGAAAGTAAATCAGTAATGAACTCATATGTTTCAGTTCATGAAACCCAACCTTAACGTGAAACTAAGAGAGTTGACTATCCAGGGGATCTATGTGCAACAATGAAAGCACATGGGGTCTATCCGCAACTTGGTGATAGTACAGGGGGCTTTTATCCGCAATTAGACCATAGTTCTAACAAATTCATTCAAGAAGTAGTAGACAAACCTCGACCCCGTCCCCTGCCCCGGCCACCACGTCCTCTACCTCGACCACTGGGTAAAGCATCTACATTTGAGCATTAGATGTCAGAAAGGACACATTAGTAGATGTCGCAGAGAGATGGATAGAAAATTCACCTCCTCCATGGTCGAATTCACCCCATGGTTTCACCTGATCAGCAGGCAATGGAGTTTGGTACCTATGGAGATTAATGTCATTAAACACGGATTAATAGAAAGAAACAAAAGATAAAAATCTTATCAAACAGAACTAAAAGGAAAATTAAGTTCACAAGATATGACAGTTTCATCTAATATTCACACATCAAAAGGAACCATATTTAAGTGTATAGCCAACCATTTTGATTAAAATGAAACTACTCTGTTAGGAGGTTGTTAATCACTCCTATACTTTTGGTAAGCTATAAAATGATAAGATAAGACATTATTGCTTCAATTCTCCCAAGAGCTAAGCAGATGTATGAATCTCATAATCACACTTAAGTAACGCCCACTTTCTAATTAAATGGCCATGCAGCGAGCTGGTAGGGTAGCAAAAGTAGTATCTGATAAACCAGTGATGATCCACTTTGCACACATGAAAAGCCCTCTATGGTTTAGCTTTAGTCTCTAGCACATCAAATTGAACATTTAAAAGGTGAAATGTCGAGGACCTAATCTCTAAAGTCCAAACCTACCGTATTCTCAATTCTGAAACAAAAGTTCAAACATTTAAGAAAATGGGTACACCTAATAAGCTCCAAAAAATGAATGGTGACATTAGTTGTTGTCATGTCCACAAGATTACAAAAAATTCACGACTCCCTACATAAGAGACCAACTGTTTTGATTAAAAACTGATTTATTTGCTAGGAGGCCATCAATTACACCTCTAAATAGTAAGTTATATATAGATAAGAGAGAAATCAGTTCCCCCATCTCCCAAGAGCTAGGCATACATGTTTGAATTGTATCAAATTAGAAGGGGCCTACTATCTAATTAAATATGCTTGAATTGTATCTATTACTGTTAATTAAGAAAAGCCATTTTGGTGTTCTACCTCTATATGTAAGTCGCCTTTTAGAAAAATTCCAAACTTATACACACAATTTCCAAAAAATTCCAACTTCATAAAGAACAAATTTGGGAAAAGGCAAACAATAATCTTCTTCTTAACTAACCCCACTATCTCATAAAGCCATTCACTACTTCATAGCTACCCTATTTTTGAAATATCATACACTCATATTATTTTGTAGAACTATTTTTAATACATATATTAATTAATATTAATCGTTAAGGAGTTAAACAATTTATTTATCATGCACAACTGCACAAGTGTATATCATATCATAGCATGCATTGCAAGTACCTTTAAGGAAACTGCCATACTCACAACCAGTAAAAACCGGCGATTCAATGAGACTAAACTATTAATATGGTGGATCGATTTGAGTTTGGAAATAAATGAATTATCCCTTAGAAGTTCAACTACCAAGAGTAAAATAAAAGGGTGTATCATGTCATGCATGCATCGCATGCAACAGAGTACTGGTATTACATTAAAAAAGGCCTACAATCTAACTAAATGGCCATATAGCAAGTTAGGGGGTAATGTTGGTGGTACTCAATAACCCAAGTATCATAGTATTTACTTTCTTTTCCACTAGAACCATTGTAGTGGGGTGTCATCTCAAAATAACCCATACCACATAAAGAGTTGCATCACCACTCCCATAGCAAACTCAAATCTCCCAACCACCTTGCCACATAAAAGCTTTATGCTCCATGTCCCATTGCAAACAAAAGATCCACAAATACCTTTAAGTAAACTGCCATACCCCCAACCAGCAAAAACTGGCGATTCATTAAGATTAAACTATTAATATGGTGTATCAATTTGAGTTTGGTAATAGATGAATTATTAATACAAAGAGTAAAATCAAGAAGAAAGCATGTGCTACCAATTAGTTATAGCCTAAAAATTAGGAAATTGAATGGTGCAAATTTACTGCTCTCACCCAACAGAGTTCTTATCCAGTTCGGTTTTAGACAGTGTTATTGTGATCATCGAGACATGTCTGGTGGTTTCAAGCCTGTAAAACATCATAAATATGTCAGGCCTGAATACAAAAAACCTGTACATCTATGGAGATAACACAATAGACTAAACTGAATATCCATATCCATTAGACAAGCAAATCTCCGTATGTTAAAAATTTTCTTACGGAAGCAGGCCTTCTTCTAGTGGCTCCCATGTGTCTGTAATGTCAGTAGATCCAATAGCAGTAATTTGATGAAGACCCACAATCCTTCTCTGCACCATCAGCATATTTATGTACAATGTTCATTTTGCAACGGGCATAACTTTGCACAGAAAATACAAGGAAGTGGGGAAGGACTCAAGACAAAAGTTTCCAACTTCTCAGTGATCAAAATGATCATTAAGATATATGTCAAAAAATATTACCTTAATTAGCTCCACAATCATCACTGTTTTGTTTATAGCTCTTCCCATTGCCTTGAAGACAATCTCGCCTGAACCTTTTTCCTTGAAATCAAAAATGCAAACAATTTTTTGAAGGAATATAACTGTTGAAAGGATATGTTAACTGATTACAACTTTACACAAATGAGAAATAATATATTTGTGCAAATAGTATCACAGGCAAACAATATGCGGAATAATCATGAAGCATGCAAAAGCATAACAATTTTTTCCAAGGGTTTGTCGGACTGCCACACTGAGGACATATAATGTCTAATGAACAATCTAGAACTTTAAAAGTATGTTTTAGCATTTATTATGAATATGCACAATTTAACATTTGTCTGTCTTTATAATAAAAATGCAGTAGTCACTGATTGAAGCTTGCAACCTTGTATAAAGGTTCCTAGCCTGCTATTCAAAACTCAATCATGAGACACCATTGTTATTACTATTACTCAGGAATCCTCAGATAAAATTATTTCAGAACCTCTGAATATTAAAATGCTCTTCAAAGAAGGAAGCTCATGTATTCCACGAGGTTAAAAAAACTGAATCTCAAAATGTTCATTCATGAGCGGCAATAAAAAAAAGCATGCCGATTCAAACATAAAGTTTAGGATACATAATCATCATTACACCCATAGGATAGGACAAGGGTAAGATTATACCTACCCATTTAGCAGCATCAATAAAAAGTTATGCTGGTACCAATATCATGATATTAAGGTACATGCTTCAGTTGTGCCATACACTTGAGTGTTAACTTACTGCAGACAAATATGAAGATAAAGTATCCTCGTCATTGACTTGGGTAAAATTCAACTGAATGAAGCCCTCATAAGAAATATGTTTGGTAACTATGAGACCACTCTTTCTTCCCATAGGAAAAGAATGAAGGAATTAGGAATCTAGGAGAAGACCACATGAAAAACCATGAGCAACTTCCTAGAATATGGTATCAGCATTAGGATATTTACACACGGGAAGCTAAGCAAAAAAGGTGAATTTAAGGTTTTACGAGATCCTGCATCACCCCTTTCCTGTACTCCCCTTTTCCTCTACACCCCCCTTG
>NC_033800.1:89357553-89372231 GCF_001876935.1 Asparagus officinalis
CCCCCCCCCGGGGGGGGGGGGGGGGGGGGAGCAAAACAAAGCACACCAAACTGAATTAAAACATAGTGAAAACACAATAACTATCTGAAACAATCATAATATTGACTCCTATAGTAAAGTACTTGTCCTGCTAAGGGGGGGAAGTGGCCAATGATTCAGATTAGAAATAGATGGTAAGATTGGTGAAAGTTAGTTCTACAGATACGTCTTGAAAGAAAATTAGAGCCTTTGCATTTTCAAAGGATAAATAAATTTATTAGTAAGAGAAATTAAGTACTTCAAGGCTGCATTCCTAGAGAAAGAGGAGTTTATTTGCAGGAGAAGCCTTATTATGATCAGAGAAGAAGCCCCTGAAATAAAATAAAAACTACAAAAAATATATTGTTGAAGAATAAGACCACAGGGAGGAGCAAAAAAGGGACATGAATGGAGCTATACGTTCTCTAGATCACATTCTGTTTCAGAACTTAAAACAAATTATCTGATACCAAAAGATGCATTTCTAACCCAAAAAATGTAACGACTTGTAGTTTAAAAACATTTCCTCACCAAGGAATGTAACATCTTGTGAAACAGAGAAAAATACATTAACAAATAAAAATGGTTTATAAATAAAAGGATTTTGAGAAATAATCTGACTTAGAATCTCGAAAACAATGAGATATATCTATACCTGAAGCAGACTGGCGGCATATGTGATGTAGCTACGCATTCTTCCCAGTGCTGTGATTCGAATCTCATTCTCATTTACAGGGGCTTCCTCCCTTGGCTTCTCCACCCTCTGGTACCGATCCATCTTCTCGCACCCAAGAAAAAAAACAACTTTTTTCAATTACATAAATTTACATATACATCAGCAAATTCACAAAAAAGTGAAAGCTTTCATTTTCTCTAACAAACCAAGAGAGGAGGTATTTACATCAAGAAGTTAGCACCGAACTCAAAAATGAAAATAAAAAATCTGAGATTTTATTAGAAGGAACAAAGAATAATAGGAAAAAACTGACGTGCTATATACTCTGGGCATCAAATCCAAACCAAAAAAAAAAAAAAAAAAAGCGGAACAACTAAAAAAAACCAAAAAAAAAAAAAAAAAAAGCGGAACAACTAAAAAAAATAGATAGAACCTTTCATCCAAACATACAAGACAAAAATAAACTTTAATGACAAAAAAAAAGAGATTATTCAGATACCGCCTTGGATAAATAAGTAAATAAAGAACACATTAAATTCCTCGATTTCCCTTGAACAGTGCTGACTAGGATTTTCTTTTGTACGGTCAAATCAACCAGTAAAACCTAGCCAACTCAGAAAAAAAAATCACACTCGCCAGATTGAAAGCAATAAATCCCCAAAAAACAACCACTATAAGCAACAGTTCGCTTCCTCTAAACCGATTAAAACAACAATAATAACAACAACAAATAAATATAACACTAATTATTGTACCAACTAAACGCGATATATAAATACATCTCAAAAATAATAATAATAATAATAACAGCGATAAGTAACACTTCACTCTCCCCGAACCCTAAACCTCTAAACAAATAAAGAAAAAGAAAAACACAACAGGATCAGCAACAGGCCTTAAGAACAAAAACAATAATAACAAAAACAATAATAACACTGGTTATTGCTGAACAATTAATTTTAAAAAGCTTTAAGAAAATAAAGTACCTTTTTTTTAGGGTTTGCCTTTGCCCTCTTCTACGGCTCGTTATCCTCTGCTCTGCTCTGCGAGTCCTCGCTTGCGCAACTGCCCTCACTTTATACACCCGATCCCCACTACAGCAAGCGAACTGGTCTCCCCTGCCGATTTACGGAAATGCCCCTGGTAAGTGGTAACTGCCCCTGGTCTTAATGATCGCCAGGAGTCCACGTGGCGATGGCGGTTTTTGTCTGGACGGGGTGGCACGATTTTTGAAGTGGTAGTAGTTGCGGGGTGTGCTTTAGGGGGTGTTTGGCAATCTGAAAGTGAATTTAAAATATGTAAGTTACTTTTTTTTACAAATAACTTTTACATCCATGTCAGCACGCAAGTGAAATACAGTGTTTGTTTGAAAAATTAAATTATTATCGAAAGTGCAATGTGAAGATGACGTGGCAAAATAAGATTAAT
Organism: Asparagus officinalis; assembly: GCF_001876935.1. Classification (NCBI taxonomy): domain Eukaryota; kingdom Viridiplantae; phylum Streptophyta; class Magnoliopsida; order Asparagales; family Asparagaceae; genus Asparagus; species Asparagus officinalis. The sequence goes on from NC_033800.1 coordinate 89,359,676, forward strand.
TAGAAAATATAATTAAAATCATTTAATTAAATTACTTACCTTTTTGTCACTTTCATATGACTTCACCATTTTTTTAAGGGAAGTCAAAATTGCATTAAATCTTATGTGGCAACTTTCTTACATCTCACTTTCATAACCACTTACATGAAAACAAACACCTTAATTGTTAAATGAAAGTAACTTTCTCACTTTCATCTTTCACTTGCATGCAAACAAACACCCCCTTAGGAGTCGCTCGCTGGAGTTTTGAATTTTTAATATCTTCTTTTGTGTTAGTCCCTTAACTTTTGGCATTTTGAAATTACTGTAAATTTGTGGAAATTGTCATTCTTTTTAGAACCGAAATTGCTACTAGGTCTATGTATCTTAAATTTAGCAGCTTAGAGGAATTGGGCACCTAATAGAAATTTTAATTATACGAGGGAAAAGTTTGGAACAAGTTATGAGAATGGTGGGACCTAATGTCAAGAGTGAAAATTGTACTAGTTTTGTTCATAAAAAAGGAAGAAGATTGAAATTTCAGGCCTCCTAGATATATAGCTGCAAGTTCAATCATACATAAGTTGCATATATAAATTAAAAAGTGCAAACCCAAGTATGCTTGGCTAATTGATGTATTATTCACAGCAAATGTGAATGAAAAATTTAACTTACAAAAGAAAAAATTAAATACATAATTATTCATGAAAACGAAAAATCATTTATTAGGCTTAAGTCACTTATTACCGTAAATTTAAATCATCTTCATGTAGTCATGTTAAGGGTAACACTGCTGAAGTTAAATCAAAAGGAAAAAATACGGAGACAGAGCAAGGTAGAAATATGGGTATTTTAATAACTCTTCATCAAGTAATTCTGTCCATCTGCTGAAGTTAAATCAAAAGGAAAAAAATTACGGAGACAGAGCAAGGCAGAAATATGGGTAGTGTAATAACTCTTCATCAAGTAATTACGTCCATCTGTACTTGGGAGATTTAGCAATACATGTGGAGTCAATGGACAATCTTGTCTTCAATTTTTATTTTATTTTATTTTTTCAATCTCAATAATAGATATCTAAATTTGTTAACAATAAGCACTTTATTTTGGTTTTAAAAATAGCTAAATCTTTAGGAGCTACTTGATGAGATTATTGCTTCATTTGTGGGAAGCTGTTATTTAATTTTAGGGTGTGCTTGACAAACTATACAAAATTAAACTAGGACAAAACCTCGCTCACTTTTATGCTAAACTAGTTTTCTTTTGGACTATCTTTTGGTCTAGCCCTCTCTAGTCCAAAAAAACTAGTCTGGAGAGCATATTTTAACCAATAAAAACAGGGTCAAATCTGACTTTCTTGTTTGCTAAACAAAAAATCTTTCACAACTGGACTAGGTTCTTGCCAAGCACCCTCTTATTTTCAGACCAATTCTGAGCGCGCTTAACATTGTCCTGAACTCAAATCAAACAACATAATCTTCCAAACCTAGAGGTACAATAGTTCTTCCGCATGTCCCCTCAGTACCTCGAGGGACGAGTCCAATCCCCAATTTTACTATCTCAGGTAACAAGTAACCGTCAAGAAAAGAAAATTTTACATCTACTAGCATTGATAACGATCTTCTCATTTCCATTCAAAAATACTGGCAATATAAACTAAAACAAATGGCTCTATAATAACTACACAACGTTACAGGAGACGAATTGCTACTCCCAAGTCATTTTCAGCACCTAAAATAGGGGGGTACATACATGGGAAAATCATCCAAACAAGATCCACCAGATCCTTCCACAAATAATTAGGAACGATCCAATGACTTAAATTTTCAGCACTAATTCACGAGACCAATAAGCAGCCTTCTATTATGTTGAGAACTTCGCTTCATAGCTCTGCGGCAGCTGCACATAATAAATATAATAGTAGCATTAGGTCACACGATTGATAGCAGAGAAATAAAAAGAGGAAGTGGAGAATTTACCATGAATGTTGCTGTAATCATCTTTCCAGCAAACCACCTCCCATGGAGCGCACGCTGTGCTTCCATAGCTGAATTTGTACTCTCAAAACGCAGATATACGTGGCCAGCACTATACCTATATATCCCAGAAAAAAAAGAGGAACAAGAGGTGAGAAACCATACATAGGAACAGTAATATCTCAAGAACAGTGCCTATTATTAATTAAAACATTAACGAAAAAATTAATAAAGAACATAACAGAATATTTATCCCATTTTTGGCACAAAGACATCAGCATGTGATATTTAAGAAATATATCGCCCATACATGAACCACTACTATGATACAGTTGAACAAATTCTGCAAAATTTCCATGAGGTATAAATATCTATAACCATAAGTCTATTACACAGGCAGAAGTGTATGTATATGCATGAACGATTATATTATGTGGTCAGAACGAACTATGCTAATTTTCATCAGGTATAATATTATTTATTATGAAAAATAGGCACAGATGTCTAATGATGCAGCGAGTGCATATGAACAGGAGTCAAACAAAGGACAAGAGCATTTTGAAGATTTGAAAAGCCCAACAAAACACCATCCTCCTCCAGAAACTGTTCTTTCTTCCCTTATTCCACTTATCATCATTATTAGGTGTTAGTTATACCATTTCATGGATAATTTGAAATTTTATGTTGTTATTATATGATTATTCACGGATATAACATGTCATGGGTACAATCATACAACAATATTGCCTTCTCCCGAATTCGTCCGCTATCCTATTCTCCAATTCGGTTCATAACATGTCATGGATGCTTGCAAAAAATAGTAATGTCTTATTTAATATTTATGTGAAGTGTATTCTACTTTTTAACTGTCGATTTCTTATTAGTTTAAGTTGCACATGATCTTTGCTAGCAATAACCTGAACTCATGGGTTACCCCCAACCCGTCACCCCCTCCAACATAGACCTTTTAGCCACACAGGGGAAGGCCTAAATACTGCCTGCTTGCAAAGCTAGGATGAAGAACATACTCATAAGGTGCTCAAAGTGACGTATTTGAACCAGGACCTCTTGAGAATTGATCTCACATAACCACTCTACTGAAAAGCAAGCTAGTGTTTTTTACACTGTGCTAAACAACTACAAATGCTGATGATCAGTTGAATGTTATACTGTTGATGACAACACCTACAACCACATTTAGCTACACACAATACCCACAAACTAATTTATTTACTGATAGCTTTTTATTTTACTACTGCATTGGAAATGCTATTATTGAATAAAATGTTGTATTGATAATTAACAATTAAGTATCATAGGAATTATTTGTGTTTGCTGTCAACTAAAGGAGACCATATAAGGTTCAAACCAGATTTGAAACTGAGTATATAGATAAAACATTAAACAAAGAAATAAGTATGAATAGAATTTCTCACTTGTCCACAAAGATATGCTTCACTTTTCCAAATTTTTGACATTCCTCTTGAACGTCTTCTTTAATATCAAGATCAAAATCCGGTTCAGTCTTGCATCATAACTAATATATTAGCATAAACAATACAAATATTTAGCAAATTATACAAGAATTGAGTATACAAGTTGAAAGCTACCTCAACAGCAGGGTCAAACATATTCTTCAACAGTAAGCATTCACTAGGAAACCCAATGGTGTCAACAGTTGTGGTGATAGAAGCAATTGGCATAGCTGAAGCTTGAAGACCTGCAAGGGCGGGTATAGTTGGTTGTATAAGGGGAGATACCACAGGAGGAGCACCAAGAACTGAAGCTGTTGGTACAGCAAGGGCAGGGGTGGTAACAGCTGGATTGACAAGCACACCAGCTACACTGTAGATACAAGAGAAAAAGTCAATTTTTTAGTGCAATATGAAGACTTTAATGAAACCATGACTCTGCAAGTAGAAATTAGGTGAAAGGAAATATAATAGAATTATGCACAATTGAAAACAAACTGCATCAGCTGAAAAGGATCAAACCTTGTAGCAGAGCCACTGCGGTCCAATTTTTGCATAAGGAGAGCTCTAGAATGGGCATTTAGCGACTGCAAATGAAAAATATATATAAAGATAAGCACAAGCTGGCTGAAAAAACAAACAGTAATCCAATACAAAGTACACACATATAGACCTGGCAACAGTCGAAGCTACACTTCGTGGTATAAAATCTTTAGCAATACAGTTTGTGCACAGTACAGTACAGTGTACATATATGAACTTATGCGCACATGGGCCCATGGAATAGATGAACACAATAATGTGCAAACTCCATATCACGAAAAATACGAAGTAGAAAATATCTTGCAAGCCCATGGCATGCTTCTACAAGGACATCATTTACGAATTTTTAACAGAAATACGTTGGACTGCCAAGTACTGAACCAAAAATCCTAATGTCTGCAGTCAAGGAAATTTCATTCACATACAGAACAACATTACACAAGATAGTTTGCAATAAAATAAAGTGGAACTAGCATTTTCTAGCAGCATATAGTCTTCATGTCAACATAGCATGTGAACTTGAAGACAAACTGATCAAAGAAAGGAACACTTTTCGATATATTATTGAAGGATTAACACCAAAGCCTGAAGTCCAGAGGCTGGTCGCAACCATGGTTCACAATGGTATCGATATCAGAAGTTTTTGAAGCCTTGTTAATTTCTGACTGGGAGTATCTACATGGAGTAAACTTGTTTAATCACAGTCCTTCAGTTCATTGAACCTTTTTTAATTCAAGCCAAGGTAATAACATTGTCAACTTTGGATACCTCAAATCTCAAGATACTCATGTAGTTGTTAGCCAAGGATGGACCCTACTAGTCATCATTGACCAAACTCAAATCCAATTAGCTACGATCAAGAACTGTCATATTGGCAAATACTTCAAATTGTGATAAAAACCCTCAAATAGCACCAAGCTCATATGTTGTTTACTACGGTAATAAATACTAACAATTCTTAATTCACTTTACACACATTATCAAATCACACATTGAAAGTTTGAAACACAGAAGATCCCATGCTAACTTAGCTTTATTCACTTAGGTGTCGCTTGGCGACGTGTTAAGTCAAGAGTTAAAAGAGATTTAACCCCTCCATAACCAGCCAACCTCAAGAAAATTTATTAACCTAAGTCTGCCAAACAGAAAAATAAAAGAGGGTTAAAATAACCCTTCTAGACGGTAAAATAGTTGACCCCTAAAACTGAGGTTTAATAACCTCCTTAGACATGTTAAAAAATAGCCCCTTTTCACATATTGCCACTACCATCCAAACACTGTCATTTCAGCTATACTTGTTCTCTGTCTCTTAACTTCCAAGCATCTTGACCCATAGAGCATGAATGGTCCTGCAGCCAGCTTATAGACATTTCTTTTCCATTTGGTATATTATGTAGCTGGATAACTGTCAGAGGAATTTCTTTGCTTAACCATCCCTCTTTGATTTATAAATATGCAGAATGATTAACCCTAAATCCAAAGTAAAGAAAACTGGCAGTCCTTGTAGCTGCAAACCACACCCACCATTTTCATAGGCATTTATGAAAATAAAGTTACAACAAGTCAAAAGCACTGCATGAGACAACCTTTAAAAACTTACTGTAGCAAAAACCAGTAGTAAAAGAAAAGAACAGAAAACAGAAAAGGGGAAGGAAAGAAAGAATGTGAATAGACGGAAGAAAACCGACCATTCCGCCACCCTCGTCATCATCAAGATCAGCAGCATTTGTACCGACTTCCTGCACGCCAACTTGATCCGTCACAGCAGAAACCTACATGGACACAAAAATAGTTAAGTAGAAAAACATCTGATATTATCCAGTTCAGGAAACAAACAGATCTAAACATATAGATCAAACAGATCTAAACATATAGGTAAGTCAACTACCTTTATCACCCTGCCAGCAATTTCTAACTGGCCATTTAAATTTTGAGCATTTCTCGCATCTTCAAGGCGTGCAAACTGGAAATTTACACATTATTGCTATTAGCTGGACTTTTGAGGACAGTAAAAATAATTAGCGGACGTACTTACTTGAACAAAACCAAAACCTTTGCAATGTCCAGTTTCGTCCAGGGGTAGCTGAACTAGCTCAACAGTACCAAACGGCTCAAAGACCTATATAATACGACTCATTAATAAGAATTTAGCGCTAATTGAAGCAGCAAGCAAGTTTAAGTTTAAGCTATCATGATCAGGATAACTAGCAGTGCCAAAATGTAATTCATATATATAGGTAGAATTAGAATCAAGGTTATCGATAGCGGATAGCGTCACGTAGCGGTGAGGCATCGCTAAGGCTATTTCGAGCTATTGCGGCAAAATAGTGGTAAAAAGCGCAAGTCAAATAGCGGTCTAATTTAGATATGTATAAATACTAAAAAAATTAAAGAAAAATCTAAAAGTATATATTGGATGATTTAAAGAGATCATAAACATGAAATATACAGGTAACCATCACGTAATACCAAAGATGACTGGAGGAGTCAAAAAATCGTCATCTTCGAGAAGAAAAGCTTAGCGGTGACAGGACTGCCCTAAGTGGAGCTCACGGTGAAGGAGGTGAGAGGAAGTATCAAGGTAGGTGCCAGAGGATATGAGAGATGACGGGAGTATACTGAAAAATCACAGGAGACGGTGGAATGCAATGGTCAAGAGTTGAGTTTAATTTTAAAAAATAAGCCTCAAACCGAGACGGTGGAATGCAATGGTCAAGAGTTGAGTTTAATTTTAAAAAATAAGCCTCAAACCGTTTTTAAATAGCAGTCAAAAAGCAAATTTCGAATACAATCGCTCACTATTTACCGTTATGACACACTATTAGCCGTTTTTGCGAACAGACATATTCCGCAATATGTCATCGCTATTGTGTGATAGCGTAGCGGACGATAGCGTCGCGGGAAGGGACCGCTAACGCTATTAGCGCCGCTATTGCGGGGCTATTTACCGCTATTTATAACAGTGATTAGAATGAACCAATTGGTATGACTGAGTGTTCTTTATTTGTAGAGAAAAAACAAACACAACTGTTGAGCATAGCTCCATAAACTTCACCACAATTACAAAAATGAAATCATGATATTCAAGAATTTTCATTTTTATTTTGACAAATTATACATGAGTTTGAAAGGATAAAGGTAGCTTAGAATTCTTAAAAATGATTGTACATATATCGAATTTTGGCTATAAAAAAGGGAGGGAGAAAGGGTACATAAGAATGGGGATTGTCAGTGTTATCACTGGTGCTGTTGGCGATGGGAGAACGACTCACTATTAAGTATGAACATCAACAGGTTATTTAGTCATGAAAGCATAGTTTCTAATATTGTATTATACCATAAATTTTGTATGTATACGATATGATACAAGCAGAAAAAGCATGACCCATGATAATATTAAAAGGTTCAGATATCGTTTTTATGCACAATTAAGTACACAATATGATACACTATCTAATATCTATCATGTACCATGCAATAAGCTTAACTTTGGTTTTTTAGCAGGATTGATGAGAGGCAAGGGGGGGGGGGGGGGGGGATACAGTAATGGGATAAAAAATGCTAACTAGTTACATGGGTTAAACTAACAAAAGTGATTTATTATATTATACCTGTCGGAGTTGATCTTCTGTAATGTTGAAATGAAGATTGCCAACATATAATCTTCTGGCTCCACCAGAATATGGTCCACCACCTCCACCTGCTCCCGCTCCAGTGGTAGATTGCACCAAATTCTTCTCTGCCTCTGATGGCTTAACCATTACAGCTTGGCCACGAAGAGGTTGACCAGATAGAGCAATTGCCATTGGGACAGACATTGCATCATAGAACTCTATATATCTGCACATAAACTTCAAAATTACATCCGCAAATTTGGTAAAGCAATGGTTTCCAGTAGATAGATTTGCTTCAGACTTTTAATTTTGCGTTGTTTACTTTACAAATAACACCTGCTTTGCCAACAACATAAAATTCCTTTCATTATAGCTATCTTCAAATTGATCTATATCCATTCACACAAATGTCGAAAGTAAACTACTTACTAATGGGCATATTTATAAATCTTAAAATCATTGAAGATAGTTTCATTCAGAAGTACATATATGTGCAGTTAACAAAAGCATGTGACTTGTATACTAAAACAAACATGTGCCTAGAACCAAACTGAAGTCATGAAAGTATGCTCAGTCTGGGTGTCAAACCTATCAGCCACAATGTGCAAAAAACCGAGAAGGCAAAAAGAGAAGATAGAATCTGTAACACTAATAGTGATAGAAGTTAAATAAAACAAGGGGAAGATCCAATAAGAATAAGTGAGAAAGCACAAATATAACATGCCAATTCTACTTAGTAATGCAACTTGGTGATACATGCATAAACAATAGTATAAAGAGGAACGTAACCAGACAGTTGACAGAGAATTACACTTACTGAAGGTATGCTCTTATCAATTTAACTGTATTATTTTTTGTTCCATAAAAATATTCAGTTCTAAGTAGATGAGGAATGTAAGTCTACGAGCAACAGCTCTTGTGAGTATATAACACAGCTTAAGTAACTTAAGTGCCGTGCTCAAATGCCATATACACGTTCATATATTTACACTCTGCCATGTACAGTTCTAATCAGAAGTTAATATTCAAGTTTTTAAGCCTCATAACACGGGTGCATGCAAGATGGCAACAAAGTGTCTATCAATAANATGCACACAAAAATGCGAAGAATAATGTTAAAAATTAATATGCACTGCAACAAGGGGTTTTCCTTTCATCAAAAAGGTGGGGCAGCTTACGGCTCAGGTTAAAACCTAGACCTATTTTGCATGGACACTTATATCATAAAGCCATACACATACCCAACTTACGGTATCTGTACCAGACGCCGACACTCCTAAAATATATGCATACATATTACTTAAACGTGTGCTTAATTACATAATACATGTTTTAGTTAAAAATACTCACCATACACTTTTTGGACATATATCATACACCTAACAAACTCCTCAAACTTGTTAGGCAAAGGCTAGGTTTGTTTCAACACATTAGTTCAGAACAATGATTTTAGATACGTACGTAGCGAGCGAGAGAGAGAGAGAGAGAGAGAGAGAGAGAGAGAGAGAGAGAGAGAGAGAGAGCAATGGATATGCTTGGTACCAAGCAAAAAATTGGTGCTTGATAGTGACGTAGCTCATTCCTATCCACACATTTCAATGTGTCCACTTGAAAATAGTCCCCACTTGTTTTACTCGCCCATTGAATGAATGGATGAGAAGTGACAACCTCACTAACAAGCATCAAGATTTTAAATATCGGATATCGAGGAAATATCGGATGGCCAATATTCATATCAGATTGTGGATATCAGGGATATGTAGTAAATATTGAAATGCTATAACGGATGTTATGCACTAAAATGCAATCTCTACATACTTACGGAAATCAAAGCATACAAATGTAAATAAAATAATGTTTAGGATCACTAGTCAACCTTGTAAAACAAACAAAAGTTCAGATCAACGTTGCAACATTTGGTCTGATATTTTTAGAACAAAATATTATTTGATATAATAGGAAAATTATGATATCTTGCCCAGAAATTGGCAAACATGGTAAACTGTCTTGCGACAAGCTATATAAAACCATATATCGACCAACATATTAGTTGATATATCGGTCATATTGGGGATATATCGCCCAAAATACCCGAAAAGCAGTAAAGGATATTTAGAGACCATATCAGTTATGGTAAGCCCTGTAAAAGGATATATCGGGCCATATCGGGGATATTTTAAACAATACAAGGTGTTTAGAAACCATGCATACCCAATTAATTCGATAATATTAATATAATAGTACTAATATCTATATATGAACAATTTTTCAAAAACAGGCCCCTTTAATTTTTACATGTTTATCACCACAATCGACCCCGGGTTGTTTTTTATTGTAGCCCAGAAACGTCCCTTTTTTTATTAGCAGCCTATTCACCTTCCGTAAGATAGTCGGGGTGCCAACCGACGTATTTAGGAACATAAAACGGTTCAGGGTTTCAAGGCTTCTAATTAGGGTTTAACAATAAACAGCCCCTCCTAAATAGTCGGGTTGGCACCCGACTGTTTAGGAGATGATGTAGGCTGCTAAATCCAAAACGGTCATGTTTGTAAATAAAAAAGGTTGATTGTGAAAAATAAAATCTGTTTTTTTTTTTCTTTGGGCTATTTTGAAAAATTGGTTCATCATATATACCAATAATATATATATAATTAGTATATATAGGGCAGGATAGGGGGATGCTCGCTACGCCATGTGGCCAATTGGCACCCACTCATTCAATGGGTGGGTAAACAAGTGTGGACCAATTTTGTGCTCGGTAATGATGTTGATGCTTCTCATCCACACATTTAAAGGTTTCCATTTAGAAATGGTCTGTAGTTATTTACCCACCCATTAAAGGAGTGGATGCTAATTGGCCACATGACTACCAAGCAATATGTATGTATGTATGTATGGGTTTGTGTGTGTATAAACACGCACACACACACACACCACCCATTAAATGAGTGGATGCCAAATGGCCACATGACTTGCAAGGTCTGCTTTATCGGCCAGTGACTTTAGTGCCCTAGTGCTTGCAAGGCCTGCTTTATCGGCTAGTGACTTTAGTTGCTCTCTCTCTCTCTGTGGGCATGTGCGTGCGTGCGCATATTTATATATATGAGGGGAACATTGGTGCAATAGTAAGGTTTTGCCTTGTGACCTGAGGGTCATAGGTTCGAATCCTAAAAACAACCTCTTCGCATACGGGGTAAGGCTGTATACATTTGACCCTCCCCATAGCCCACAATGGCAGGAACCTCTTGCATTGGGCTACCCCTTCATATATAGGTGTGTTTCCCTACCCTACCTTTCACAAATTTGTCGCATCCCACCCTGGCACCCGTACTCGTAACATAGATGATAGATCTAGTCAACCCAATGGAACTAGGTTGGATTGGGATTTGACCTATATAATTTACTTTAAATCAACAGGTTGGATCACAATTGTTGCTGAGATTTGACTCATATATGCTCACGCTTAAAAAGGTATACATGGTGACAGTGACACCTTAACTAATGCAAAGTATTATCATCAAATCACATGGTGATTAATCATCACTGAGATAATCAGCAGAAACTGTTAATGGCCTCCATGTTTATACAAAAGGAATCAAGTGATTGATTTATCTGTCCCATTAATCAAATAATCACATATATTCTATTGTGTAAAAATCAGAAAATTTTGATTCCAGGAAGGTGCTCAAACTCTGTAATTTCTTCTCCAACTACCAAGAGATGTTATCTAAGGTGTGGAGATCTCAAAGTATGAGTATGCACGCAAAAGAAAGAAAGAAACACAACAAACAAATAGGAAACATGGGGAAAACAGAAAGGAGAGAAAACACATATAGATCACAAAATAATCTTGTTAAAAAAAGGAGAGAGAAAAATCTGGCAAAGTAAATGACATGAAAAATAGAGTAAATAAAAAAAACATACCCCACTCCCTTAGAACGTCTTGAATTTCGATCCATTATAAGACGAACATCCCGTACCTGATTACAGGACAACAAATTAGATCAATAGAATGATAAATCGATAGGCATAATTATTTTTGGAAGACTCAACTTACAAAACGTTGATCCACTGATAGACACTCTACAGGTTTAAACAATTGCACCATAAGAGAGCATAAATGATAGCCTGTCATGTGTCAATATATCAATAAATCCACAGAACATGTATTGGCAATTGACTAAAGAGCAACACTATCTTGAATGCATATCTTTTCTATGCTTGGCAGGAATCTACCTCCATAAAAAGAAAATGGTCATTTTACATTCTAAGATAAGTAAATTCCCAAAGTTTAGTACTTATTCAAGCCCATTCAAAGTCATCAAACCCTATACATGCTGCAACCTGACGAAGCAGTCATAATATCTCTCTTTTTTATTGGTCCCAATGAAACCCAATTAGAATTTGTCCCAAAAAAACCAATTAGAAACTGAGCGAAAAAAATTTGCTCCAACAAATAGTAGCTGAAACCAAGATTCAGAATTCCTAAAACATCTGATCTATCCTAAAACAGTTATAATCCTAAAAAACATGTGTTTCTCTACGCGTGACATGTCTTCCCATTGCATGCCTGGCTACACTTACGTCTCTTTCCATAACTATAAGAATGACTGCCTTTGCACTTAATTATACTTTTACTTTTACCTGTGCATTTAATGGCTGCATAAAAACAGTTTTGAATCACAGAAAAATAAAAACATTTGATGAGCAGGTCAACACTATAGTGAAAAGTGACTAAGTCGCATGATTTTGATCTACATTTCTTCACCATCAGTCAACTGATTTTACAGTTTTGTAACTGAAAAGCCATCCACATCCATTTTCCAGCCCCTCTAGTTAAAGAGTATAATAGCATTTTTTTTAATATAAACATTATAGACATGGAGAATTGTGGAGATGATGTAGAGATTTTAGACCAACTGCACAAGGTGATACACGAGTCAAGTTAGGGGAGCCACCTAATATTGTACAA
>NC_033800.1:89372241-89432646 GCF_001876935.1 Asparagus officinalis
AAGAAGAATTTGACTTTCTAAAGGATATGTCACATTGTTATAAATAGCGGTAAATAGCCCTGTAATAGCGGTGCTAATAGCGTTAGCGGTCCCTTCCCGCGACGATATCGCCCGCTACGCTATCGCGCAATAGTGGTGACATATTGCGGAATATGTCTGTTCGCAAAAACAGCCAATAGTGTGTCATAACGGTAAATAGTGAGCAATTACATTCGAAATTTGCTTTTTGACTGCTATTTAAAAGCGGTTTGAGGCTTATTTTTTAAAAATTAAAATTTGCTTTTTGACTGCTATTTAAAAGCGGTTTGAGGCTTATTTTTTAAAAATTAAACTCAACCATTGATCATTGCATTCCACCGTCTCTTGTGATTTTCAGCATACTCCCGCCGCCTCTCATAACCTCTGGCACCTACCTTGATACTTCCTCTCACCTCCTTCATTATGAGCTCATCTTAAGGCAGTCCTGTCACCGCTAAGCTCTTCTTCTCAAAAACGACTTTTTGACTCCTCCAGTCATCTTCGGTATTACGTGATGGTTACATGTCTATTTCATATTTAGGATCTCTTTAAATCATCCAATATGTACTTTTAGATTTCTTTTTCCTATAATTTTTTTTAGTATTTATACATATCTAAATTAGACAGCTATTTGACTTTGCGCTTTTTACCACTATTTTGCCGCAATAGCCCGAAATAGCCTTAGCGATGCCTCACCGCTACGCGACGCTATCCGCTATCGATAACCTTGATGTCAGAGAATCAAACAAAATTCACCCACTTAGATATTATATATGATATCAACATAGCATAAGGACAAATAACTGCCTAAAGTAGCACATTAAACGAAATGAACTGGAGCTTCTAAACTAGGAATTCAACAATTAGACAAATATAGGATGGATCTTTTTTCTGAAGTAGAAAAATATATGCATTCAGAGTGGTAAGGGTTGAGCTCATATCCTACAAATAGAATTCCTCCTCTCCACACACACACACACACACAGAGAGAGCAACTAAAGTCACTAGCCGATAAAGCAGGCCTTGCAAGCACAAGGGCACAAAAGTCACTGGCCGATAAAGCAGGCCTTGCAAGTAACGACTGCCCCTTGTAACTAAAGTCTAGCCGATAAAGTAGGCCTGGAAATCAACAACTGGGAGGAGGAACCATACCATCCCAAAATGATTTTTTTCCCTTTTTTTTCTTGGGACTTGCTAGCACCACAAGTACATATTTTGATTGGTAGTCTTTAAGCTCTACTTATAGCAGTATGTACATCTCATGCAGGAGAAATATGATATATGGCAGACTTAATATTATAAGCTGAATAACCAACAGTTAATGTGGTGTTGAAGTAATGAATGTTCAAGTTCATCCACAAAACCCCTCATCTTTAGCAAAAGGTTCATGAATTTATCTCCTTGTTTTTAGCATGGTAACGCCCATACCTTTCTCTTAATTACCAAAACATGCTGAGAGGAGACCATTTCGCAATCTAATAGACCTCCTCACATGCGATGGAACTACAGGTTTTGTAGTTTTTTTGGAGGTGAACGACATTGCATTCATGTTGTCAGGTTAATAAATGTGAAAGTTCGCTTTTGAACATAAGCTATCTTCAACCATATTATTAATTTATTATTACTGAATGATTTAACAGTATGCATATCTAATCTTAGTTTCTGTAAGCAATTCCTCTTTTGATTAAAAGTGTGTTCTAGATCTTTATCAACTTAAATTTGCTAATCATGAATACCTTTTGCATTTTATTTTTCAGCTTCCCCAACAAAAAAGCAGGGGAATAAAAACACTCTAGATCAAGAAACATGAATTGCTGTCTATAAAGGTAATAACAATCCTATTGTGAGCTTGACCAAGCCCAACCGGGAAGACTAGTTGACATTGAAGCATGGAAGTTCTCCTTTTTTTTGCAAAGGATCCATGCTTGATTTTCTTTAGCTTAACTGTAAAAAAATAAAATGATAACACAAGTAGAATTCACAACAATGTAAAACAGCTCGATTAATTATTTGACAAGTAGAAACTTATGACAGTACTTCGTCTAACCTTTCCAGCCCTTGAGAAAAACTCATATACGTCTCTTTCATCAGCCTTTAAATTGATCTGAGAAAAGCAGAAGGCAAATAATTATTCAACATGTCAGCTGGAACATCCACCCAAGTATACCCAAAATTAGATCAACAATAAATGTATAATCGGAACTAGAAACCAACCTGATAAGCAAATACTGTGCGCTGGTCCCTCTCAGGATCAGCCTCAGGCTCAGCAACCTCCTCTTTCTTGTCTTTATAACGCCTAAATTTAATGGAAGAAGCTCATAATCAATAATTAAAACAAGTAATATAGTTCCTCACTAATAATATATCAAACAGAACTACTTTGATCTACAAGAAGAGATGAGATCATGTCAGACCAATTTAAAGGTAAAAAATCTGGTTAACACCAAGTTTGTCAGATTACATAGATACAAAGAGCAACAGTTAATTAAAAAAATCTACACATCGAAGTAACCTTTTCTCTGACATGCGTATACTTCCATGTAACACAATCTGATGGAAGAAATTGCAAATTGTTAATTTAGCAGAGAGAAACCAGTGCAAACTTTAGCAAAAGTTTCTCTGCAGCACCAACAGGTGAAGAGACCAAAAATATAAAACAGTTATGAAAGAATATGCCGATACTGCTTGAATATATGAAACTGATGATGTGACAACCAGAGGGGAATAGTTAAAAACAAAATTTAAGAGTACCAAAGCATAAGAACACATGACTACATTACCTCATCATTTTGTTTAAAAATATTAATAAAAACAGACTCCACTACACTTTACATGTATGACTTAATATGATGCCTTAATAAAAGATTTATGATAAAAATCACATTTCGCAAGCATGATATTCAGGTTTTATTCACTTCACAACTAACATCCATGCCAACAAATTGATTTATAACTAGACATCAATCTCCACAAATCATTAAGGATAGACCCGTTATAGTAGGTTTCTTTAAAATGGACCAAGAAAATTAAAGAACTGGTATTGGGAATGAGAGAAACATAAGACCTTGGTAGGTATTGCATAATCTGTAAAACAAAAAGGAGAGCAACACACCAACTAAGTGTGTTTGTCTTTTTTTGGGGGTGTGGGGGTGGGGGGAGGGGGAAGTGGGTTGCGAGGAGGCTGTTGCCTAGTCAATTGAACAGACTTTTCCCATAAGCATTGGTGAAATGCATCTTTTTATCTCCTCGCCAGCTTTTCTGCAGCATAATAAATAGAATTTCAGCCATCATGTACATAGATGGAGCGGAACCATACTCATCATATGACATCACTACTCACTGATGTTCTTCACAACCACTGACTCTACCATCGCACAACCAACATAGCTTTAGGTTAGAGTTCAGAAATTCTACTAAGAAGGATTCTGAGACGAGTTCAGTCGCCAGTATGACCATCCTGCAATTGTCCAGAATCTAATTTTCAATATTCAAAATTTTGCAGTTACATGCAGAGAAGTAAGCTAAGAATGGTAAGATGAAGAAGACAAACCAACTATGTTAAAGATACAGATAGCCTGATTAAACATGCATATCTGAATGGAGAAAGAGAGAAGTGACTAGCAAGAGTATCTTCAATGAAGTACAAGGGGAAGAAGGAAAAAGGACTGGACAAAGTGGCATGCAGCCAACCAGCACGGTCAACTAGAGAACACTCAAGTGAAAAATAAGAGCAGCTTTGTGGACATTCCTGGCAACAAAGTTGAAAGGTGCTACTATATACAACGAGGTAATAAACTGGCATCACTGTCATATGTTATATCACATGCCTGTGTGGATTCACTTGTGAAGTGCATCTAAAATAATTAATAGTACATGAACTAGCTTTCTGCTCCTGAGAACTCTGCAAACTCCTGTCTACTTATGAAATAACACACCAGACAGGCACATCTATTTACCTACATTAACCAGATTACAAAATAGATAAGATTAGCAGGTTTCACCTCCTTGTAAAAGTTTTTGTATAGTAATACTTTCTGGAAACAAATTAGGCTGTATGAAAAAAGAAACTTTTTCAATGGAAACAAAGCCCAATTTCCAACTTTAATATTGAGGACTACTAATGAATATGTAGAACAACATCGATTGAGGTAAATGGATAAGAGACTATCCTTTGCGAAGACATTATTATACAATTCATAGGTTATTCCCTTTTTGTGACAAAAAACTTCAGATATCAAAACATCACTATACAAAAAACACAGTCTGCACTGATTTGCAAGAAAAACCTGTTGAACACTCATTCTATCCACGAATCTAAGAGAACCACTATACACATAATCCTATGGCTATCATTCCAGCTAGAAAAGTAGTATATTCAACATATCCAGCTAGAAAAGTAGTATATTCAACATATCCTATCTACAGAGAACCAAATATCTTCTAATCTCTTGGAAAATACGTGCATCTTTTTATCTTCAATATTTCATTGATTTGGATCTACATTTCAGCTCTGTTAAATATCATTTATACTCTCATGTTGCTTGGCAATTGCAATTAATCCTACAGGATAAACTTTTGCATTTAAAAATATGTTAAAAGCTTGGCACTTGCACTTCTAAAGATGATGTCTAACACCTCTTGTTGCCATAAATTATGCATCTTGTTAATCACGCTCCAGTAAACTTGTTTGTGCCATATACGCAAGGAAATAATTATAGCTTTAATCAACGAGAACCATAAATAACATAAAAACATCAAAACTTAACAGAACATCTCCTTGACAATCAAGTAACATTTGGCTTCTTAGAATCAAATATAAAAACATATCAATAAGCAAAGAAAGTCGTAGGGTACTCAAAACCACAACAGAGTACTGATATGCATTTTTGAAACTCTCACGACACGCTCTATAATTTTAAAAAAGGGATTTCTCACCAATACTATCTCGCATTCAATTTATCCAACAAAGGACCCACAAACAGTACTGAACTTTTTTCAAGGAAAGAATAAGTTTGAACATATTCTGGGGCATTTAGGTGTACCTCTGGTTGTTCATTGGATTCGTTATTCACAAGTTTGAACTAAATCAGATCTAAAATACTAAATTATTATGTGTATTCAAAAATTGTCTTTCTTTCAAATTCAGACAGCAAAAACCTTAATGCTACAGAAAACAGTTCACCTTTCCTATTAGAAATTATGGAAGGATAAGACGGCAATAGAATGCAGGCAGTTCCGTACCTAACAAAACATGGCAGGTAGGCATATCAGTTTATTATGGAGGGAATGGCATGAGATACAACAAAATATGTCCCTAGTGCATTTCTATAAATCATTTAAGCCACAAGTTTTCTTGGACATTAGGAACTAGGTTTTTCACCCTTTTTTCATGAAACAAAAGCATACCAAAAACTCAACCCTAGGATTTCATATGACGCAACCCCACCTATTATCTACTAGTAAGCATGTCTATATAGCCACTGAGCATTACAAGTGGAGTTCAGATATACACAACCCTAATAGACATGCTTGTAGCTAAAGTATAAAGTTCAAAAACCAAAACAGATAGCAGAAAACGAATGAAAGTATATTCATGGCGCTGACAAGTTTTTATAACAGACATGTCAACATTTTAGGATCATTTTTGAATCATATCTAAAACGTTCTAGTAAGAGCTGACACTGGTTGCACGAATGCAAACATGACATGTGTTATTCATTTCTAAACTATCTCCCCTTAAAAAAGGCTATTATACATGCCTTTCTAGCTCGCATGTTCCCTGCTGTTATCCAAACATAAGTCCTTTATTGTCGAGGGGATATATCTTGGAAATAATTACATATGGGTTTTTTAATTTCTATGGGACAGTGGTCATAGTGGATGTTCATTTAGAGTAGGTAATTTGTCTAATCATTATATTATCACAACACACAGTCTGGTGTGTCACACAGGTAACATGTAGCTATCGATTTAAAAAACACAATGCCAAGTCCACTGAAGTGAAAAAAAAAAAAACAACAGATCACGTTACTAATGATCAAAAAGTGCATTGCTCAAACATTTATTTGAAAAAGTGAAAAAAGGACTAACAGCTTAAGTAATGCAGAAAACATATTGCCATCACGCATGATTGAAAACTAGAGACACCTATTTTGTGTATAAAACAAACAATTATTAAAAGAATTGCGACTTTAAAACAATCATTCAAGACATAGAATTTACCTTCCGTCATGGGTCCGATGTCCTCTTTCCCTCTCCTCTCTCTTCTATGAGCTTCCTTTTCCCTGCTCCTCTCCTCCTTCTCCCGGTCCCTCGGTCCCGAATCCTCTCCGAACGGCTCCGGCTCCTCCGAGACCTTGATCTCTCCCTTTCCTTTTCAATCTCTCTCTCCCTCTCCCTTCTCTTCTCTCTCTCCCTCTCCCTCTCCCTTTCTCTATCCCTTTCTCTGTCTCTGTCTCTATCCCTGTCCTTCCCATTCCTCTCCTCTCTACCTCTATCTTTATCTCTCCTATGCCGATCCTCCCTCGATCGAGACCGATGCCGAGACGAGCTCCTCTCACGATCGTCTCTAGATTTCTCGGATCGGTGGCGGTCGGATTCGCGCTCAGACTCTTCGTCTTTGTGCCTCGACCTCCGAGTCCGTTCCTTCTCCGGTTTAACGCCGTTCCCGTTCGCAGAGTCTTTCTCCTTCGACGGGAGATCTGGATTCTCCACCGTCTTCTCCAGGTACTCGTACTCGTCGAAATCCATCGGATTGGAGACCACAGAATGCGAAGAGAGTTAGGGTTTGCTTGATGCAAAAGCCCTAGAAATTTGGGGACGGGGATAAAACCCTAGAAAGAGAGGGAAGTGAGTAGGGTCGGCCGTCTGGATAAAACATAAGAAAGTGGTAGTAGGACGGAGAAGGGCTTTCGCATCGCGGTCTGTAGGACGGACTTCGGGTCACCCGTTAACCCAATAGTATATTTCACATTTAGTTCTTGGTGGATCGGATCTGATTGAGCCCCGTATTCTACGAGTCCGTGGACCCGGAGGGAAAGTGCATGGTTAACCAAATCTATATTCTATATCTAAAATCTATATTCTATATCTAAAATCTCTTCCCCTTGAAAACGTCACATGGCATCTCTTCCCCTTGAAAAAACCACGTGGTAAGCCTCTTTTGCCACGTGTCAATCTCTAAAGAATTCATACTTTCGGTTCTCAACATTATTCATTATTTTGAAAATAACAATATTTTGTATCTTCAACAACCTTCCATCTTCTGCTTCAATTTCCTATGACTTGCATTCATTTTGGCTTAATATTTTGTATCTTCAACAACCTTCCATCTTCTGCTTCAATTTCCTATGACTTGCATTCATTTTGGCTTCTCAAGTTTAAATTTCTCATTTAATATCTTCCCTCCTCATCCCAAATTCAAATCTTTGATCTTTTATTACTTTCTGTATCTTTCCCCTCCTTCCACCTTATTATTATTAATATAGACTTTTCCTCTCTTCTCTCCTCCTTTATTTGGGATTCGGATTGGAATTTATTGAAGATGATGAAGAAGGTGGGCAGGGTTTTGATGATGGATTCAGAGGAAGCGATGGCTCAGTTCAAGCATCAGGCCCTTTTGCATGATTATGATGAACTGCTCATTGTAATAAAAAAAATCTTTTCTTTTTTATTCAGATCTGCTCTTTTTCTTTTAAAATCTATGTATGTACATATGATCAGTTGTTATAGGGTTAGGAATTTATTTGCTTGATGGGTTATCTTTGTTTTTTGATTCAGAGATATGGGGTTTGTTGTTATGTGCAATTTTGACTTCTCCAAGGTAGGCATCAATTTGGGTAGTCTCCTTTGGTTCTAAAATTGAAGGATCTTTTCAACCTTTTTAGCGGTGTTCTTATATGTGTGTTTTGCATTTATCCTTCGTGATACGTATCTGAGTTGATTCTTTTTAGGTCCAACTCTTTTTGATCTTTTCTCAATATTTTTGGGTCAGTTTTTTTTCCCGTTGTTGTACCAAGTATATCTATTTTTTATTATATCAACAAAAGGGCTTTGCTTTTATATTCTTACTGTGCAGGAAACTGAAGCAAAGAAGAGGAAGTTGCAGAAAACAATTGCAAATAGACTCAAGCTAACGACTTAAGTCAAGTACTAACATAGATAAAAAAAATTTAGAGCTGTGGATTTTGAATATTTTGCAGTTTAGAGAAGGAAGAGGCAGATTATATCCTGTAGATTGATATTCTAGAAAAATAAAAGGAAAAACTAGAAGGTAATTCAGCACAAAATTGTTGTTTTTATTTTAAATTTATCTATGTTTTTTTTCCTGTCTATGCAAATAGTGATCTTTTTGCTGGTCTAACCGACCTCTTTTATCTTAAAAAATGTTCAACTTTCCTGCATTGTAATTAATCTCTATCCATTAGAGATTCTATCATCAGCAGTTAGAACAATAATGCAACTCCACCTGCCCATTTTAATTAGAGCTTACTTTATCTATCAATAAAATCCGCAAAGGTTCGATCGCAAAGAGTATTGCAGGTTCGTTTCACTTTGTTTTTTAATCACTTTTATTATTTTGTTTGTACTGTACCGATAATGCCAAAAACCTTTCCTTACTAAAATTTTTACGAATCTCTAATTGTTACACAGTCGCCAATACTATTCAAGTTTGTGAAGGTCCAGTTGGAAAGGGTACTACAGGTTTGTTTTTATCTTTCTGGTTGTTTTATCTTCTTTAATTGTGTGATTTTAGTGATTTTTTCAATTTAATTAAGTCTTTAACTAAGGCTAATGCAATTGGATTATTAATTGAATTCAACTTTCGAAGTTTGTAGTTTGTAGGTAAATTGGCTCTATTAATTTTTTTAATTACCAAAGGTTAACCTATATTTAAAGGTAGTGTTGCAGTCTTGGTATATATAACCATTCTTTGCATTCTTATGTTTCATAACATTTACAATCAGCCATGATTAATGTGAACGATTCAAACATGCTTCACATCTAAATTGACCAACCTTTTCATTTACAATCAGCCATGATTAATGTGAACGATTCAAACATGCTTCACATCTAAATTGACCAACCTTTTAAGAATTTTGTTCTCTATAGGTTAATTACAAAATATGCTTAGAAACGAACATTTTATATTACCTTTGAATTGATTGTAACATAAGTAAGCAATCCATATCAATATTAGCCTTAAAAAAGGAAAATTATTTTCATATTCTTAAAAGAGATTTTTTCCCTTAAGATGTGCAATAATTCTCCGGTGTGCAATTATTTAATTATGTTGTAGGTCGCATAATTTGATTCTAAGCTTGGTGCTTTGCTAAGTACTCTTCATGGATTCAATACAGGAAAATAAGTTTCCTTTTCATTTTTTTTGATGATTTTATGTTGTTTGGGAATTTTTTATTGAAATGTGCTTATTTTTTTAAAAAATTAGTACAGGGAGTCCTTTTGTTCAAAGCATGTGGAAGTTCTTGAGAGTGTGTAGGTTGAGATAACATTTAAGGTGACTGCAGAGGTTGCTGAGAGAGGATTGTTTCTCCAAGATGGAGAGGGGAGTAATTTGATCTATTCCTGGAAAAGGATATGTTGTTTCATCCATTAGTTGTAAGTTTGTGTTATATTTTTCTGTATAGATGTCTTTTCTTTCTCATTTGGAGTTAATTCCCTAGAAATTATTTAGTTTTTTGTATTTATTTTAAAGTTAATCTGAACTTGGATACCATAGTTATTTTTACACAATCAAAGTTAAACTTTTGAGAACTTTGGGATCTTTTTGGGCAAAAAGTAAGTTTGGGGTATTGAGGTTCAATTGGTATAAACTTTTTGTGATATTAAAGTGAAATAACTCTTTGTTTTATTTTAGTTCCTTCTATCAAGGCTTGAGAACAGTAATTATATCCTATTAGATTATTTTTAATGATATTAATGCTCTTTTTCTTGCAAGCAAATTAACTATTTTTGTCGATAAAAATCCTTTAAAAATCATATTTTAAGTTATTTTATGAGGCGGAGGTATGTGCCGTTGGTTTTGGTTATTTGTTTATTTAATTATGAGGTACCTTTTTTAGATTCATAGTTATTTGTTTATTTAATTATGTTATAAGGTACATTTGTAGACAAATTTGCTCTTTATTTGTCATTTTATAAGGTAGATTTTTTAGTTATTTGTTTATTTAATTATGAATATCAATAAATGATGATTTGAGTTTGTGTTCTTATTGTTGTTTGTAAGATAAAGATTCGAAGTTTTGAACGTTGTTGTTGGCTTGAACGCTTTGATGCATAAGACTTAAATCTGCTGGGTGAAGAAATGTAAAGATGTACATTAAATGTTTGTAAAATTAAATGGCTGAAATATGATAGTAAATGCAAGCTAACATGTTGCTTTTGGCTGAAATTTGACATAGTTGATGCACTCTAATTTGATATAGTTGATGCTAATTTGACAGATTTAAGTTCTTCCATAAAAATAGCTCATCCTATCTTAGGTTGTCATTTTTTCTACTGCTATTTTGGACTGTTATGTTTTTTTCTACAGATTGGTAGATTGCTCACTCTTTCATTAACAAAAGGAAAAAAATGAATACAAAAGACAAAGATAGAATTAAAGATTTTTCTGCCTTTACAAGTGTATTTTTCTTTTCTTTCTATATAATTATATTTTTCTGTTTCAGATCTGTTTGTTTCTTTGTTTATTTTTACTATTGGTAAGTGATGAACTCAATATAATCTTACTAGAATATATATTTTTATATTATGTTTTGTTATTTTTCTCCAATGGCAATGCATTTCACTGTAATATTTTTGTTCTTTCTTATATTTATATAGAGTATGTGAAAGTTGTATTTTGTTTAACTAATTGAGTACTTCTTATGTCGTATTCTTATGGTTTGATGATGTTCTTAAATTGCAATCATATACAATTTTCTTACACTGATTTTATTTGATTTAGGTATTACATTGTCTCTTATTTTCGTCAGGTGGATGTCATACACCCTTTATATGATAGGTATTATATTTTCTTTGTTTTTTTGACATTTCACTTTTATTTTACTAATTTCTTTGGAAAGTTATCAATGGTTTAAATATTGATATGACTCGCACAAAATGTTCAAATATTATTTTCCTATGTTTACATTTTTCCAAACCTTTCATTTTTTTTAATTTTTTAAGTTTACCCATTTTTGGTACTTTTTTGACATTTCAGTTTAATTTTGAATTTTTTCTACCTTATAAATAATAAAATAACTCCCCCTATATTTCTGAATACTGTTTTTACATATTTACATTTTTCTAACTATATATGATCTTAAATTGATTCAAGTTTTCTAAACTTTCTAATTTTCCAAACTATATATGCAACTTATGTTGTATTATTTCTGACTACTTATATATTATTACTGTTTTATTTTGCATTCTTTTGCTACATTAATTTTTGTATATTAAACAAATCTGTGCATCGCACAGGCCGGAAACTAGTTGTGTATCATACACCTTTGAGTGGGTAGTTATTAAAATCCTCATACATGAGTTGACTTGCACTAAAAGTTCTATTAAAAGGCCGGGGAGGGGGGGTGGGGATTATTGGTTGAATATTGTTGATCTTTTCTAACATTTAACTTTATAGTGTTATTGGTTTTTAGACTAGCATTCAGATTTAACTTTATTGTGTTATTGGTTTTAATAAAGCTAGAAAAAAAATGCAAGTTAAAATTGGAGGATTGTGATCTCCCTCCTTGAATTGTCTCTCTCCCCTTCCTATAATGAGCCCGTATTAAAAAACAACACTGCTGACTAATATTTAGCGAACGCTTCAAAGTTAATATTAAGTATTATTTATTAATTTAATAAATATTAAATATATACAATTTTATAAGCTCAAATATACACACACATTACATTTGTGAGTTTTTATGAAAATAGGTGTTTTTATGCAAAATATATTCAAATATGTTTTGGACTATACAAACCATGCTAACATGTTTTATTATGTCCATAAAATGATTACACAAGTTTTCAGAACTTGATTTGAGCTAAAATGGTAAAAACAACATATTTGAAAAACATGTATTTTAGCACTTTTGAATATTTCTGAGTTTTCACAAATGGCAAGAGCAAATTCAAAAATTCCTTTTCCAACATGTTTGGACTATTTTGTAAAATGATGATATTTTATAAATAGGAAGAGCTTTTTGAAAACCAGTCTTTATAGCATGTTCATCATCATGTCTACAATTATTTTCTAAAGTTTTACATTTTTTGGAATATATTTACTATTTTTAACAGAGCATTGGAACTCATTTTCTAAACCATGTCAGGCTGATAACCTGTTATCAGTTGACTGATCAGTCGTCTGATGAAGTCAGTCGACTGATGTGTCGACTGAAGAAAGTGTCTGGAATCTTCATTTAGTCTATGTTCTGTTTTGGTCGAATGACCAGTCCACTAACGAGATCATCAGTCTACTGAATTGATCGCCAGTCGATTGATAAGCTGGAAATCGTATACAACAATCAGCTCATCAGTCGACTGATGCTTCCTGTCAGTCGACTGATGGATACTGTAACGGCTAGTTTTGTACAGAATCTGTTTCTTGGTTTTTGGGAGATTTTGCTAATTTGCTTAGGGTTTTGGTTGTTGTTTTCTCTTCTTATATAAACCCTCAAACCCCCCACTACTAGGGCAACCTATGGAATGTTTTAAAACAAATTTAAAAGAGTTTTAACAATGGTTCAAGTTTGGTTTAAAGTTTGTTTAGTTTGTGAAGATTGTTTCACAAGTGGAGGAGATCATCTACATTGTTTGAGCTCTATTTTAATCCATCTCTCCATCTTGTTTTTCAGAGAAGAATTTCTAAACTCAATACTAGCTTTGTATTAATTATTTGCTGTTTATCATTTTCATCAAGCTAGGGTTTTACATTCAGTTTATAATTGATTTTCTCATTTCTTACACACACAACCATTGAGCTTATAGTATTTCATACATAGTATAAATTGGGTTGTTGGGAGTGTATCATTGAGTGTGAGCTTACATTGTGTTCTCATCCATATTAGAGAACAATCATTTGTTGTATTGTGCTTATTGTGAGATTTATTTTGTATTACACTAGTACACCGAGAGGAGTGTGTGGTGAGAGACGGGGTCGCTTCCAAGAGGAGTGGGGTCGGTAGTAAAGCCTAGAGAGAAGTGGTAATTCCGAGCACTTGAGAAAGAACACGGGCTAGAGACCAACACTTAGAGGGTGTGGAGTGTAGTTACATTGTGAGATTGTGAACGTTGATCGGTGAACATTGAAAACCGATATTGTGTGGTATAAATGTTATTCGGGTGAGCGTAGAAAACCCAGTTGTGATAGTGGATTTCTCCCCAGGAGTGGGGAGCAGAGACGTAGGACGGACGATCCGAACTCCGTAATCATATTGTGTGTTTGTATTGTTTATATTGCCCTATCACAATTGTATCTTTTGTTTAGATTGTTTACCCTTGTGTTGTTTATATATCCCTGCATATATTTCACCATATAGGATATATCTTTTTATTCATATTGCATATTCTTGCTCATAACATATTGTATATCTATCTTGCAAGAATAATTTATTAATAAGTTTTAATTGGCATAAATCGGATTAGATTAGCATAAGATCCTAATCACCCCCCTCTAGGGTCTAACACATACTGCACATGATAGGGTGCATGTTATTTCTTGATGCGAGCAAGATTCTTGTACATGCACGATGGCTGCCACTGCTGGAGGATTTTGGTGTATGTGGCATACTATCATGGGACAATGCGGTGTTAGCATACTTGTATAGAGAACTGGGTAGAGTATCCTTAATGCAGAATAAAGAATTCAATGGATGCTGCAAGTTGATCCAGATTTGGTCATGGGAGCGCATTCATGTTGGCAGACCGACTTTGCTTGTGCACCGCGACTTACAGGGACATTTTCCTTTGACATACATGTATAATTATCCATACAATTTTATTCAACTGAATTTGAACTCATATATTATTTATGCCAAATAGGTATAATGTGTGGTACGCTAACTACAAATCAGCGACACGACATCGTGAGTTTTACCGAAATGAGCTTGATGTCCTCAAACACGAATAGGTAAATATAAAACTCGATTCGTTATGAATATTATAGTTTTGTAGTTAATACTGATAAATGTTTTATCTTATTTCAGTTCAAGTGGAGATCATATTCACCGCCGGAGCTCGATATGCATACTCTTGCACCTATCTGTTGAGATAGTCCCGACTTGTGGAGAGCCAGAGTTCTATTGATCTGTTGGGAGATTGTGGAGATGCATGTCCCCGACCATGTGCTACGGCAAATTTTGCTCTCTCTCAGCATGTGCCAGAGCCTGTCGAGCAGATCGATCGTCGGTGACGACCTACATCGCACCGTACCAAATGGGTCGTAGTCCGTACGGCCTACATAGATAGGTGGACTCATGTCAAACCTGTCATGCACTACACCGTGCAAAAACATGTTTCACCATCACAATAAGTATCTATCTAGTGGAAACAATAACGGGTGTAGACACAATAACGGGTGTAAACAATGCAAATACACAATATGATCACGGCGTTCGGACCTTCCGTCCTACGTCTCCGCTCCCCACTCCCGGGGGAAAATCCACTATCACAACCGGGTTTTCTATGCTCACCCGAATAACGTTTACAACCACACTATGTCGGTTTTCAACGCTCACCGAACAACGTTCACTCCTCACACTCGGTTTTCTAGTTCACCGAAAACTTCACAACACACTCGGTTTTCTAGATCACCGAAAACCTACAACACTCACAATGTAACAAATATGAATTTGTTCTCTACAATAGATGAGAACACAATTAAGCACAACTCAATGTTACAATCTCTCACAATTCTAGTATACTATGTATGCAAATACAATAAGCTTAAGTGGGTGTGTGTAACAATGAGATAAAATCAAATCTAAACTCAATATAAAACTAGCTTTAATAGAAATGATAATCAACAAATAATTATAAATAAAAGCTAGAGTTGAGTTTAGGAAAACTTCTCTAGATCAAGATGGAGAGATGGAGATTTGAGGCCCAAACAAGAAGATAATCTCCTCCACTTGTGAAAAACTTTGAACCCAACTAAAACCCTTTTCAAAAACTCTTTAAAACTTCTTCAAAACTCTTTAATGGGTTCCCAAAAATAGAAGGGGGTTTGGGAGTTTATATAGGAAAAGAAACAACAGCTAAAAACCAAAACCAAATCAACAAAAATCCCAGAAAATCAAGAAACAGATTTCTGTACAACATTACCGTTGGGAGTCCGGCGGTCGACCGATGAAATTTTTGGTCGACCGAAGAAATCATTCGATCG
The DNA here is from genome assembly GCF_001876935.1 of Asparagus officinalis. NCBI lineage: Eukaryota > Viridiplantae > Streptophyta > Magnoliopsida > Asparagales > Asparagaceae > Asparagus > Asparagus officinalis. The sequence goes on from NC_033800.1 coordinate 89,387,645, forward strand.
ACCGACGAAATTTCCGGTCGACCGCGATCCAGATCGAAAACGAGAAAAACAAACAGAGACTTCATCGGTCGACCGGTGCGGTCGACCGACAGAAAAATCGAGCTCTCGGTCGACCGCATCGGTCGACCAACAAACTCTCTGTTGCCCACTGACGAATGATCATATGAGCGGTCGACCGGTGCGGTCGACCGCATTCTGATACATTTCAGATAAACAGTTTTTGACTCAACTAAAATATTTGGAAAATATTTATTTGACCTCTGAAAATTATGAAACTTTGTAAAATGTTTTTAATACTAAAAACAAACTGTTTGGAAAAGGAATTTTGCAGATAGGTCCTCATACTTGTGAAAAATAGTATTTTGTAAAAAACGCTTAAAAACATAAGTATGAAAACGTGTGTGTGATATCCCAATAGCTTCAAGTGAAGTCAATAACTCTTTGCCTACATTCTAGCACTAGAGAGAAAAAAAACACAATAGAAAATATGAAATATATAATTTCATATATATAATCATAAAAACTCAAAACACATGTATATATATATATAACTATATGTATATACGAAGAAACCAATAAATGTGTGTGTATAGATATTGAGCTTAATGTATTAAACACACATACTATAAATCCTAAACTAAATTACCCAAGCTTGATCTTGATCTTCATTGAGCTCAACTTGGTACACGTTGCGGATGAAGCTAAACTTGGATCTTGAACTTGAATTGTACGATGCGTCACTCCACAATTCCGCCAACCTCCTCTTGATATGATCGTGTAGGCTTAATCCATCCAACCTTCAATAACGTTGTTTGTCTATAATAAATAAGAAAACACAAATACTAGACAAACAACATTAGAAGTAAATTGTTTGTTAAGCATCATCAAAACAAGAAGGCCAACAGAAACTCGCCTGAGGGGTGATGAACAACCGTGTGTAAGGTCGTGAGGGGGGTTCTCCTTCGCTAAACACCGTTGGATCTTGCTTGAACTCCTCGAAATCCTCCAAAAATCGCCCAAAGAACAAGCTAGGGTTTGCAAGAGGGTAAGGGGAGGCTGCTAGGGTTTTCTGTGATGAAGAGAAGGCTCTCCCAAAATATTTAATATATATATAAGCTCTCAAACCCGACCCAAAACCCAACACAAATCGGACTGGGAAAAATCATCTGACCACTGTGCGGTCGACCGCCGCGCCACGCGCAGTCGACCGCATAGCAGAAATCGGTTGTGCATGAACCTATCGTGTGCTGGTCTTTTCTACTTGATTTCTCTCACATAATCATACTTATTTGATCCCAAAACACTTGTTATCATACTCCTCTATGATCTAAACATATTTTTCACAATAAAAACTCATTTATTTAATTATACAAGGTTTTACATTCTCCCCCCTTAAGAGAATTTCGTCCTCAAAATTCTAAAATTGACTCAGAAGCATTAATAATACGAGAGAATCATAACATCTCATAGCATAACTTTTCAGATATGAACATAGCGGTATTTAAGGTTAACAATCTAGAATGTAAATACTTGCACCTTAATCTCTAACTAAATGGGAATAGTACGTCGGGCCAAAAACCCAAAGAAGAAACCCCTCATATATATACCATGTATCCCAAATAATTACGGATTAAGTGTCAATACCCTCATTCTAGCGTTAAAGATAAATACAACTATTCCATAACCATCATAAATCATAAAAAAACAAAATTCAAACAATCTTACCTGCTCAAACAGGTGTGGGTAGTCGTGACGCATATCCTCCTCGCGCTCCTAAGAAATCTCCTTAGATCCTCTCCGGTTCCATTAGATTTTCACCAATGAAATCACTTTATTTCTAAGCTTCTTGTCCTCTCTAGAAAATATACAAACTGGGATCTCAATCGTAGTCAAATCATCCCGAAGTTCGATCTCTGGAGCATCTAATACTCGCTGTCTCTCCTCATCACGAAGGTGCTTCCTGAGCATAGAGATGTGAAATACGTCATGCACACTAGACATCGATACTAGAAGATCTAGTCTATAAGAAACAACCCCAATTCGCTCAACAATCCGGAAAGGGCCAACATATCTCGGGGCAAGCTTCCCCCGTCTACCAAATCGCTGCACACCCTTCATCGGCGATACCTTCAGCATGACAAAATCTCCCTCCTGAAACTCTAAAGGTCGTCGTCTATGATCTGCATAGCTCTTCTGTCGACTCTGAGCGGATAAAATGCACTCCCTAATCACTGCTACCTTTTTGGTAGTCTGCCTCACCAGCTCTGGTCCAAGCAACAAGCTATCCTCCGGCTCTGCCCAACATATAGGGGATCTACAAGGCCTTCGGTACAATGCTTCATACGGAGCCATACCAATCATCGCTTGATAACTATTGTTATAGGCGAACTCTATCAATGGAATATGATCTTTCCAATTACCCTGGAAATCAATAACACAAGCCCTCAGCATGTCCTCCAACACCTGGTTCACCCTCTCAGTCTGGCCATCTGTCTGAGGGTGAAATACACTACTGTGTAATAACTTGCTGCCGAATGAATCCTGAAAACTCCTCCAAAAGTGCGATGTAAACACTAATCCTCGATCTGATACAATCGTATCTAGAACTCCGTGAAGTCGAACTATCTTCCGAATAAATATCCTCGCATATGTCTTGGCGGTATAAGTGGTCCTCACGAAATAAAATGTGCCGACTTTGTCAACCGATTCACTATTACCCAAACTGAATCGTTCCCCTTCTTTGACTTCGGCAACCCTACAATGAAATCCATAGAAATGTCCGTCCACTTCCACTCTGGAATGAATAAAGGCTGAAGTATCCCTGCTGGTCTCTGGTGCTCTGCCTTCACTTGCTGATAGGTGAAACACTTAGCCACATAATCTGAAATGTCTCTACGCATGCTACTCCACCAGAAGTGTCTCCTCAAGTCCTTATACGTCTTGGTGGATCCTGGATGCACTGTATACCGAGTACGATGTGCTTTATCAAACAACTCCTTCTTCAGCTCCACACTGGCCGGCATAACTAGTCGACCTTTCATCCGAAGTCCTCTATCTGCTCCAATGGTCCAATCATCTTTAGGTTCTTTGGCAATCTCCTCCTTTCGGATTTGAATCCCCCTCCAAGATGGCTGTACTGAAATAGCTCCCAAGTATGCGCTGGTCCCTGTAGGCGTTAAAAATTGCCCATAGGTCCTCAAACACAGTGCAAGACAAGGAAAAGACGATAAACGTTATTATCCAAGTCAAAGGAATTCATCCAAAATCAGCAAGGCGACGAAGCGTACGCAAAACAAAGAAGCTGGAAGAATCACGAAACATTGCTTAGAAGCTTGAACAGTGCCCAGTCACCAAATGCTGACTCGCACAGTTCCGAGTCACCAAATGCTGACTCGCACAGTTCCGAGTCACCAAAAGCTGACTCGCATAGTTCCGAGTCACCAAATGCTGACTCGCACAGTTCCGAGTCACCAGGACTCTTGTTGGATACAAAACCTCCCCAAACACGGATTTCGATGATTTTTAAGGATTCTTTCGTCCCAAAACCTCTCCAACTGCTCTGAGGTTATCCATAAACACGTTTAGACAGTTATAAACCGCAGATAACGTTTAGACATCAATTCCTACTAGGAGACACATCTCAAAAAGCCTATAAATAGAAGCCTAAGGTCTTCTTTCAAGAGGATCGGAGATCTGAGATTAAGAAGGCGAGGTGCTGTCAAATTGATCAGTCAACCACGAATTTCAGAGGAGAATCATCAGAGTTTGGCGAAAACTTTCATAAAGAAAGCCCCTTCGAAAGGTTTGTGATTCTCTTCCCTTCTTTCCTCCGGATTAAACTTGGTTTTAATCTCGAGAAGAGCCACAATCTCGCTTGGTCGTGATTGTTGCTTCCGCAATTGTTTCCCTCGTGAAACAAGAGCGTAATTATATTGTCGATCGGCTTTAGTCTGTGGTGGTACACGGATTAACCCCGGCACAGGCAAAGATCCCACGCAAAGCAGCGGGAGATAAACTACTGCTGCGTTTTGTTTGATAAAGTTGTAATCTTTATTTTTTCGTTGTGAGAAGATCTTATAAAAAGATCACTCTCTTTTCAGTTTGAACTTGTAATCGATAAACGGTGTAACAGGTTTGAAAACAATGGAAAAGGCAACTTGTAATCGACAAACTGGCGACCACAGTGGGAGCCGACAACTTTTCTGCAAAAGCTGTAGTGTCGCAACCAAAGATCGTCATACCGATCAACGAGGAGGTCGAGTACGAGTTCGACCAAGCAAAATATGAAGAGTACTTATCCTCCTCTTCCCGATCATCCTCCCCTCGTAGGAATAGGAGAAACTCCACAAGGAAAGGTCGAGAACATTTGGATTTGAAGGTTCAAAATCAAGAACCTCATCCCGCAGCGGCTCAAAAGACTCCTTGTGAAGCTGAAGCTACCAAGGCCGAACCAACTTTATCCAAGAGGGCGCGTCAAAGACGGCGTCAACGCCTAGCACGCCAATTGGCCAAGGCCTCGCGGATCTGAAGTCTAGAGGACGCCAACAGGCACAGCAGCGACTTAACGATCGGTCCAAACCAATAACAAATGAATGGGTCTCCGTTAAGAGGACACGTTCCACTCTTGAAGAACGAACCAAGAAGCGCCACGCTTTACTTGCTCACACAAGAATCCTGGTACAAGAGGCCAAGAAACTACAAACAAGTACTGCAGACTTTAAACTGATGAAACCACGTCAAATCTGGAGGCCAAAATCCAGAACAAAGCCCGAAAAAACCGAGGCACTGGCTGCTGGCTCGGCCAAGGCCGAGTCACTAAACGCTGGCTCGGCCAAGGCCGAGTCACTAAACGCTGGCTCGGCCAAGGCCGAGTCACTAAAATATGGGTAAACTCAACTGAATTCGGGGCTGGCTTTTTGGGGAATTGTTGGAGCTTTGGAGATCGGCAACGGGAGCTTTCTTCATCCTTAGCTTACAAACTGATTTTGGTTAAATCAACTCTTTCATAGAGTTTCAAACTCGTTTAGAGTTATCAACTCATCAAGAGTTCTTTCAAACTTGCCATGCAAGTTCTCCACAACGTTAATTCGTGAGGAGAAGACCATGTTCCGGTGAAACAAGATGTTCGGATCGTCAACGAGAAGCAAACTCGACGTGAGCATTCGAGGGAGGCATCTCATCACCACCGTGAAGAACCCAGTTTTAAACAAAGGGGAGGATCTCTGTCGATCTTCTTATCTTTTGTAATCAGGAATACAAATTGTAATCGAGATTGAGAGAGTTATAAACATTCTTTTTTTAAGCAGTTAGAGGGAATAAATCAAATTCAATTCTTTCATTTTTCTTCTTATTACAAATTTTCCAACAAACACATGATGTTAATTCTAATTGGTTAAATATTAAGTCTATGGAGTTAAATATTAAGTCTAATCGGTTAAATGTTATACCTAGCTAATTGGAAGATATTTTTCATCTAATGAAAAACATGTTATTTGTAATGAAAATAATATTAAGTCTAAATTTTCCCATGTTAATTCTAGTGAGAGGAATGTCAAGTCTAGTATGTTGAATGTTAATTCTAATTAGAGGAATGTCAAGTCTAATAACGACATTTTTAAGTCTAATCAGAAGATTGTCAAGTCTAATATATTAAGTATTAAGTCTCGCTTTTTAACTCAAATTAGTTCGATGTTAAGTCTATTGGGTCAAATAATAAATCCAATGGCTTGTATGTTAAGTCTGTTGGGTTGAATAATAAGTCTAAAGGTAGAATGTTAAGTGTAATGAATTATATGTTAAGTCTAATTTGTTAAATGTTAAGTGTAATTTGTTACATGTTAAGTCTAATGCGTTGTATGTTAAGTCTAATTGTGTGATATTAATTCTAATAAGTGCATTTTGAGATTTTTCTATTTTTCTCTCTCTGTACTTAGTTGGTAAGAAATAAATTTAATATTCAACTCTATAGACTTAACATTCAACCAATTAGAATTAACATCACGCTAATTAGACTTAACATACAACGTATTAGATTTAGCATGTAACAAATTACACTTAATATTCAATAAATTAGACTTAATATATAATCCATTATACTTAACATTCCACATATAGACTTATTATTCAACCCAATAGACTTAATATACAACCCCTTGGACTTATTATTCAACCCAATAGACTTAACATTGAACCAATTTGAGTTAACAAACGAGACTTAATATTCAATATATTAGACTTGATAATCTTAAGATTAGACTTAACATTCAACTTATTAGACTTGACATTCCTCTAATTAGACTTAACATTCAACTTATTTGACTTGACATTCCTATAATTAGAATTAACATCACGCCAATTAAATGTAACGTACAACACAATAGACTTAACATGTAACAAATTACACTTAATATTCAATAAATTAGACTTAATAATATAATCTATTACACTTTATATTCTACCTTTAGACTTATTATTTAACCTAATAGAGTTAACATGCAAGCCATTGGACTTATTATTCAACCCAATAGACTTAACATACAAGCCCTTGGACTTTACTTCCAACTCATGAATTGTGGTTTTGGTCCTAACTGTAGGAAGGTTTGACCAAGCAGGAGTTTGAGATGACCCTAACGGTATCGCCGGCTCAAACCGGGAAGTATCACTACGTGGGACGATATGGAGAGCATGTTTCTCGCTAATTTCTTCGATGATGACACGGAGGTATCAATCGGGACGCTCTTTGAAGAAAAGCAGAAAGATGGAGAACTCGTGCAAAACTTTGTTAAACGCTTCCGGAACAAGGCAATGAACTGCCGAGATCCGGTCACGGAGGAGTTCATACTCCAGACGTGCCATAATAATCTTTCCATAGATGTATTAGAAGCTATGGGTACCGCACCGTCCAAAACGTGGAAGGATCTGAAGGTCCGAGGGGAGCAAGCTGAGCGATTCCTCCGAAGGAAGAAAGCCGAGAGGGGTCAATCAACAACTAAGCCTCCGAATTCTAACTTTGCCTCTCGTGGCAAAGGCAAATCACCTGCAACAGCTGTTGACGCTAACCAGACGTCGCAAAAGCAACTCCGAAAACAGCAAAAGACTTCGGGTCCGAGACTCCAAAAAGAGTACTCTTTCAAGGACGAAGACGTTCCAGTATAAGAGTATAAACTGCTTCCTGACACTCCAAAGAGTATACGAGTATAAACTGTTTCTCAATCCTCCGACCGGTATAAGAGGTTAAACTACTCCCTGATACTCCAATAGGTATATGAGTCTAAACTGTTTCCCCACTTTTGACGGGAAGTTCCTGGAGAATATTAAGCTAATATTCTTAAGGATAACCCGGTTAGTTAACTGATAATAATGTCCGAACCAGTTCCGCAGAGGAAACTGGGGGTGGACGATTTATGTAACGGGAAGTTCCCAAAACCACAGCAATGTAATGAATAAGGACTCCCATTCAAGTTCTCACTGTGTCTGTGCACTCAACACTCTCTCTGTTAGAGTCTGGACGTAAAGTTCCTGATTGGTCAAACCTTCTTACAGTTAGGACCACAGTCAAAATCCCCTCTCGATTCTCCCAATGAACGAGAGGTCCACAAATCAAGCGATCAAACCTTCCTACAGTTAGGATCGTCTTAAACCTTCCATTCGGTCAAACCTTTCTACAGTTAGGACCAAAACCAAAAACCCCTCTCGATTCCTCCAATGAACGAGAGGTCCACTTTCAAATCGAGTGATCAAACCTTCCTACAGTTAGGGTCACCTCAAACCTCCCACTTGGTCAAACCTTCCTACAGTTAGGACCAAAACCACGATTCATTCTCGATAAACGAGAAATTCATCTTTAGTTCGATAATCAAACCTTCCAACAGTTAGGATTATCTGAATCTTTTCGATTCTCGGAGTGGAGATCCCACTCTTAGTTTCACCTTTCCGGATTCTGCGGGTGGAGATCCCACCTTGAGTCTCCTTTCCAGCTGAAGATAGAATATAAAATTCTTCGTCTTCAGTGTCGGGAGATAGAATATAAAATTCTTCCTCTCCCATTTTGGGTTCGTCTTTGCCCCAAGAGAAGACACCAACCTTTTCCAAGAATTTGTCAATCTAGGATTCATCCTAGGAAGTATATCCCGAATCCTAAGCAGGGATAAGTCTGTGCCTAACACACGCTGCCGGTTTAGTCTTTCACCGATTGAAAAAGACACCAGAATTCTAGTCTGGGGAATTTGATCCCGAAGCCTAAGCAGGGATAAGTCGGCGCCTAATACGCGCCGCCGGTTTGTCTTTTACCGTAAGAAAATGACCAAGTCTACGTATTCAAATTCGTAGCATTAAGTTTAAAGGGGTTCATCCCTTTAGCACAACGTTACTTGTGAAACGGACCTAGATAATTCACAAGCTAGCCCGATTTAAACGGTAGTCGGTAAAGGCTAGTCAAATCTATTGAAGGCTGGGGGTTAGCCAAAAATCCTAAAATCAACGCCGGACAACGCGTAACCCTAGGTCAATGCCGGACAACGCGTAACCCTAGGTCAACGTCGGACAACGCGTAACCCTAGGTCAACGCCGGACAACGCGTAACCCTAGGTCAACGCCGGACAACGCGTAACCCTAGGTCAACGCCGGACAACGCGTAACCCTAGGTCAACGCCAGTCAACGCGTAACCCTAGGTCAACGCCGGACAACGCGTAACCCTAGGTCAACGCCGGACAACGCGTAACCCTAGGTCAACGCCGGACAACGCGTAACCCTAGGTCAACGCCGGACAACGCGTAACCCTAGGTCAACGCCGGACAACGCGTAACCCTAGGTCAACGCCAGTCAACACGTAACCCTAGGTCAACGCCGATCAAATGCGTTGCAATCAATACTCCAAAGAGTATACGAGTATAAACTGCTTCTTAAAACTCCAATGGGTATACGAGTTTAAACTGTTTCCCACCCTCGACGGGAAGTTCCTGGAGAATATCGTATACAATATTCTTAAGGATAACCCGGCGACCTCCGATAAGTATATGAGGCTAAACTAACTTTCAGAACTCCCAAGAGTATACGAGTATAAACTGGTCCTCTCTGCTTCAAATGCATGACTGTTGATCAATGTCTGTCAAGGCGTCACCAGATGGGAATTTCCCAGCAATGATGACCAACTCGACGTCAAATCAACGACGCCATTTAGTTTCAAGATTTCAACAGCGGTCAGACGATAAACGCAGAGCCGTAAAAACTTCATCTATTCGACAGAACTCTGAATAGATTGAGGGCTGAAGGAGTCAAGAAATGAAACCCATGACAGGTCCTTCTGCAAATATAGCCTATCATATCCAAAGTATTTCAGGCTCCTCTATAAAAGAAACGAGACTGAAACACTTTGGAGGGGGTATCTGTAGGCATTAAAAAGTGCCCATAGGTCCTCAAACACAGTGCAAGACAAGGAAAAGACGATAAACGTTATTATCCAAGTCAAAGGAATTCATCCAAAATCAGCAAGGCGACGAAGCGTACGCAAAACAAAGAAGCTGGAAGAATCACGAAACATTGCTTAGAAGCTTGAACAGTGCCGAGTCACCAAATGCTGACTCACACAGTTCCGAGTCACCAAATACTGACTCGCACAGTTAAGAAGGCGAGGTGCTGTCAAATTGACCAGTTAACCACGAATTTCAGAGGAGAATCATCAGATCTTGGCGAATACTTTCATAAAGAAAGTCCTTCGAAAGGTTTGTGATTCTTTCCCTTTCTTTCCTCCGGATTAAATTTGGTTTTAATCTCGAGAAGAGCCACAATCTCGCTTGGTCGTGATTGTTGCTTCCGCAATTATTTCCCTCGTGAAACAAGAGCGTAATTATATTGTCGATCGGCTTTAGTCTGCGGTGGTCCACGGATTAACCCCGGCACAGGCAAAGATCCCACGCAAAGCAGCGGGAGATAAACTACTGCTGCGTTTTGTTTGATAAAGTTGTAATCTTTATTTTTTCGTTGTGAGAAGATCTTATAAAAAGATCAACTCTCTTTTCAGTTTGAACTTGTAATCGATAAACGGTGTAACATGTTTGAAAACAATGGAAAAGGCAACTTTTGACACAAACAGTCCCGCTAATCTCTGGCCTAAACTCTAACTGAATAAGGGTGAGAAGATCTTTATACAATGAGCACCTCAAAGCCGCAATCTGATATCGACGCTTCCTACTCAAAGCATCTGCCACGACGTTCGCCTTCCCCGGATGATACTGAATCGTGAACTCGTAGTCCTTGATAAACTCAATCCATCGTCACTGCCTCTGATTAAGTTCCTTCTGTGAGAACAGGTACTTTAAACTCTGATGGTCTGTGAAAAGCTCGAACTGAACTCCATATAAGTAGTGTCTCTACGTTTTCAGCGCGAATACTACCACTGCTAACTCCAAATCATGAGTGGGGTAGTTCTGCTCATGTACCCTCAACTACCGTGAAATGTATCCTACTACTCTCTGAGTTTGCATCAGAACACCTCCCAAACCTGCTAACGACGCATCCGTGTACACAACAAATGTCCTGTCACTGCTCGGAATGGTAAGAACCGGTGCTGTAGTCAACTTAACCTTCAAGGTATCAAAGGCCTTCTGACACTCCATGCTCCAAGTAAACTGTACACCCTTTTTCGTAAGGCGTGTGAGTGGTATTGTAATCTTCAAGAAGTTCTGAATGAACTTCCTATAATATCCGGCCAAGCCCAAAAAGCTACGAATCTCGGTAACCGTCTTCGGTGGTTCCCAATCAATCACTACTGAAACCTTAGCTGGGTCTACCGCTATGCCATCTCTGCTAACAATATGGCCAAGAAACCTGACTTCAGAAATCCAAAACTCACACTTGCTGAACTTAGCATATAGCTGATATTCACGCAAGGTCTGCAAAGCCAAACGTAGATGCTGCTCATGCTCCGTCTCTGATCTCGAGTAGATAAGAATATCATCGATAAACACAATCACGAACTGGTCCAAAAATGGGCGGAAGACTCGGTTCATCAAATCCATGAATACCACGGGTGTATTGGTCAACCCAAATGGCATAACCAGAAACTCGAAGGACCCATATCGAGTCAGAAAGGCGGTCTTGGGAATATCCATCTCCCGGACCCACAACTGATGATAATCAGAATGAAGACCAATCTTCAAGAAATACTGCACTCCCTGCAGCTGATCGAACAAGTCATCTATCCGAGGCAAAGGATATCTATTCTGGATAGTGACCTTGTTCAACTCACGGTAGTCGATACACAATCGCATACTACCATCCTTCTTCTTCACGAAGAGGACCAGCGCTCCCCACGGAGAATGACTCTGACGAATAAAGCCCTAAACTAAAAACTCATCCAAATGGGTCTGTAGCTCCCTTATCTCAGCAGGTGCCATGCGATAGGGTGCTCGGGATATCGGGGTTGTGCCCAGCTGTAACTCAATACAGAACTCAACCTCTCTTACAGGGACCTTGTTCAACTCACGGTAGTCGATACACAATCGCATACTACCATCCTTCTTCTTCACGAAGAGGACTGGCGCTCCCCACGGAGAATGACTCATACAAATAAAGCCCTGAGCTAACAACTCATCCAACTGGGTCTGTAGCTCTCTCATCTCAGCAAGTGTCATGCGATAGGGTGCTCGGGATATCGGGGCTGTGCTCGGCTGTAACTCAATACATAACTCAACCTCTCTCATAAGAGGTAACCCAGGTATGTCCTAAAAGACATCCTGATAATTTGAGACGACTCTAGTCTCACATATGTCAACACTCTACTCCCGAAGCATCACCTCCTCGGTGTACGCCAGTAATGACTCCGCAAACTGGTTCCCCTGAGAGGTTGCCACAACTAACTCGGACCCATCGGACGCCCGCAACTTGACTGTTTTCGCAAAATAGTCAATACTGACATGGTAGGAAGATAGCTAATCCATACCCAGAATAACATCGAACTCTGACATGCTCAACACTATCAGATCGACAACAAACTCAGACTCGTCTAAGCTGACAATACAACTCCTACAAATGCTCTCCAAGAGCGACATCTCACCTAAAGGGGTGGAAACTGACAAAGGAGTATCTAGAGGCTGAGCTACTAGCTGGAGTCTACTCATAAAAGCACAAGATATCTGAATCGAAAAGAATACGAGCTGGAAGAGAGTTCACCGAGAACGTACCCTCCACTACGGCCCCGCTCGCTCCATGATCACGAGAGACTACTGCATAGACCCTACCGATGGCCTAAACCTGCTCCGCTGCTAGAGGTGGAGCATATGGAACTACCTGTCCCTGAGGGACCTCCTACACTGCACGAATCTGCTCCTCAATCTTCGGTACCACTGGTGGTGCCTCTAGTCTCGCCTGCTGACCCTGACCTCGGCCCTGGGCTCTGTTCTGCTACTGATTCTACCCTCTCCCTTGCTGGGCTCCTGCTGGTGCACTGCGACATTCTGATGCTTTATGCCCAATCTTACGGTAGTTATAACATGCACCCTAAAACTTGCGCTGCTGGGGCGCTCTCTGATCATGCTGAGGTCCTCTCCTATGAAGGCCTTGCTGCTGCTGCTGGGTCCTGGAAATGATCTCTTGTTCTTGCCCTTATCCTTGTTGTTTCCCTCTTTGTCCTTCTGGAACAAGGCTGACTCATTCTCCTGAGAGATGGCAACATCCGCTACCTCCCGAACTGAATAAAACCTCCTAGAAACGAGGTATCGACGAAGGCTGGGGCGAAGTCCTGCTAAAAACATCTGAGCCTGACGCTCTCCGGTCTGCCACATGCCCGTGAAATGAAGCAGGCTCATAAACTTGCTCTCAAAGTCTGCTACCGACAAGTCTCCCTGAGACAATCTGGATAACTCGAGCTCTTTTCTAGCCCGTACCGAGGACAAGATAAACTGCTCATCAAAGAAATAGGTGAAGTCCTCCCAGGTGAGTGTCATCCTCTAATCTGGAGTAAACTGCAACCGATACCATCTCCCCGCATCCCCTTTGAGACTGTAAGATGCTAACCTCTGCTTCTGAACTGAAGTCACATTCAATATCTCAAGAATGTTACTCACTTCCTCTTTCTACTTATGTGCTGCCAGTGAATCTGACGATCCCTGAAACTCCGATGCTCTCATCTTCTGGTATCTCTCCACTAGACGGAGCCAAGTCTCCTGCTTTGCTGCTCCATCTGCAACTGCATGTGGTGTAGGTGCTGGTGCATTCCTCTGAAAACTCCCCGTAACTAGAAAAGCTGGTACAACCGGTGGTGGAACTACTGGTGATGGTGGTGGGGTGATGTGGCTCGTCACAAGCTCCTCAAAAGCTGCCATCCTAGCAGCTATGGGAGCCATCAGGTCTATCAAGTATTGGGAAGCCTGCTGCGGCTCGGGTGTCTGTTATGGCTCTGTCTGACCAGTTCTCTGGGTACTAGGTCTACCGCGTCCTGCCATCTGAGCACATGAGAGAAGGTTTATGAGTCTTCAAACAAAACATATATAGATCTCGTATCATATATCATTCATGCAAATACTTTTAATAGCATAAAAAAATTCATAAATTTTTTTTGAATACGTGTATATAACGCCCTCACTCATTCTAAAAATTTCTAACGGACTCTATACATGAAACTTAAGAAACTCTATTCTAACTTCACGACTCAACATAGGATGATTCTAAGGATATTAGAACTAGAGCTCTGATACCAACTGTAACACCCCTGGTTTCAACAAGGCTGCAGTCCGAGGTGAAACCAAGAATGTCAAACCTGTCATGCACTATATCGTGCAAAAACATGTTTCACCATCACAATAAGTATATATCTAGTGGAAACAATAACGGGTGTAGACACAAACAGGCAAAAGAAAATGTACGGCAGAAATATTAAACAATAGATATTCTGAAAGAAATAAGCACCATTGATATAAATCAAAAGAATCTCAGAAAAAGGAACAATATCTGAACTGAGTACAACTGTCTCGACATAGAACAAAGGACATGACAATAAGGCACATTGCCTTTACAAAACTAGAAATAACATCTCAATGTTCATAAACCAAGTCGTCGTGGAGTCCTAAACATAATCTGCTAATAAAATATCTATAAGTAGTAACTAGAGAAAATCCATCAAGCTACGACTCTCCGTGCACCTGGCTCGTTACCTGAAAGTGGGGAAACAACTAGCGTCAAAACGCTATAGCGAGTAACATCTCAACCAACCCCAAGGGAAGAGCTAGTTGGATAGAAAAATACCGATAATACATATAGATAGTCATAACTAAAATCTGAAATAAAAATGGTAGTTTGATATTTAGGAATTTACAACATGTGCGTGGAAGTCTTAACCATCCCATAAGCTCATATTGTAAATAGCTAACTATCAAATCCAACTATAACTTGGAGCAAAATCTCCATTTCGAACTATCTCAAAAATATCCTATCAAATGTCAGAATATTTGTTCAACTCTTGAACTTCCTCTACCATATGTTAGTTTAGGCAAATTTTACTGAATGTCCAACACATGGACTGCATGTAACCAATGTCCAACACATGGACTATAATATGATAAAGCCTAACACATGGACTGCACATGGGGTAGGTCCAACACATTAGCCGCAAAGCTACATATCCAACACATAGACTGAAATAAGCAAATGTCCCACACATGGACTATATGATCGAGGTCCAACACATGGGCCGTAATAGATAGGCGTCCAACACATGGACTATAATTGATTTCAAATTAAAAACATTTATATACTATTCACTCTCATGTCTCGGTGAAATAAACAAAGTCTCCTGTCTGTAGTCAACTCGTGAACACAATTCTCTGTGCTTAATAATACCAAATAATCTAGAAATCTAGCCAGCCACACGACGTATGCACAAAACAAAACAGGGCAGAAAACTAACTCGCGGTCGACCGTCGCGCCCAGCGTGGTCGACCGCACTAAGAACAGAAACTCACTTTTTTTTCTGTGCTCCCCAGCGGTTGAACCGCCGCGCCATGCACGATCGACCGCGATCGATGGTCGACCGTCGCACCCAGCGCGGTCGACCACAATTAAGATAAAAACTAAAATATGATCTGTGCATGATACGCGGTCGACTACCGCGCCACCCGTGGTCGACCACGAAGCAAAAAAAAAAATCCTATTTTTAGGTTTTTGTTCTAACTGATATCGATCTCGATCTTCGTGTGGTGTTTATATATACTAGCAACCCTATGCATGTGATTTAATATATCTGGAACATGGTATAAGTAGTCTAATCACTATAGACAAAAAGAAACAATTTAAAACATGCATATATATGACGAAACCTTCGAAAACAATTGTTTTTCTTTCAAAATTCTTGTTATACTAAACACTAGTTCAAAATCTGCACTTAGGAAAACGTGGGTGATCTGTATTAATCTGAAAACATGTTCTTTTGCAACATACAATATAAAGATCAACTTTTATACTCAAACTAGCATGTTAGGCTCAACAAAACCCGTGAAAAAACATCATTTAAAAGCATTTAAAACTGGGTGCAGGGTTGGGTGAGATGAAACTCGCCTGAGGGGTGATGAACAACTGTGGGTAAGGTCGTGAGGGGGTTCTCCTTCGCTGAACACCGCTGGATCTCACTCGAACTCCTCGAAATCCTCCAAGAATGGCCCAAAGAACAAGCTAGGGTTTGCAAGAGGGGTAGGGGGAGGCTGCTAGGGTTTTATGTGATGAAGAGGAGGCTCTCCCGAAATATTTAATATATATATAAGCTCTCAAACCCGACCCAAAACCCAACACAAACCGGATTGGGAAAAACCGTCTGGCCGCTGTGCGGTCAACCACTGCGCTACGCGTGGTCAACCGCACAGCAAAAATCTGCTGTGCATGAACCTATCGTGTGCTGGTCTTTTCCACTTGATTTCTCTCACATAATCATACTTATTTGATCCCAAAACACTTATTATCATACTCCTCTATGATCTAAACATATTTTTCACAATAAAAACTCATTTATTTAATTATACAGAGTTTTACAACTCACAGGTGGGATTTCATACAGGATACAAGCGACACAGCTGTTGACTAAACCGTGTATATGTTAGCCCTCTTGTTTTGATGATGTTTTACAACCACCATTATCGGTACTAATTGCTTATTGAGTGATAATATAGTTAATATATATATCAAGCATGTTAGTACCATACATAGAGGATTGGATGGAATATGAGCTACAACGATGATATCCATAGGAGGAGAAGGCATAGTGATGAAGTAACGTTTATTCAAGAACACCAAATGCAATAAGAAGCTTCATCAAACTCAAGCTATATAAAGACTCAAAGAATTGTATTCTATGTGAGGATATTAGCTAGTTTTTATTTTCTCTCTAGTGCTAGAATGTAGGCAAGTAGTTTAGATTTCATTTGAAGCAATTGGGAAATCACACACACGTTTTCATACTTATAGTTTTGAGCGTTTTCACAAAATATCATTTTTCACAAGTATGATGACTGTTTGCGGAAAAAGTCGCTGTATTCATTGCTGCATTCATTACAACTTTGATCGTTACAATGAAATAAAAAGATAGTCTTTTTATAAGACCGATACACAATGAAAACAAAATAAATGCAACTCCTTTCAAACAAACGCAAGAGCTGTTTGTCATCTCTTGCTTGCGTGGGTCTTTGGCCTGTGACGGGGACGTTGATATCCGTGGACCACCGGGGCAATCAGATCTATTCCGAGAAAATCGGGCAGAGCTTCGTCTATCCGCGGAGGGATATAGAAGCAGAACTTCGTCGATCCGCGTGAGATCTAGAAGCTATAAGCGTATACCTCGGCTAAAGCGAGGTATTAGCTCTTCTTAGTATTAACGCTAAAGGCTAATACTAAGGCTCGGACGGGTGATGAAGGCTCTGATCAAGACCTCTCCTCCTCTTGTTGAAGCACACGGGCACTCTTCACTGCAGCAGGGCTTCGCCAAGCTCTCCAAAAATCCTCCCCCTCTCTCTCTAGCCTTGCTCCAAGACAAAAGAATTCCAGCCCTTTGAATGAGGACCCAAGGGGTCTAACACCCCAGGGGTGTCCGCACAGATCTGAGACACCCTTGGGGTGTCTCCAAAAATCCGAGACCCCCCTAGGGTGTCTCGGATTTTCCGAGACACCCTAGGGTGTCTCGGAAATTCCGAGACACCCCTGGGGTTGTTTCGGGACACCCCAGGGGTGTCCGCACAGATCTGAGACACCCTTGGGGTGTCTCCAAAAATCCGAGACCCCCCTAGGGTGTCTCGGATTTTCCGAGACACCCTAGGGTGTCTCGGAAATTCCGAGACACCCCTGGGGTGTCTCGGAATTTCTGAGACACCCCTGGGGGTGTTTCGGGATTCCGAGACGTCCGTAGGTGCGTTTTGACTCGCAGTTATAGAATTTTTGGCAAATCCTCAGCCATCAACGGATTTGATTAGCCTTTACCGACTACCGTTTGAGTCGGGCTAGCATGCGGATTGTTTAAGTCCGTTCCGCATGTGACGTTGTGCTAAGAGAGTTAACGCTCTTAGTGCTACGATATTGAATACGTAGACTTCGTCTTTCTCACGGGAATAGACTACCCGGCGACGCGTGTTAGGCGTTGACTTTAGGATTTTTGGCTAATCCCCAGCCTTCAACGGATTTGATTAGCCTTTACCGACTACCGTTTGAGTCGGGCTAGCATGCGGATTGTTTAAGTCCGCTCCTATGTGACGTTTAAGCTAAAAGAGTTAACCCTTTTAGTGCTACGATATTGAATACGTAGACTTCGTCTTTCTCACGGGAATAGACTACCCGGCAACGCGTGTTAGGCGCTGACTTATCCTTACTTAGGATTCAGGATAAAATTCCCCGTGCGTGTGAGGCACGGATTATGGTGTTATTAATAACAACCTGCCACAATGTTGAATATGTGGTCTTTTGTCCTTTTTACGGTCAAAGACTAACCGGCCATGTGTGTTAGACATAGGCTTTGGGATTTTTGGCAAACCCCCAGCCATCAACGGGTTTGATGTGCCTTTACCGATTACCGTTTGAATCGGGCTAGCATGTGAATTATTAAAACCCGTTTCACATGTAACGTTGTGCTAAGAGAATTGCTTCTCTTAGACTTAATGCTATGATTTTGAATACATAGACTTCGTCTTTCTCACGGGAATAGACTACCCGGCAACGCGTGTTAGGCGTTGACTTATCCCTACTCAGGCTTCGGGATAAAATTCCCCGTGCATCGAGTGCCCGGATTTGACAATCGTGTCTTTTCTAAAAGCAAAGACAGATTGAGAAACGGGAGAGGAAGAATTTTATATTCTATCTCCCGGTGCTGAAGAGGAAGAATTTTATATTCTATCTACAGCTGGAAAGGGAACTTGAGGTGGGATCCCCCACCCCCAGAATCCGGAATGATGAACTGGGAGTGGGTTCTCCACTCCGAGCATCGGAAAGGTCCGAGGAGAGGAAGAATTTTATATTCTATCTCCCGGTGCTGAAGAGGAAGAATTTTATATTCTATCTACAGCTGGAAAGGAAACTCGAGGTGGGATCTCCACCCCCAGAATCCGGAAGGATGAAACTAAGAGTGGGATCTCCACTCCGAGAATCGTAACAATTCGGATAACCCTGACTGTCGGAAGGTTTGATTACCGAACTAAAGATGAATTTCTCGTTTATCGAGAGTGAATTGTGGTTTTGGTCCTAACTGTAGGAAGGTTTGACCAAGCAGGAGTTTGAGATGATCCTAACTGTCGGAAGGTTTGATCACTCGATTTGAAAGTGGACTTCTCGTTCATTGGAGGAATCGAGAGGGGATTTTGGCTTTGGCCCTAACTTTTATAGGTTTGACCAGAAAGCGAAGAGAGTGGAATACGGGTAGCAAAGAAAGTGCCAACCCATATTACCACTCAAAGGGGGACTTTAATGTTAGGCGTTTAGGACCTAGCATGTTAAGTCTGAGAAATGCCAATGACGGGCAAATGGAAACGTTGGTGGATCCACTGTCGTTTAATTTGATCAGCGGATGGTTTGGTGAGTAAAGATTAACCTATCAGAAGATTGGATCTCCTCTCACAAAAATAACTCATAAGAGTTAGAGAATAAGAAGAGACATTCTGACCTTCAGGGTTCGAATGTGAATTTCTTATTCATCATAAGAGTTAGAGAATAAGAAGAGACATTCTGACCTTCAGGGTTCGAACGTGAATTTCTTATTCACCAATTCCACAATGATTGGGTTATCCCTAAGAATACCCATGTGGTATTCTTTCGGGACCTTCCCGATGCATTGGATTATCCACCCCCAGCTTCTTTCTTGGAATGGGGCTCGACTTTGTTGTCCGACCGGGTTATCCTTAAGAATATTAGTGTAATATCTTCCAGGAACTTCCCGTCAATGGTAGGAAATAGTTTAGACTCATATACCTGTTGGAGTATCAGGGAGCAGTTTAACCTCTTATACCGGTAGGAGGAATGAGACGTATACTCGTCGGAGTTTCGAGAAACAGTTTATACTCGTGTACTCTTTGGAGTTTTGAGAAACAGTTTATACTCTTGTACTCTTTGGAGTATCAAGAAGCAGTTTATACTCTTATACTTATCGGAGTATTAAGGAGCAGTTTATACTCTTATACTTGTCGGAGTATTAAGGAGCAGTTTATACTCTTATACTTGTCGGAGTATTAAGGAGCAGTTTATACTCTTATACTTGTCGGAGTCTTGAGAAACAGTTTATACTCTTGTACTCTTTGGAGTACTGAGAAGCAGTTTATACTCGTATACTCGTCGGAGTTGTAAGAAGCAGTTTATACTCATATACTTATCGGAGTAATGCCGTTTTCAATTGGCTTACCCTAGCGTTATAACGCCGGCTTCAACCAAGGTCTGGATGCTATTCTTGAGAGCAAAGAGTATTGAGGAACAGTTTATACTCTTGTACTCTTTGGAGTAGTAAGAAGCAGTTTATACTCATATACTTATCGGAGTCTTGAGAAATAGTTTATACTCTTGTACTCTTTGGAGTATTGAGAAACAGTTTATACTCTTGTACTCTTTGGAGTATTGAGCAACAGTTTATACTCTTGTACTCTTTGGAGTATTGCCGAACAGTTTAACCTCTTATACCGGTCGGAGGTTTAAGAAGCAGTTTATATGGTACTCGCAGTACGTTGGGTCCGCAGAATCGCCATCTTCCTCCTGCTTCGTGATGGGCGGGAGCTTGATTTTGTTGTTTTCGAGAAGGGTCTCGAAGATAGCTGGAACGTCTTCGTCTTTGAACGAGTACTCGTTTTGGAGCGTCTCGTCCGAATTCTCCTGTTGTTCCCAGGACTGCTGTTGTGACGTTTGATTATCGTCAATAACCGTTGTAGGTACGTCCCCTTCATTATGAGGTACGAGATCCGAATCCGGAGGGTTGACCATTAGTTGGTTTCTTTCGACCTTCCGCCTTCTGATGAAGCGTTCAGCCTGTTCTCCTCGAGCCTTCAACTCTTTCCAGGTATTGAGCGGCTCTATTCCCATCACGTCCAAGATGTTAATGGACAAGTTGTTCTGACAAGTCTGCAAGAGGAATTCCTCCGTGACGGGATCCCTGCAGTTCATTGCCTGATTGCGGAAGCGTTTGATGAAGGTATCCACCGACTCTCCGCCTTTTTGTTTCTCGTCGAAGAGTGTCCTGATCGACACCTCGGTGTCATCATCGAAGAAATGGGCGAGAAACATGCCTTCCAAGTCCTCCCAGCTGTTGATGCTTCCGGGCTTGAGACGGCGGTACCAATCGAAGGCAGGCCCGCGAAGGGTGCCAACGAATGACCGAACCATCAAGGGTCCGTTGCCAGAGATCACCCCCAAGTGGGACTTGAAGTAGATCAGATGCTGAGTGGGGGAGCCTTTCCCGCCGAACGGCGTGAAGTTGATCAGGTTGAACTTCGCCGGATACGGGATCGAATCCCACTCTTTCGGGTAAGGATACGGAATGCCGGTCCTCCTCACCTCTCGAGTAGACATCAGGGCGTCGATTTTTCTTTCGAGCTCCTTCATCTTTTCGGCCTAATCTCTATCCTGTTTTGGACAGTTGTCGAGAGGAATAATACGGCCACCCCCAGTGTTATCATCACTGGTGGGTCCACCCCCAGCATTGTTATTTTTAGTGGGTCCACCCCCAGTATTCTTGGGCGGTGCATCGGCCATGACGATTTCGACCACCTCCGGATCGCTGTCGACTGCGGCGTTCTGGGTACGACGGCTGGATTCAACTAGCTGGTTCGACAAAGCTCGGATTCG
Organism: Asparagus officinalis; assembly: GCF_001876935.1. Taxonomy (NCBI): domain Eukaryota; kingdom Viridiplantae; phylum Streptophyta; class Magnoliopsida; order Asparagales; family Asparagaceae; genus Asparagus; species Asparagus officinalis. The sequence continues at coordinate 89,408,928 of NC_033800.1, forward strand.
TTGATCGTGCATTTGTCTCATCTCTTGCATAGCCATTTCCATTTCGAACTTGAAGATTTCCTTCTGCTTAGTCAGGGCCTCTTCAATGATTTTGGCTATCTGATCTGTATTGACCATGAGCACCTCTCGAGCTTGTCCTACGCTAGACGTTGTATCGTCAGAAGCGAGAGCAGAATAAGAATGTGAGGATTCATCATCGGAAAGGCCTCCTTCATGGATCCCACGATCGTTGTTATATCCGTCAGCTTCTAGCTGAAGCTGAGCTGGTCCTGAATTGACCCTGCTTCCTGGAGAGGAATTAGGGTCGGAACCATTTGAAATGATTGGGGATTTTCCTTTGTTGACCATGTTGATAGTGACTTCTAGGAGTTCGTCATCTCGATCAACCGATCCTCTTTGGTGGGAGTTTGATTTGGGCTTCGTTGTCCCATCGGAACTTCCCTCGAATATCGAGACCCTCTGTGGAGCGGTCTTGGGGCAGCTACAAGCTGATAATACTGCCCTGATAAGTTTGGTACACGGACAGTGAGAATCCGCCTCCCGGGTGTTTCTCTTTCGGGATTCATTCGCACCCCCAGCCCGATAGTACAACTCATCGACGTTGCCGTCGGAGTAACCTATCGGCTGCTCACATGGGTTCTCAGGTATAACGCGTTCGTCTGTCCGACGCGTCTTCTTCTGAGTAAACCGAGCTGGTTGTTGCAGAGTTCGATTTGTTAGGAGGTCGTGTACGACCCCCAGTCTGGATGTTGGCTTGAAGCTCCTTCAACGATCCCCAGCTTTCCTTGACAAGCGCTTTTCCTCGATTCTCGGGTAGAGCATCGATACGGTTGTTCAGAGGATTCCTAGACTTGGGGAAATCCACGCTGCGGTGGGGCTTTACCGAAGGTTCGGGACCTGAAATGGACGAATGTTGGAGAGCAATATTACCTGCTTTTACCTTAGGCGTTGATTCGTCCTTTGGCATCCAAACTCGTTCGGACCTCGGCGATCTCTTAACGACCTCTCCCTTTAGCATCTCTCGTGCTTTTTGGACCAGGGCTCGGGCATGCGCACGCAAGGCGCGACGCTTCTGGATTCGCTCCTCGAGAGTAGAACGGGTTCTTTTGACTTGAACCCATTTGTTCGTTTCTGCTTCGGAGGAGGGGCTGGTTGTTTGCCGTGGTTGCTCCTGGCGTTGCCTGGATTTTAGATCTACGTTATAGCGGATCCCATCCATCGGCTCCAAAGCTTCGGCCAGCTGTCGAGCAAGACGTTGACGCTGTCTTTGTCGTGCTCTCTTTGATAATGCCGGAGCGTCTTCAGAAGTCATCTCCTCGGCGGAAGAGGAATCCGGATCTGCGATCTCGACCAGGTTGGACGACGTGGGGACGTCGCGTGGTGCAAGTGCAGAGGCGGCAACGGGGTCTTGGATTTTTGAACCGAAGGACCTGCAATCATTTATGAAAGAGGTTACCTTTCTGTACCCGTTTGGAGAGGCGGATCTGGAGGAGGAGGAAGAGAGGCCTTCTTTGAACCGTTGTTGATCGAGCTCGTGTTCTTCATTCACCCCGATCTTGAGTGCTGGTTGCGTCACGACGGCGTCGGTTGCGATGCCGTTGGCTCCCACTGTGGTCGCCAGCTTGTTTGCGGAAAAAGTTGCTGTATTCATTGCTGCATTCATTACAACTTCAATCGTTACAATGAAATAAAAAGATAGCCTTTTTATAAGACCGGTACACAATGAAAACAAAATAGATACAACTCTTTTCAAACAAACGCAAGATCTGTTTGTCATCTCTTGCTTGCGTGGGTCTTTTGCCTGTGACGGGGATGTTGATATCCGTGGACCACCGGGGCACTCAGATCTGGTCCGATAAAATCGGGCAGAGTTTCGTCTATCCGCGGGGGATTTTAGAAACTCTGAACCTCGTCGATCCGCGTGGGATCTCAGAAGTGTAAAGCTTATGTCTCGGCTAAGACGAGGCACTAGCTCTCCTTTGTATCACCGCTAAGGGCAACACTAAGGGAAAATAGAAAGGGGAATGAAGAAGGGCTTGGGGTGTCTCCAAAAATCCGAGACACCCCTGGGGGTGTTTCGGGATTCCGAGACGTCCGTAGGTGTATTTTGATCGTTTCCCCGTAGATTCTTCGTACGGACTCGGATTTGAGTGCTTCCGGGTGCGTTGGATGCGTGACGAAGAGTTCGATCCGCTCTGATGGTTGGATTGTCTTTAGAGTGGTCGAGGCAAGGAGGGCATTGTCCTTTTTTGTGAGCGGTGCCGGGCTTCCGTTTGGCACGGGTCTTCGTTGTTCCGAAATCCTATCCGCTCACGTGGCTCGTCAATTCACTTCAATCGTTCATCGACGTCAATTAGGCTCATGTGGGTCGGATGGTGATGTTCATTGTCGCTCGTTAACATTGAACCGGCTGTGGAGAACTATAGGCAATTTTCGATGCCTACAATGACCTATTTGCAAAATTCATTTTCCAAACAATTTGTTTTTAGTGTTAAAAACATTTTACAAAGTTTCATAATTTTTGGAAGTCAATTAAATATTTTACAGATTTTTTAAGAGAGTCAAAAATAGTATTTGCATGTGTATCAGTTTGCGGTCGACCGCTCTTAAGTTCTTTTCTGAGTGGGCAGCAGAAACTTTCACGGTCGACCGTCATGGTCGACCGTAGAAGTCTTTGGAAATTTTCCAAGTTTCAAAGCTGGCTCGCGGTCGACCACGAAAATTGTACAGTCGACCGTCGCTTATTCAAACGGTCTTTTGGGTACAGATTTTAGCACCGATTTTTCCAGGATTTGGGGGATTAAGGTATGAGTTTAAACAGCTGTATTTTCTCCTATTTAAACCCCCTATACTCCTTCTTCCTCAAGTGTCTCAAGCTTTTGAAAAATCAGAGATCTGTTTTACTGAGAGCTAAATTTTTCAAACCTGATTTTCTCTGTTTTCAGTTTCACTTCCCAGCTTCAGTGTAATCTTTCTCCTTGCCATAGGGACATTGTAAAGAGAGAGTTTTTACACCATTACTACTATTTAGAGCTTGATCTTGTGAAGATCAACTGTGTGGGAGTATGATCTTGTGGTGATCAACTGTGTAGTTGTGAGATCTTGTGGAGATTATTGTGTAAAATAAGTTCTAGCTTCCAAACCGGGTTGTGTAGTGGATTCTCCTCGAGAGTGGGGAGCGGGGACGTAGGTCAGCGGGCCGAACCTCGTTAACACATCGTGCGTCACTTGGATAACGATTTCTCACTCTATCTCCTCTATATTTGTTGTTCATTATTGTGTCCAAACCGGGTTGTGTAGTGGATTCTCCTCGAGAGTGGGGAGCGGGGACGTAGGTCAGCGGGCCGAACCTTGTTAACACATCGCGCGTCACTTGAATAACGATTTCTCACTCTATCTCCTTTACATTTGTTGTTCATTATTATGGTGTATTGCTTGCCTTATTTTTATTGCATAATTATAGCCTTAAGACACTAATCACCCCCCTCTAGGGTCCAATAATTAGTATCAGAGCTTGGTCTCTATATTAGTTTTTGGTCTAACCACCTTAGAGAAAAGATCTTATGGAGGCTTCAATGAATGTGCATATGTTAGAGGGATAATCAACCACTAGACCATCACTTTTCACCGGTAGTAATTTTGCTTATTGGAAGGCTAGGATGAGGATTTACCTTCGTTGCATTGATCTTAACATTCTAGAACTCATAGAGAAAAAATATGTAGAAAAACCCAAAGTCAGGAATATGACCGATGGAGAAAGGCACCAAGCCAATCTCAATGCAAATGCCATGAATGCCTTAATTTGCGGTCTTTCCCCTAATGAGTATAATAGGGTTTCCACGTGTGCAACCGCATATGAAATATGGGTGAAATTGTGTATTACACATGAAGGAACCCCCCAAGTTAAGGAATCCAAAATTAGCGGGCTTATGCATAAATATGAGTTATTTAAGATGCTTCCTAATGAATCCATTGATGCTATGTTTTCTCGCTTCACTAACATAATCAATGAATTGCATGGTCTTGACAAGAAATTAACTATTCAAGAGACGAACTATAAGATCCTTTGTTCATTGACTATAATATGGGAACCCAAAGCTACGACCATAGAGGAAGCTCATGATCTCACCACTCTAACTCTCGATGGCCTCATTGACAAGCTTAAGGTTCATGAGAAAAAGCTCAAGGGAAAGGACAAGGAGGAAGTGCCCCCACGGGAAGTTGAGGAGCCATCACCAAAGATGAAGACCATAGCTCTCAAAGGAGCTAGTGACAACTCCTCATCATCATCGTTGGAGAGTAAAATTGATTTTTCTAGAGAAGTGGCTCACCTCTCTAGAAGAATTTCTAGACTCATTAAAATGAACAAGAAGTTTAATCCCCGATCTAACAACAAATTTTCTTCACGTGTAGGAAAATATTTTGAATGCAATGAACCAGGTCATATCGCCAAAGATTGCCCCAAGCTCAAGGAGAAATACATGAAATACAAGAAGAAGAAAGCCATATATGCCGGATGGGAAGAATCTGAACCAAGTGATTCGGATAGCAATGAAGAAGGAGCTAAACTTGCTCTTCATGATCCCAACATTTGCTTCATGGCCTATGAAAAGGAGGTAGTTTTCGACACCGAAAGTGAATCATTTTATATGCAATGTGATCTAGCTACGGCTTTAAAAGAATTGAACGTTGAGTTTAAAAGGATGTCAAATAGAATTCTCTTCCTTTAAAAAGTTACATGCTTCTTGTGATGCCAAACTAGAACAACTACAAACCTCTCTTGCATTAAAAGATGAATTGCTAGGGGATCTTGATTTTGAAAACAAACAATTAAGATCCAAGATTGAAAGACTAGAAATTGAGAGTGGTAGGATTAGACCCACTCATGCTTATGCTAATCATCATCACCAGGGTATAAATAGATTTCATAGATCTTATGCTCCTACACATAAGAGAAATTTTGTGTACACATATTTCATGAAACGTGGTCATATTTCTACTCATTGTAGGATCAAAGATAATCATGATTTTTATGGCATGACATGGGTACCCAAAGGTACCAAGGTTACTAACCACCAAGGACCCAAGATTTGGGTACCTAAAGTTACTACACCTTCATCTCTTGTAGGGAACATCACGACAACGACGTAGAGAGATGTGATACCTTGATAGTGGTTGCTCACATCATATGACGGGCAACAAAGAGCTATTTACAACCCTATCAAGGATTGAAGGAGGTAGCGTGACGGGCAACAAAGAGCTATTTACAACCCTATCAAGGATTGAAGGAGGTAGCGTCTCCTTCGGTGGTGGAGAGAAAGGTAAAATCATTGGTAAAGGATTGAAGGAGGTAGCGTCTCCTTCGGTGGTGGAGAGAAAGGTAAAATCATTGGTATTGGATGTGTTGGTAAGACACCCTCGCCTGTTATAGAAGATGTTTATTTGGTTAATGACTTGAATCATAATCTTCTTAGAATTAGCCAATTGAGTGATAAAGGTTTTGATATTTCTTTTAAACCGGATAAATGCATTATTAGTATGAATAAAAAAAATATTTTTGTTGCTAATAGAAAATCTAATGTGTACATTTTTTAGATGAATGAATTAGTGAATCAAGATGTAAAGTGCCTTGCGGTAATTGATGAAAACCCTTGGATTTGGCATAAAAGGCTTGGACATGCAAACATGGAATTGATATCCAAATTGTCCAAGAGGAAACTTGTTAAAGGATTGCCAAACTTGCATTTCATCAAAGATACCATATGCGAAGATTGTGCTAAAGGTAAACAAACTAAGTCTACCTTCAAATCCATCAATGAGGTATCAACTTCTAAATCTTTGTAATTACTTCATCTTGATTTATTTGGTCCTATGCGTGTTACCTCTTTTGGAGGCAAACACTATGTTTTTGTTATCATTGATGATTTTTCTCGTTTTACATGGACCATCTTTCTTATAAGTAAAGATGGATGTTTTAAAGAATTTTCGAATCATGTTAAAAGAATTAAAAATAAAAAAGATTTGAAAGTTGTTAAAATAAGAAGTGATCATGGTGGTGAATTTCAAAATATCTTTTTCTATGATTTTTATGCGTATCATGGTATAACTCATGTGTTTTCTGCTCCAAGAACACCACAACAAAATGGTGTTATTGAACGAAAAAATCGAACCATACAAGAGATAGCACGAACTATGCTAAACTCTTTTAATTTGCGTAAATATTTTTGGGCGGAAGCCGTCAATATGGCTTGCCATGTTTTAAATTGTGTGTTGATTAGACCAAAGCTTAAGAAAACTCCTTATGAACTATTTTATGACAAAACTCCTTTTATTGGATATTTTCATATCTTTGGTTGTAAATGTTTTATTTTAAATACAAAAAATCACCATGATAAATTTGATTCTAAAATTGATGTTGGCATTTTCCTAGGATATGCACCTCGAAGTAAAGCTTATAAAGTCTTCAACAAACGAACTCTTATTGTTAAAGAATCTATAAACGTTACTTTTGATGAGACTAATATTGGTTTACAAGTTGGTTTGCCTAGGAAAGATGATGATGATGTTGAGGGGGGATTGGAATTTTTGCAAATAAATGAAACACCCTCAATAGATGTTCAAAAAGATGGGGAAAGCACAAACAATATTCAAGAGCAAGAACAAGAAGAACTCCCCATAGCATGGAAATTTGCATCAAATCATCCAAAGGAGCAAATCATTGGAAATCCCTCACAAGGGGTTCTAACTCGCTCAAAGGCTTTGAGTGAGTGTGGTAATGTTGCCTTTCTATCTCAATTAGAACCTAAGAAGATAAATGATGCTTTACATGATGGATTTTGGGTTTTAGCTATGCATGATGAACTAAACAATTTTCGAAGAAATGATGTTTGGAAACTAGTTTCTAGACCTAACAATGCTAGTGTAATAGGAACAAAATGGGTTTTTAGAAACAAACTTGATGAACATGGCATTGTAACTAGAAATAAAGCTCGTTTGGTTGCCCAAGGATACAATCAAGAGGAGGGCATAGACTATGATGAAACATTTGCACCGGTTATAAGGTTAGAATCTATTAGGATGTTTTTAGCATTTGCTAGCTTTAAAGATTTCAAATTGTTTCAAATGGATGTTAAAAGTACGGTTTTATAGAAGAGGAAGTATATGTTGAGCAACCCCCTGGTTTTATGGATCATGCTTTTCCTAATCATGTTTATCGGGTTTAAAAAGCTTTATATGGGTTGAAACAAGCTCCTAGAGCTTGGTATGCTCACCTCTCTAGTTTTCTTCTTGAAAATGGTTTCTCTAAAGGAAAAATTGATAATACTCTTTTTGTGAGAAAAAGGAAAAATGATTTTATTTTAGTGCAAATATATGTTGATGATATCATTTTCGATGCTACTAATGAATCTCTTTGCAATTATTTTTCTAAAGTTATGCAAGATCATTTTGAGATGAGCATGATGGGAGAGCTCACATTCTTTCTCGGGCTCCAAGTCAAGCAAACTAAGGATGTGATATCCATTTCTCAAAGCAAGTATGCTAGAGAATTGGTGAAGAAATTTAATTTGGAGAATTCTAAGCATGCACTAACTCCCATGAGTACAAGTGTCAAGCTTGATGCGGATGATAGTGGTGAGGATGTGGACTAAAAACTATACCGAGGTATGATAGGTAGTCTTCTTTATCTCACCGCTAGTAGACCCGATATCATGTTTAGTATGTGTGCATGTGCACGTTTTCAAGCTTCTCCTAAAGCATCTCACTTGATTTTCGTTAAGAGAATTATTAAATATGTTCATGGAATAATTGATCTTGGTTTGTTTTATCCAAAGAGCACCTATTTTGATTTATATGGTTTTTGTGATGCCGACTTTGCCGGATGTAAGGTAGATCGCAAGAGTACGAGTGGAACATGTCAATTCTTGGGAAATTCTCTTGTTTCTTGGGCTTCCAAGAAATAAAATTGTGTTGCATTGTCCACTACGGAAGCGGAATACATTACCGCCGGCTTATGTTGTGCCCAAGTTTTGTGGATGAAACAAAGTTTAGTTGACTAAGATTTGAATTTTCAAAATATAAAAATCTTTTGTGATAACACTAGTGCTATCAATATTTCAAAAAATTCGGTTTTGCATTCTAGAACCAAGCATATTGATGTGCGCCATCATTTCTTACGCGATCATGTAGAGAGACAAGATGTATCCATTGTGTTTGTTGACACAAAATCTCAATTAGCGGATATCTTTACCAAGCCTATTGGTGAAGATGATTTTTGTCACATAAGAAATGGTTTGGGCTTATGTACTATGTGAAAGTTCTATTTGCTTGCTTGATTAGTTGCATTTCACATGCATTTCTGTTTATATTTTTTTTACCCCATTTTGATGGTGACAAAGGGGAAGAGAAATCTCCTCATTTGTGCACATAGTAAGGGGGAGCTCATAGATAGGGGGAGTTACTATCTATAAGCTATATTTATTTTACTCCTATATAATGGTTGGTTGTCATCATCAAAAAGGGAGAGATTGTTAGCCTTATTATTTTAATGATGTTTTACAACCACCATTATCGGTACTAATTGCTTGTTGAGTGATAATGTAGTTAATATATATATCAAGCATGTTAGTGCCATACATGGAGGATTGGATGGAATATGCGCTACAACGATGATATCCAAAGGAGGAGGAGGCATAGTGATAAAGCAATGTTTATTCAAGAATACCAAATGCAATAAGAAGCTTCATCAAACTCAAGCTATATCAAGACTCAAAGAATTGTAATTCCTAGTGTTAGAATGTAGGCAAGTAGTTTAGATTTTATTTGAAGCTATTGGGATATCACACACACGTTTTTATGCTTATAGTTTTGAGCGTTTTCACAAAATATCATTTTTCACAAGTATGAGGACCTATTCGCAAAATTTATTTTCTAAACAATTTGTTTTTAGTGTTAAAATTTTTTTACAAAGTTTCACAATTTTTGGAAGTCAATTAAATATTTTACAGATTTTTTAAGAGAGTCAAAAACAGTATTTGCATGTGTATCAGTTTGCGGTCGACTGCCACGGTCAACCGCGCCTGAGTTCTTTTCTGAGTGGGCAGCAGAAAATTCCCACGGTCGACCGTCACGGTCGACCGTAGAAGTCTCTGGAAGTTTTCCAAGTTTTAAAGCTGGCTCGCGGTCGACCGCGAGAATTGTACGGTCGACCGCCGCTTATTCAAACGGTCTTTTGGGTACAGATTTCAGCGCCGATTTTTCTAGGATTTGGGGGATTAGGGTATGGGTTTAAACAGCTGTATTTTCTCCTATTTAAACCCCCTATACTCCTTATTCCTCAAGTGTCCCAAGCTTTTGAAAAACCAGAGATCTGTTTTACTAAGAGCCAAAATTTTCAAACCTGATTTTCTTTGTTTTCAGTTTCACTTCCCAGCTTCAGTGTAATCTTTCTCCTTGCCATATGGACATTGTAAAGAGAGAGTTTTTACACCATTACTACTGTTGAGAGCTTGATCTTGTGAAGCTTAACTGTGTGGGAGTGTGATCTTGTGGTGATCAACTGTGTAGTTGTGAGATCTTGTGGAGATTGTTGTGTAGAAGAAGTTTCGGCTTCCAAACCGGGTTATGTAGTGGATTCTTCTCGAGAGTGGGGAGCGGGGACGTAGGTTAGCGGGCCGAACCTCGTTAACACATCGCGCGTCACTTGGATAATGATTTCTCACTCTATCTCCTTTATATTTGTTGTTCATTATTGTGGTGTATTGCTTACCTTATTTTTATTGCACAATTATAGCGTTAAGACCCTAATCACCCCCCTCTAGGGTCCAACAATATATGCGTTGGTATTGGGATATCACACGTAGATGGATCACGCGTGACCCACAACCATCAGCTGGACACATGCCACGCCCACCGACAGACAGTTACATCCCTAGTGGAATGATCGAGAGAGATTATGTAAGTTTCTAAGCTACATTATAATATTTTTATTGAGTTGGTACTTAATAAATTGTTTACCTCGCAGATCCGTGCTTTTGATAGCATTGAAGGTGATATTGATGCACACATGCCTGAGATTCAGGATTCGGTGGCGTTAGGACTCCTCAGCAGGATCAAGAAGACAATAGCACAGATGTTTCATAAGACTCACGTCGACAAGTTTGCAGGCTGTGAGGACAGGTCTTGATCATTTGGGCAAGCGTACACGTGACGACAACGTACACGTGACGATGAAGCCAGCACTTCGCATGCTGATGGAACCGGCACTTCGCACCCTTATAGAGAGGGAGAGGAAGGATAGGATCTATTTTGGGTTGTATGTGAGCTTATTTTGTCAAAATTTGTAACTTTTATGAATTTTCAAATACTATACTTTTGTGGATCAGTTATTGTTTATATATGTACTCTTTGTGAGAATTGTTTGATTCGTGTTTAATTCATGGTAGAATTATGTATATATTGTTGTAATTCAGTGTATATGGGATCAATTATTGTTAACATGTAAATATAACGTATATGAGGTACGTTACGTACAGAACATGCACAGGCTGCTGTGCATGTTTGTAAAATCTACAACTCCACGGGAGTTGAACTCCCGTGGAGTTGCAGTCGAAAATTTTCTGAGAGTTGGCTCTCTGAAAATTGGACTGAAACACCACGTGAATTCAACTCCTGTGGAGTTTTTGGCATGTTACAAACTTCACGGGAGTTGAACTCCCGTGAAGTTTGTTCAGCAAATACAACTTCACGGGAGTTCAACCCTCGTGAAGTTTGTTCAATCAACAAAATTTCACGGGAGTTGAACTCCCGTGAAGTTTTAGCAGATTGTTAAAAATCTGCTAAACTTCACGGGAGTTGAACTCTAGTTAAGTTTCGGAATTTTTTTTCTTCAAAAAACGACATGGTTTCAGCGCCAGGACTGAAACCAGGTCGGTTTTTGAAATTAAGTGCAAAAGAGGTCGGTTTTTGGGATTAAATGTTGAAAGGGGTTGGTTTTAAAAATTTGTCCGAATATTTATAGATCCATTCCCGTTTTAACAACTTCGAGTAGGGAGTAGGTGTATTTTATTGTTATTTGATATATTTTACTGTAAGCGGTTAGATATTCAGAGTACTTAAATTCTTAAACCATTTTTTATGTTGCTCTCGCGCTTTGCTCGTTAACTATCTAGATCAGTCTGAAGTGTCACGCCCACACGTTTTCTTCACATAGGTACTTACAAATAAATTTCGTCCTGTATCGAAACACCACGGTAAAAACTTTCCACAGTCGTGCATCTACGAGAGCAATGTCTGTGATATTTAATATTAAGAATGCTCAAACCATTGTGCTCTCTTTACGTAATCAAAACGTTAGAGCTCCAACTAAACGATGACCATAACAGACCAGAAAAAATCTCTTCAAATTTGATCAAAATCCTCCTTAACAAGTCACTCAAGAAGAGGGAAGAGACAGAACACCACCAATTAACACGCATCTTTCCGAACTTGCTTGTGGTTTATTCTCAAATATATCAAACTCTGTTATATTACAATGATACAATCCCACGCAAGCTCTACGAGAGGCTTACGTAACTTATTACATCAATTTGTCCAACCCCATCACCAACCACAATCCATATTAGTACTCAAAAACAGAAGATAAAGAGACTTGGAACACGAGAACGAACAACTCACATGGACAGAGTTTACTTTTAAAGGTAAATCAAAAGATCTTCAACCCCTTTCTTCTTCTGTTTCTTCACCAACGGGTCGATCACACTTGTCCAAGTTTTGTAGTCAAGAGCAGAGCCAGCATCAGGCAGAGCAAATCCATTGACAAAGAAGAATGGTGTACCATATACACCTCTTGAACACCCATACTAGAAAAAGAACAGTAGTATATATTAAAATATAGAAATCTCAGCAAATACTTACGGTGAAAGGTTAAGAATCAAGGATAATCGTTTACCTTGAATGAGATTCTTGCTGCTGCATCAGTACTCTGGTCTTCAAAACCAGATTTAAACGCAGGTAAAAAGGAATTTCCAACGGTCATAACAGCGAAATTCGCCATGTCATCAATTGTAGATGCCCTGGACTGGTTGTGAGTTTGTGCATTCGAATACCTCACCTGTTGTCTCGGTTAGTGAGTTGCACGGATGCGAGAAAAACTGAGGATAGTATTGCAAATTTAGTGGACATTGTTGGACATTTTGACCAAATAAACCAAGTCAAGCCCAAATATTTGTGGGGTCTGGGATCCAATAACCCACTTCTCAAAGGTGGATTTGTAGAGGGGACCGTGGAGTTTGTTATTTGGTTGAGAAAAATCTGACAGGGAGGCAGCTTATTTGTGGAAGATTTGGTTAGAGGCAAAACTCTATAAAAGGAGAAGAAACTCGGTTGGTCAGAGGTAAAACTCTATAAAAGGTGAAGAAACTCCTTTGTGATACACAATGAGAAGTAATCTGATCAATAAAACCCCATGTAAACCGTCTCCCTCCCTTTCTATTAGATATTCCATATTCACTAGTCAGACCATGAAATTAATCATCTAATCAGATATGAGATATCACAATATCATAGCTTTGTTCCTATTTGCAATACTTTTAGGTGTAAGAAAGAAAATTTGCAAAGTGCTACAGAAAATTAGCGTTTAAGAATGTAATACCAGTCGGGTTCAAGGTGTTTTATATCTGATCTAGAAATCAAATCACGTTACATGGAAATTAAAAATATGTACCCAGATGATCCAAGCACTGAAGTATAGCAAAAATTGCTTCATTGAAAAAATCAAGATGGGTTTTATTTAGTCTCCTCTTTCATAAACCTATTTGAACTAAGCCCCTCATCTGAAGAAGTTACGTCTAGGCATGTTGACAATGTTGCAAGTATCATCTCATATGTCACGCTAAAGCTATGAACCATAGCCCAGTAATATGGGAATCCGAAAACGCATCACACATATTCTCCGGAATAGAATGCACCTATTTTGCGATAGGTTCTAGCCACATCACGTGCCAAAAAGATCACATCACATATCAGTGCATCCAATACCATATGACAGGAAGAAACACGTCACCAAATAGTGTACCTTTTAGGGTTTTTAAACCATTGGTAATCTATGTTTCAATGACACATCCCTTGTATCAGAATGATATTGGTATAAACTTGATCACTTGATCAAAATCAATAAATACTTCCAATTCAACAAAAGAGTGTAAAACTCATCATATCAATCAAAACAGCTTAAAGAATTCAATTTATTGTTATTATTGATTTTAAATACCAAATCTTGAAAATGCGTAACACTGTCCCAAATTCATTTAAATTACTTCTTTCTCCAATAGCTTTCAAATAAAACAATAATCACATTTATTTGATAACGATGAATCTAAAATCCTTATTATATATTACACGGAATCAAATTATGTGGATAAACCACAATAGCACAGATCCAATCACATTATATACATACATACATAAACATATCTATGTATATACATATACATATATATTTGTACATATACATATATGTATATATGTGTGTGCATGTGTGTAGTAGCGATATGGTGAGATGGTGAGCTCAATTTCTTAACATGAGCTAGCCAATCTCCACCATTGGATTTAATCCAATGGTTATATCTATTACTAGGTCATTTAATTAATTAGAAGTAGACCCCACTATTATCAGACTTTCTATGTTAAGGATCTCACATAGATCTCCCTTCCAATAATGAGTCATCTATGTGCCCTATTCGAATTCCACCTAACATGCCGATGTGCTTCTATCTTCTTCGACCTCTAGCCTCAAAATCCAGGTTATTATCATGGCCATTAACATCCACAAGTCAAATTTAATAGTTAGAGTGCTTTTTATTCTTTGTGTAACAATCAGCAAGGCTCCTACATAATTCGTGAACAGTATTTCCGAGGAAGTCGATGATGATGCAACCATGATACCTTATTCTAATAACTTGCAAAAAAATGAAAGAATTGGAACTGATCAGTATTTTCACTTATTATATATGTTTTTCAAAGTATTGAGAAATTTTGACTTTGCAAGGATATTTGCAAAAGATTTTTTACAGCATCAATGATTCGGCATTGAAGACAAGGAAGAAAGGATAGCGACATTGAAGAGAAGAAAGAAAGGAGAGCGCCTTTGGAAAGAAAAACTTTAGGGATATCACTCGTTCATAACAAAAAATATGAGTGGGGTCCATTGTTTTAAATTAACCATCTTGATAAAATCCCTAACCATTAATTTAGATCTAATGGCCAACATTGGCTAGCTCATGTTAATGATTTCATACTTTTTTAAACAAGATACCAATATTCAATCTAATATAATACTCATGTGATTTATATTTTAAAAATAACTAGTGAGAAATGCACTCACATCTTAACCGATTGAGTGTCCAATTTCGCTCCCTTCCGACATCAATAAAGTTCTTTAGTATAAAACTAGAGAGTTGATACCAATTTAAGTAGACTTATACTACATGGTTATTATTGATATTAGAAATTTATTATATATTCCTCTAGTAAAGTATCAAATAAATATGGTACTACTAGTACTATTATATTTGGCAGAATATAGTCTCAGGAACATTTTCCTTAGAGATTACTAGGTGGATGGCGGCAAGGTCCTCATCGGATCTAGTGTTTTTTTAATCAACCAATCTTATTCCATAGTCACCATTCAAAACAAAATCAAAACCTCTTCATCATCATGAACCAACCTAGAGAGATTTAATTAGGCAAGGAGGAAAAGGATTACAACTTAGGGCTTGAGTTGAAGTGTTTTTTACCCTTTTCTATTTTTACTTTCTTGTAGTTCTTCTTATCTTCCCCTTGAGAAGGTGCTACACTCTCTTTCTAATGGTAAAAAGATATCTACCTATTGAGGTGACAATAATCAAGCAATGTGATTACTTGCTAGGGTTTACCACACTCCGCCTCCTAATAAAAAAATTCGCCCTTGAAACTTGGCATAACTTGATTCTCGAAGTTCTGGTCCTCTCGGATATTTCTCCCGTACAGAATATTCGGTCTCCTAAGTGGCTTCCCTTTTAGAGTGATGTTTCCATTGTACTTTCACATATCAAATAGTTTGATTGTCTAAGTACTTGTTCTTGGGAGCCACCATACACTCTGGTTTCTCTTTGTTATTCAAGTCTAGCTTGAGTCTGCCAACTTTAATTCGATGAGCTCATTTGTGTCTCTCTTATGAATTTTCACTACATTAATATGTAAAATACATCATGCACTCCATCAAACAATGGAGGCAAATAAACTTGTACGCTACTTAACGAATTCGTTTAAAATTTTCAAAAGGGTTGATGAATCTTAGACTTAATTTTTCTTGGATAATCTTCTCACTTCACAAGTAGGAGAAACCCATAAGGAAACATAATCACCACAAGAAATTCAAATTCTCTCCTACAGTTAGCATAGCTCTTTTGTTGGCTTTGTGGAATTTGAATGCAATTCTCTTGTTAAATATTGTTTATGGCTTGTTGCACCATTTCTGATCGAAGAAGTCTTCTCTCTCCAACGTTTTCCAAATGGATAAGAAACTTACACTTCCATTTAGAAGCTCATACGGAGCCATATTAATACTAGATCGATAGATGTTGTCGTATGCAAATTCTGCTAAAGGTAAATAATCTTCACATGCTCCTTTCATTTCAAGCATACAACATCTTAACATATCCTCTAGAGTTTGAATTATTATTTTCGATTGGTCATCTGGTTCTAGATGGTAAGTTGAGCTAAAAAGTTAGTTTAGTCTATAGAGTCCTATGTATAAACATAGAATCCCTGATTGATACTATGGATTAAACGTGACTCCTAGTATCAAACAAATTTGATGATCGAACCACTACCTATTTGAGTTAGTATCCAAGACTATACTCTAAGGAAGATGGTCTTAGATTATATTCTAAATTGGCAAATACGGTAGTACTATAGATTAAATGTATTCCAATAAAGTAGGTTCTACTAACATATTTACCTAATACTATGGATTAAATGTGAAATTCAGTATCAAAGATTATGTACGAGGGAAGTATCTGAAACTTTTCAAGAAGTACAGTATATCAAGTTTGAAGAAGAAGTACAGTATATCAAGTTTGAAGATGAATTTTTTTATTAGAAGGGGAGGGTGTAGTATCCCTAGCAAATAATCAATTTCATTTCTCTTAAAAAGAGCAACCTACACAAATCACAAAATTTTAAGAGGTGTTACGCAAAACTTGCATATTCCATATTTTGCTCACCGCCACCTCATTGGTTGATGGCTCTTTGGCATTAAAAAGGAAGTGTGACACCTCCTCAAGAGGAAGATAAGAAGAGGAAAAAGAAAGTAAAAATAAAAAATAAAAATAAAGAAAAAAAATGAAAAACCTACCCGATTCTCCCCAAATCATCTACTTTTGCTTGAATTTGAGTAAGGATGAGAAAGGAAAGAGAAGGAGGAGTTGTCAAATTAACACTCCAACTTAAGCCCTAAGGTATAATCTTTTTTCTCATTTGACCAATTAAATCTCTAGCATGGTCGATGATGAAGTGTTGACTTTTCTTTGAATAAAGATTATAGAATAAAATTGTTTGATTTACCAAATGAGAGAAAACCCTAGATCCGATGAGCGTATGGCCATCACAAGCTAGGAAGGGCCGACGGCTAAGGTTGCAATAGTGGAGAAAAAGGGGGGGAAAAGGTATCCGACAATTGATGAAGAGGAGGAAGATAAAGAGAGGGGGAAATAAGTTTGACCTTGAACTGTTGTCAAAATTTTATTTATAAGTCCAAATCAGTGAATAGGATGTAGTAATTGAATGAATAATTTATGTTAACCCTTGGGCTCACAAAATATTTTTGATGAGCCCAAATTTAATAAGAAAGTACATATATGGAATAGGAAAACTTCATTTAGCCTCAAGTTCACAAAGATTGTGAACATGTCCAGATAGAAAGGACTAAGACTATGAATAAGCAAGGATAATTATATACGGATCCCTAAAGTTCACAAACATTGCAAAAAGGCCCAGACTGAGTGAAGAAGTGTAGGATATGACTAGGAAAAAGTTAGTTTAAGCCACTAAAGATTTCGAGGATTGCGATTATGTCCAGGCAGTGTATAAGAGGGTTATAAATTGAAGAGGATAATTATGTGTAGCGTCTGAACTGGAAATAATTTTTAATAGGTCCAAATTATTGAAGAAGTGTTATTAAAATTATAATACATTTCTAAAATTAGTAATGACCCTATGTGAATCTTTTTATGGGTCTTAACCACTATTTAACCAACTTGGACTTAGATTATAAAGTGACTAACCTATAATATGTCTACCTTAAATTGGTATTAATGACCTTGTTGATAACAGAAAGGATCGAAATTTGACAGTCAATCGTTTAAGTGGTGAGTGCATTTCTCACTGGTTATTTTTAAATTATAAATCTTATAACAATATATTGAATTGAATACTGATGCCGTCTGAAAAATAACTACTCCATTACTTTTTATATATCTACATAATAAAATGTAACAAAATTGATACTATTGGGGTTTATCCCTATAAACGATTTTGATTTATATGAAATATGATAGTGATTTTGGTTTTCGTGCATTATCAAGTAAGTATGAATAACATTTTCTTCAGAAGCTTTTGAAGAAAGAAGTGATTTCAATGTGTTTTTGACAGTTTTACTGATTTCACGAGTTTTTTTTTGCTTTGGTATTTAAAAGCAATAATAAATAAAAGTGAATTCCATAAACAGTTTTTATTGATATGTTGAGTTTTACACTCATCCATTGAATTGAAAGTGTTTATTGATTTGATAAAGTCATCAAGTTTATACTAATATTGATCTGTACAAGTGATGTTTTATTGAAATAAAATATTTGACAATGATTCTCTATGTTATAAAACAGCAAAAAGGCCATTATGGATTTATGTATGGTATTGAATGCATCAATAAGTTATGTAGTCTTTTTAGCATATGTGATGTGGCTAGCAACCTATGATAATGTTTGGTGCATTCTATTCCCAATAGTAAGTGTTAAGTGATGTGTATTCACATTCTCATGCTATTGGGCTATAATTCGTAGCATATGTGATCATATCTATTGAAATTTGTGTTCAAGCGTCCGACTGTGACTTTGAGAAAACAATAATTGTTTTTGTTGCACAAACTCAGAATACTTTCTAGACTAGCCAACCCAGTGGAGAGAACAAGAATTCTCAAGTCAAAGCTTGGGTGTACTCTCTGAATGAGAAGGAAGATGAACCAAACAAAAAGAAGTGGTGACAAGTACGATATGTCTAGCATTTGCTCATGCTTGAGGACTTTTTGATTCTGGTGTTTCACATTCTTTTATTGTTGCACAACTTGTTAAGAAGAACAAATTACCAAGTGATATTTGAGAACAAGAATTGCTTGTTAGTAACCTGTAGCAGTGTATTACTATCAAATCAAGGTTGTAGGGATGGAATCAAGATTCTCGACACGGTGCTTCTAGCAAAATTGGTAATACTAGAAATGTAGGACTTTGATATTATGCTAGAGATGAATTAGTTATCTTCAAATGATGCTTCTATTTTATTTCAGGAAAAGAAAGTAGTGTTTAAGTTTCCAAGAAAACCAGAGTTCTACTTTGAAGGTTGTAAATCCCGAGAACCCTTACGGGTCATTTCAGCTCTTAAAGCATATATATCAATCTTTGAAGAAGGGATGTAGGGAATATTTAGCTTTAGTCAGAGTTGTGAACAAGAAAAACACGTCTGGACCGCAAATTTCCAAGAGTATTTAACCACCTTCATCTTACTTTACATTTATTTTAGCATCTTAATCCTTTTTTGGCATTATTTGGGATAAGGATTACAATCCCCACAGATCATATTTAACATTCCACATGAAAAAAGAGCCACAAGTAGCTTTAACACCTGAGGACTTGTAAATTTAATGCATTGGTAGAAACTAGAGGATAAGGATAACTAACATTTCCCGTGTCCTAATAATTCAAATCTCCCTCAGAAATATTATTTTCTTCCTGTAGTTATCGTGGTACTTACAGCTATGAGAATCTTAGAGAAAATCATAAAACATGAATAACTTATGTAGCCAAAAAAAGTATTGACAGTTAAACTAAAGTGTATTTGTCATGGTGTTAGAATAAGAACGAGCAGGTTCAGGTGAGAAAAGAAACACCAATTATTCGTCAGGAAATAAATTATCTAACCTGATTCTTGAAAAATGACTCCAGTAAAGGATACGTTGCAGATGCATTCAACTTGTTTGCAATATGAAGGGCACGGCAAGAAAGATATGAATTGTCATGGTACCTATCATTTTCAAAATGACAATAATCAACCCTTCTATAAATACACGAAAATGCTCCAACCGTGAAGTCAGATTCTCTGTTACGGTTGGTCAGTCCCTCCATATTTTACTGTACAATGTATTTTTTTAATGGATAGTTTCACATGGTGAAAAATATATGCCAAGATGAAGGGTGAACATTAAGAAACAAACTTTCAGGAGGCCATATAAGAAATGATTTACTGAAAGCCTACGATTTTCTTGGAAAAATTCATGTAAATGGACAGTTGATCAAGCTGCAATTGAGTGCGATAAAGGTTTTCTGATGCCCGAGTTTTTTAGGACTTGGGCTGTATTTGAAGTTTACTGCCTAACCAAAGTGAATATTCCTCCTATAAGCCTCACTCTTGATATCTGATGTCAGGTTCAGAGTAATAGTAGCACCGCGATCTAGGCACTTTTTTATCTATCATTTATCAATTAAGTCTTGCTTAAAGTCATAAACATATGTTTGTGTCATGCAATTATTACTTTATAAGTATATGGTAAAAATAACGCAAAAGTACATGGACGTATGACTGGCCAACATGAAAATTATACAAACAATTTGGCATTATGGACACAGATATACAACACAAAGTAACTTATCACATGCCCAACGTAACAATTCAAACAGACCCTTTTCATCTAATTGGAACACATCTGCAACATAATCAAACTACTATAGGCCCTCGCGAAATCAGTTGAGCATATACTGTGGACAACTATCAATGAACTTGACATCTATCCTCTAAGAGTTCACGTCAAATTTACCGACATGCAAAACTTCATAATAGCATACTACAACATATGGAATACCGAATAGACAATGAACATGTTTTTTTCTGCAGTTTATGCTCATGAAACCAAGAAGATCTTTGAGATCGTCTTCCCTATGTTACATTCACGGCAGGGGGGAAAAAAAGAGAAGGGGTTGCATATGTAAGTACTTGGATTTATTTTGAGGCTCCAAAGAACAAATGGGAATATATTCCCTCAACTACTGTGAACAGTGCAAACATGAAAATAGAAACAATAATAAATATCAAATCAAATTAATTTTTCTCTTGGGAACCCTCACGGTCAACTTACGCAAGGTCTTGTATGTCATCATCGTACTTCCAAGTAACAATGTTCGGATAGAAACACATCATGCAACATGGTTCTTTGTACATTGGTTTTGCAGCCTTATGATGCAAGCTTTTCGACACATATCAATATCCTCTCACTAATGAATTTACATGGAAAGATCCGCAGCCCACTTGGAGAGTCTTTGCACTCACCTAAGGAGGGGAGGAATTTTCACTACCAAGAGCTTCTCGTAGAGAAAGTTGTAAATCCCTTCCATTACTCACTAAAACTGATCACACGAAAGGCTATGTTCTTCTATATATAATACTTGCTTGCTTAAAATCTAAAGAAACTAGATATATCTAAAAGACAAATGAAAAATTAGCTCCTTTATTGGTGAGACTACAGGATGAGAAACGAAGATATTAAACTAGATATATCAAAAAGAAGAAAGAGCTCTCTTCAACATCAAACAAAGAACTGTTAATGCCAGGAATCACCTACGAAACTCAATTTCAGCCATGACCCAGGTCGAAAAATATGCTATAGTCCACTAAAATCACCCAAAAAAAAAAAAAAAATTTAAGGATCTTATTTTTTATTTTGACCCAAAAAATTATGGAAGGGTCAAATACTTACGGTAAGGGAAAGGGGTGAACAATGAGGGAAACGTGAGGGGAATAATCTCGAATCACTTTCTTCAAAGGAGGCCAAGAGTCTCTGCTATCAGGACACAATGGATCCAAAAAGGCATCGACCAAAATGGATTCCGTTAAAGATACGAACCCATCTCCATACGGGAAGCCATCGTATTTTGATGGGATCTGGTTACATCTTCATTTTTTTTTATTTACCCGCTTTTAAGTTTTTAACGATGGATTTGGAGAAGGGAGATGAATAGGATAGATTCAGGTGTTTGCGAGAGCTTGGGATTTGCTTATCGGGATTTTTTTCGGAGTTGTTGGTGACGTTCGATTTTTTTCGGAGTTTTTAACGATGCAATCAAAGAGAGTTGAGGTGTCGTTTTCTCTGATTAAATATAGAGGGAGATGTCACTCTCTTCGAGGCATTTTTTAATGTTTAGTCATTCGTTCCATTTTGGTGCGCGAGGTCAGTATTATTAGGTAAACTTCACAAAACCCCCCAAAACATTGAGGCGCTTACCGCAAAGGCCTATTACTTTTAATTATCTTTCCCACTAGACCCAAACTCTTCCCCAAAGAGACCCTCAAAATGACACACCCACAGTGTGATACAGTGAGTTGTATAAAAGGGCAAATTCGATTTCCCCTTTTTTTTAATTGAGTCTTTTATCTGCTTTGTGTTATACGTAGTAGTTCTGCTATTTCGACAAGTTCTGATTTTGGTGATGGTTTTGTGATTCTAAATTGAGATCCGATTTTGATAGTTTTGTCAAATTTGCCTTGTTCTAATTAATTACTTCACAGATGATGAACGTTATGATGAGGAACATTAATCTATTTCAAAGATGATCATATACTTGAAACAAGCTCGTTCTCTTACTTTTCATGCTACATTCTGAACTACGGATATTCCGTAAAGTTATGTATTGCAATTCTGGACTTCGGAGATTTCTCACGTTTGAGACTTACTAAAATGTGAAGGGTTGGCATATTTGAATGAAAATCTTGTGTTCAGTTTTCAATAACTTTCTTAAAACACAACTTACAAACTGTTCAAGGGAATAATAAGAAAAGTATTTCAATGACACGCATCATTGCAGTTGAGGAGTATTTTGCTGATACCATCAATATTGTACCATCTGATGAAGAGAAGATACCAAGAATCGAGAGGTTATTACACCTCTTAAGCTTCCGAGGGTTTGCGGAAAAAGTTCGTTATTAGTCGTTAAGCGACAGTAGAAAATTAAAGATCATTATTATCTGTTGTTATGGATGCAGAATTAGAATATGTACAATGAATGTTTACAACGATACTCACCACGCCAGGTTGCTGGTCATTGCATCTACATGCGTAGGTCTTTTCGAATTTTCTTATGAATGATGACTGTCTTTACCCTGTGCATGGATATTGTAATAAATCTGCGGGATATAAATTGAAATGATCCTTCCGACGGAAAAGTTTCATTCAGATGGAACAATTAATGTTATAGCCATCCGTACTTTACATTTTATTCTTCTATTTAGACACAGTTTTCAGAAATACCTATAAAATTAAAAGGGAAAACCTATAACACAGAGCTGCACCAATGAGATTATAGAGAACTGTTTGAATTTCACAGTTCATCCTGTTTGATGCTTTACTTTTTTGCATCCTTCATTGCATTAGCATCAGTGGCTCATGGGTTTTTTTTTTTTTTTTTTTTTTAGAAGGGGGATCAGTGGCTCATGGGTTTTTTTTTTTTTTTTTTTTTGAGAAGGGGGGCATAAAAAAAATAAAAAGAGAAGGCAATCCATAAGCAGATGGCGAGGAAAAGTTCACCAACGAGAGATAAGGAGCGCGCATATAAAAATAGTTGCTCATAAACAAATATTAATGCAAATAGTAGCTCATAAACAAATATGAAGTGACGATACACAGCTCAAATGAAAAGGAAAATTTGCGACATACCATACGTGGGATGGCAATTGAACAGCCGTGCTGATGAAAGAAACATAGCTCTAAGCATCCAAAAAGGGGATAAAACGGCAAAAATGAACAGGCTCTCAGTCTGCAATTAATTGCATTTGCAGGTAACACAATAAGAGTAGTTAACAGATTTAGGGAGAGGGGTAAAATCTAGGTTTATCCTTCACAATGAGAGTCTATATCCATCCAGTCATGGTGAAATCTCACCACAATGCACGTAATGTTGTCTGCACTGCCACGAGAGAAGGCAGTTTCCATCAACTTCAAGGCAGCAGCCTCTGCTTCTTCTTCCATACTTGCAATGGATATAGCATCCTGATAAAAAATAAAAAAAATAAAAACAAA
Organism: Asparagus officinalis; assembly: GCF_001876935.1. Classification (NCBI taxonomy): domain Eukaryota; kingdom Viridiplantae; phylum Streptophyta; class Magnoliopsida; order Asparagales; family Asparagaceae; genus Asparagus; species Asparagus officinalis. The sequence continues at coordinate 89,432,299 of NC_033800.1, forward strand.
CATGCGCGCGCGCACAAACACACATGAAATAAAATACAAGGTTAATAAAATCAAATTAAAGAATGTACAGTATGCAAGAACATGAAAATCAAGACTAAGAGTTACAATGTTGCAGCAAGAAAGTGTATTTTTCTTCCAACATGCCTTGTTTCCCTTTTCTCCATAAGAATAGGAAAAGGAAGTGTGAAATAACATATATTTCCACTTTGGATAGGATGAAAAAAAAAAACAAAGTGGCTATTCTTGATAGAAGACCATCAGATCCAGGTTTTGAGATCATTGGCATATAGTCCAGAAATCTTCAGACTCTGTTCCAGAGTTGATTTGAGATCACAATCTTTTATCAGA
>NC_033800.1:89433182-89484332 GCF_001876935.1 Asparagus officinalis
TCCTCTTAGTGCTATTCAGTTTGCTGTATATTTTGTAAGTTTATTTCTTAAGGATTAGTTACATCCACGTATCTGAGGTATGATGTAAATACACGGGCGATTACAGAGTTCACATATCCACACAGGTAATCCTGAGTTTGCTGATTACAATTACACGGGTAACCCTGAAGTCCGTTTATTATTTCCTTTCCTTATCAGGGTTACCCTTACTGATACACAAACTCCAGGATCACCCTTGCAATTACACCAACCCACAAGGTATCTGAATGTATTTAATCCATTTTCTCAAGGTTTTTAGATATTGTACCCCAAAACTTAAGTATTTTGAGATAGGTCCCTCAATACCCATTATTTTGAGATAAGTCCCCAAAATTCTATTAGTCAGTCCAAAAAGATCCCTCCCAGTTGAATACAGTTAACCCACAAATTGAGTGACGTCTTTTAGTTTTCTTTCATTGCCCGTTATCTCATCTTCTACCCCGCTCAATCCCATGGGTGACTCAGTAATGTCTCTCCCCAAGCCTATTATAAGCTTACTTCTCCTTCATCTAAACTCATTGTTTTTCACTCTTCTCTCTAGTTTGATTCTAAAGTATTTAATTCACATAAACTGTGTCCTTCACTTGTTTCGTAGTGATGCAAAACAACTTCAATTTACTGAACAGATTCATATTCAAAATACTAAAGAAGCTTTATACATGTGTTCAGTTTGGCTTAACTTCTCAAAATAACCATTTAACCAAAACCCACAAAACAAAAACCCTAATTCAGAATTCATACATGTTCTCAATTTCACTTGTTCTCCAACAACTCAAATCCAATCTCTGTCTTCCATATCAAGTTTCTCAACTGCTTCAACTGGTAAAGTCTTGAAAGAGTACAAATTGAGTTTCTGATCATTGGGGCCAGGCCCCAAGTTTTCGGTTTTGAAGGAAAAAAAAAGAAGTGGAAAGGAGAATTATTGAGGGGAGAGAGGGGATTTTAGTTTCCTTCCATAATTCACCTTAACGAGGGTAGGTTAACATGAACTGGGATATTAACTACAGCTGAGTTATTAAGGTGGAACGTAAATTGTAAAGTGTCCTTATGTGCGATAACTAACAGTTTTGAGGGACTATTCTCAAAATAGTGGGTTTTGGGGGACCTATCTCAAAATACCTAAGTTTTTGGGGGACCAGTATCTTATAAACCCTTTTCTTAATTACTGGGTTTTCCTTTTCCCTAGGTTTTATCTATATTACCTATTTTATTTAAGAGGGTTTCATCTTATGGAAAAAGAAAAAGATCTTTGTTTCCTATCATCAACAACCAATGTAAATTCTGCTTCCTTCACCAAAAATAAATATTTTGTATTTTGTTTCTTTTGTATGATTAGACATGGATGAGGGACGTGTTGCTTATTGATGCAATATGTATATTGCAAAACCTTTCAGCTACTATATCATGTTAATTACCTGGATAATGCTTAAATAACTCTATATAAAGTATTACATGTAGCACAATTTTTCAATATGGATGATTCACGTTTTTCTCTACAATTGTCTATAATAACATGCTATCTAAAAGCTGGAGGTGCATTTTCTGGCTTTCCCGATCCTACCCTAAGTTATTACATTTTTTTACAATTTCTAACTTAATAATATGGTTTTGCGTTGAGGGTATTTTTGAAAAATAGTGGCCCGAATTTCAGCTTCAATTGTTCACTCAATTTTGACATTCACTCTTATTCCTCACCCCTTGAAGCCATTTGAGGACGAAAAGGGTGGTGTTGTGATGGCATTGGCAACATGGATGTAGCCTATAGCTATTAGGAGTGACAGAGGTTAGGGTGGATGTGGGGTGATGGGATTGAAAACATGCCAGTGGGTGAGGAGGTGAGTGAGGGCATGTGCACCATTTCAGCCATTGTCATGTTGAGGAGAACAAAACGAAGGAAGGTGATCGATTGGTTGGCATTTGTTGGGAGAGAAAAGAGGATGTAAAAGGAACTTCAAGTGAATATCAATAGAAGATCAATCCACTCAGTAAAAGCAACTTTTGAGGCATTTCCTTCAGCTGATCATAATGATGAAAGTTCATCATTATCTGATGATAATTCACCTACAAGCGTACCATCACAGCCTCAAACAGATAAAAAAATCCTAAGTAAATGACTGTAGAAATTATTTTAGGATCTATATTACATTGCATTTGCATGCAGTTACTTAAAGATTAAAATGTGTTTAGTTACCTTGTCTTAAGATTTCTTAATGGCATAGTATAATTATATAGTAAGGGTGCCTAGCTTTTTATGCTTGTTTATTGTTACTGAGAGCTGCTAAGTTAATCTAAGTTATGAACCCTTTATATTACTTCTTTTTTGTATTTACTTTGTTAAATCTTATTTGATAACTCTCGAAAATTCTCATGTGTGGGTTTCTTTCTTTTATATGGATGGTTGCTCTTCTACAGAACTATCTGACTTCCCTATTTATCATTGGACGTTTTACATTTCATAATTGCAGTCTTGTTTCTAAAAATAAACTACTTATGCTTGGAAGTACTAAGTGAGATTTTGTGTAGAAACGTTTTATAATGCATCCAAGAAGTAAATTATTCATCCCCCTCAATCTCAGGTAGTACTGACAACATACTAATGTGTTTGTCTCTCCCGTTTCTTTATGCTAAACTGAGTGTTGTCATGTTGAATCTCATTTCAAAGTTGAAAGCAACTGGACTTTTAGCACACACATATCATTATTGAGAAGAAAAGATTGATTTGTTTGTATAGACTATAGAGCTTGAGTTCTCTGCTCTTCTCCACAGCACGTAGGGTGTACTTGTTAGTACATACTATGTTGCGAAAAGTGGCTCATATTCTGATTTGAGTTTTTGGAATAATTACATTGAAAACATAGAAATTATGGTTATATGACTTTTTAACACTTTGTGAAATTGTTTGGTTTATTTTCTGATCTGTAAAGCTTGTTGGTGTTACTCATCTAGCTTGTTTTTTTGATAAAATATTTTCTTTATTTGCTAAAAGCCTAAAACTATAGTTATGGATATCGTGGACAGAAATTTTTAAGTTTGAATGTTCAAACCTTCTTTATGTGGATATTGAAGCTTAAGTACATATGCTAAATTCATAGTAAAGTTTGTCAAAAATATAGTTCTGAATTTTTGTAATTTAGGATTTCATATAGGATGTATATTTTCATTTTGGGACATCTACAAATCTTTATGTAAATTATCTGATATGACACTCTATTTACTAAATGTCCCCCGTATTTCCCCAATATCTGTGATTCCTTATGGAATATTACTGTCCCTGATATCCAATATTCAGAACCGTGCATCCAAAAAACAAACTTTAATACATTGTCATTTACTTAAAGAAGAAAACTGCAATCATAACAAAGTAATAACACTACAGTCATACAGGGACCTTAGATCCTCGAGTTGGAAAACTCCATGGTTGCTATTAATGCATCGTCATTGGAAGTTCACCAGAACCGTAGGATGAAGATAACAATATATGTCATTTGAATATTGACAGATATATTATTATTCAAGACCTCTCCCATATAGTGTAGTTAACTACATGAAAAATGATGGCCCATCCATCGAATTCATAATAATGGGGAGGACTAACCTCGTTAGGCACTACATCCCACAATCCGTCACTGGCAAGAATGAGAAACTCCAAATCATTGTCAACATCTTGTTCCTGAAAGAATCACCTAAATGAACTCTTCACTAAGTAAAAAATGTGCACTTAGACATATACTTACAATTAACCAACGACAATGTAAGTGAAATTTGGAAGACAATAATGTCACAAACAAAATAAGAATTTTCCATGGAGAAGCATGATCCAATTTTTCAAAAATAAGCAAAAAACTTAGTGTCAATACACAATGATTTTGAAAAAAAATATACGAGTGAAGAGAAATTCATCTCGGTTAGCAGGCCTTTACAGAAAATAATTGAATGATATAAAATTCCATCCTATATAGAGACACCTTTTAAATTCAGAGACCTTGGTTACAGATCAAAGGTTAGTCGAAATACAAAATACCTCACAAGGCATTGTAAAGATATCTGCTACTTTTGGCACTAGAAAAACTTGAAAAACCAAATATTCATTTATATGCATATTAACCTCAAATCTAAAAGACTGTTGCTTTGCTTGAATAGGAGATTGTGAGACATTAAATATTCTGAATTTGATGTCAACATAAAACATGCTTGCCTCTTCTACAAACTTCCCATATACAACAGAGATGTCTATGGATACAAAAAATCCAGTAACTGGTCTACATGACAGCCCTTTTCTAATTCTTCATATGAAGGGATCCCGCTATCTCAAATGTGAAATACAGCTTGCTAATAGGCTGATACTCATGAGCAGATAATTCATGATGCAACATTCCAGTAAGTTATCTGCACTGTTCAAGGACCTATGCAGCCTTCAAACATTTATAATCAAGTGACAGAGAAACAAACCTAGAAATAACCTAAAGCATATAGTCCCACTAATTATACTCAGACAGAGAAAATCGTGTATTCAGTAGGTTTATCTTACATTTTAATAAGTTGTATAAGTGTCTGATATGTAATTGGGAGACCATTTAAACATGAAATAATTTAAAAATATATCATAAACTCAACAAAATGATTTCTTGGAAACAATAATTTGTTGCAATATTCAGAATGATTTTCACATCCTTTATTCTCAAGACAAGACAAAGAAACCTATTAGTGTCATTGTTATATGTCTTGAATTTTACGACCTGGATACATTCCATGGTTCACTCTGAATTACGATGCAAAAAAGAAAACTAACACGAGAAAATTCTGTAGAAGGCTGATGGAGTGGAGAGTTTGGGCCAACCAGTTCTAGTTTTGACAAATTTCCATATTGTACAATATGTATTAAGTTCTATAATACACACATCCACATAAAGAGCGACATTAATACTCCTAGCGCATAACTAGTTTGGTTATGCCCACCTCCAAAACAACATCACATGCTATCAACTTGAATGAGCCACTCTTGTTATTTTGGTCTACATGTTTTTAATGATCTACAAGCAAAAAAAAATTTAGGATATTGAGTTCTAGTTACTCATGCATCAAATGGTTGCAAAATTAAGAGTTTAACAACAATACAACCAATGACACAAACGTGAAACATGGTAAGAAGTATTCAAACATTGAGATTTTTGGTTCATATGTCTTAAGACAAGTGGGGAACAAATCATTGATTGGAATAGTCTTAATTCAGGCATCACAAAGTTCCTTTTGCCAGGGTAATAAATGCTCAATGCACATGACTTTTCATAATTGTTTAACTTTTGTAACCATTTGTTGTTAGGGTAATATATACTCAATTTACATGACTTTTCATAATTAGTCTTTAAGATATAAAGATCAAGCTAAACAGAGTAGATTGTGCAATTTTATTGCATAAAACACGTTTTTGTAAGTAGGCATAACTAAGTTAGTACTTCGTAATGTCCTAGGACTATTAAAGCTGCTCTCATAGGTGTATTCATGATTAAGATAGGGCTACACATTATGTCTCATACAAGGTTTTAAATATTTGATATCGAGGAAATATCGGATGACCAAAATTCATATCGGATTGCAGATATCAGGGAAATATCGGAGATATGTGGTAAATATCGAAATGCCATAACGGATGTTTGCATATATAGTATAATGCGCTAAAATGTAATCTCAAGTTCACAACATATTTAATGAAATCTAAGCATACAAAATGTAAAAATAATACATGTTTAGGATCGCTAATCAACCTTATAAAACAAATAAAAGTACAAATCAACGTTGCAACATTTCATCTGATTTTTTTATTAGGCCAAAATATCATTTGATATAATGGGAAAATCATGATATCTCGCTAAAAATTGCTAAACGTGATATATTGTTCTACGACAAGCCATATAGAAGGATATATCGGCCAACATATCGGCTAATATATCGGACCTATTGGTGATTCGATTAATGAGTCTCTACTCTCCTTTGCTCATGACAGGCCCTACAACATTATATTTATATGTAACTTGATGAACGAAAAATTCAAAAATTATATCTCTTCAAGATAAGATTACATAAAGTTGTTAAGAATTCAAAATTGAGTTTATCTTTTAGAATTTTAGATAGGAAATTGGATTTAACCAATTAGTTACTGTAGATCTTGAAGTCCATTAGGATAGAGATTTAAAGTGGTTTTGGATTAGATTGTTGTCTTGAAGTTTTTTTAAAGATAGAATTAATTTCAAATTTGTTTTCAGAGATATGATTTTGAAAACTATAAAGATGGGTTATGCTTTTCGTGGTAATGGGAGATTATGAAGAACATTTATGGAAAAAGTCAAGAAAAACTAGCATGAGACTTCCTACTGTAGTGGCATATGATTTTCCATGGTGTGAAGCTGTTGTCTTGTAGGCTAGATGCCTACGAGTAAATCCAATCTAACCACTCTATTTATTTTTGTATCATTATTTTATGTCTTAGTTTTATTTTAGTTCCAATTAATCCTATCTGTCCAACCATTTCTAGTCTTCAATCTTAACCCTCAAACATAAAGAATAAAAATTTCACCCAAGTCCCTAAACCCAAGTGAAGACTGCCACTCTATGTTGCATGGAAATGGGTATAGGTACAGGACACGACAAATTTGTGAGAGGTAGGGTACAAGGTCACGGATATATAAATATTTATATACAAATATATATTAATATTAAAATTAATAATTTAAATGAGATCAATATTGTTGTTTATTCACATGTCATGAGAATTAAAATTCCTATAAAATTCCTATTCTTTTATTGTGAGTTATAAATTGGAAAATTGCTTATTTTTGAACTAGAAACCGAAGTGACCCTTTAAAATCGTAGTTTAGATTCTGACATATGTCCAATGAGTTTCAAGAAATGGACGTGAAGTGTAGGATATATATTAAAGAAGTGTATGACAAGTGCTTTAAATTAAAAAATGTACTGTATAACTGAGTACATGCATGAAGAAATGTATGCATATATGCTAGGAGGTTTGGGTACGACTTCAGATAGAAGTACCCAATTAACAAATTGCACTCCCACAGATTGTCAGTAGAATAAAGCAAAAGCAAAACAAACTAGTATAATTTTTGAAATGTTGTTTTGTCCTTAAAATAATAACATTAGATAAAAAGAACCTGAGTTAATTTGATTATAACAACCTTATGATTATCAAAGCTTCTCATTTGTGTGAGTTGAAGTACATAATCTCCATTAAGTTGTTTGAGTTGAAATACAAACCACACAGGGCTTGTCCCACATAAGTTCCTATCCACAAATCACCTTGGGAACCACATTAATAACATAATGAACAATAATGTGTTGTGTTCACTGGAAGTAGTTCAAGCATGACATAGCACCTGTACCCTTAATCATGACATTTCAAACTCAGTTCCAAGTTCCAACTGTTTGAGGTGAACTTCAGGGCTTCTGCGATGATCTTCAACTTAGCATTTCCCTTCAAAATGCAATTGTCTATGAAGCAGGACTGAAAGCAAACAGCTCCACAAAAGGACTGAACAACCCTTTTAGAATCTACTCTCATCTTGGCCAACGTAACTATGAGAAAGAGAGAGTAATGCCCCATGCCATATACTTATAAGCTCGACGAAATTTGGCAGATAAGATATCCTTTTGGTTATGCAATTTAAACTGATTCAAGTAAAGAGCATAAAGGGCCAAAGGGGTCAATTGGGACCATGCCTCATCAAATTCTTTACGCAGACTTGGCCACTTAAGCTTAACCCTCATCAGAAATTTAGGCAAATTTCCTTATTTGCCACTTATTAAATTCAGCACCTCCTCTAAAACATTGTCTTTTCCACTAGTTTCATCACAAGTTTCAATTACAACCTTTTCCATCCTATTCGTGGCCAGAATTCTCAAATTCCTGGGCCTATTTCTTGTAGTTTTGTAGCATATAAGCAAACATTTCATTTTGGAGTTCCAACATAACTTGGTTTTCCCAGCAAGGATACCGAAATTAGTTAGTCAAAGAACAACCATTGCATTCTTGTTCCTTTTATTATTACAGTAACATATAGGTATCAATAACATTCAGTGCTTCACAGCTGAGAAAGCAATATATTTTTTATATGAACAGCATGCACTAGTATATGTGAGGGAGGAGCAGGGTTTATTTCTCTACGTAAAATAAGCTACTAAATTCGATGTAGAAACCACACCAAAGATATGATTAACCACCCAGTTTAACATAGTTATTACAGTGACATACCTGGATTTCAGGGTCAGCCACTACAAACCTTTTCAGTTGGCGATTACCAAATGCACGAGACATTGCTAATACACCTCCAACTCTCCAAGTGCCTGCAAGATAAATATGCCCAAATCAATCCCTTTGGTACGCAACAGCGCAGTTAATTTTCAACAACCTGGCTTCCCTGCATCACTATAAAAGCCCAAAAGATCCAGTTTAAATGAGCACAGATCAAAATAAATGGATTACGATGCTTAAAGCTAGATTCATCAAGACAATTTATCCGTCTCCTATTCACTTTTCCACAGTCATGAGCACTTCTTTATTTTTATTTCCAGTTCTCCAAGTCGAAGATGGAATTGATATAAGCAGTAAGACCCACAAAGATAACCTGTTTTATCAACAACATGCAATGATCCAGGAGCATGCCAACCACGGGCCAGGCCATGAAATATCAAAGTACTAGTCAGAGGAATTTTTGGTGGAGATGAGAAGAGAATCGGGTTACAACAGAGGATGACCAACTGCATTAGGATGCTGTGACTAGATAAGATATTACAGCAACCACTTATATGTAACAAGTTCAATCACCTCATACTAGAGGAAACCAGCTGTAACTGTTGTATCACTGGATTCCGATCAAATAATAAAAGAAAAACTAATAGATAAGATTTAATACAAAAATATAAGCACTATCAATCGATAGAAAAAAGAAAAAGAAGAATGTGATGATGATAAAACGCTAGTCTATCACAACCTCTATTTCAGATTGTGTAAGAGACAAAAGGTGATACTGATTTTTCCTAATAGGGCTAGTAGGGCATAGTGATCTTAATTCACTGAACTGTTGTATGGAAAAGGAACGATACGACAGGAATTCTTTGGATAAAGTAGTGCTCTATCCAAGAAAAATAACCACTTTATCGAGATCCAAACTTTTGACAGATACCCAAAATGACAATAATTTTGGAATAAGATACCGAACACATAAATAAAGCATTTCATGCAATCTGAATGTGATATCCTAAAGTGACTCGGAACATCTTGTACAAAAGGCTTTTCCTATAATTTGCTTCCGTATAAGCTTTGAAATTCTAGTTACAGTTTCTTCCAGATAGCCAAGCATTAAACTAACCATAACAAAATTTACATTTTATTGAAGAGATAAGTAAATCAATTGACGTTGACCTGTTTCCCGGTGCAAGTTCAGAAACCATAAGATAGTATGTATGGCAGTGGAGAGGTATTACCAGCCCATGTGATAACACCACCAGCAAGCTCAATTCTGTGGCGCTCATCACTTCTGTTTGGCTTGTGGTCGTCTGAGAGAGGGATAGCTACAAGCAAAAGCAAGGCTACATGCTTCAGAAAAAAACTAAAAATATTTCTGTGGAAATATAATGAATAACAAATAGACAAGGTCAACAGAATGATAGAGAAAGATGAGTATAAGAAAAAGAAATGTGCATAGACAGAAAACAAAAATATATGTCATCAGCATGCAGCCATGCACAATTCTACAGAAAATACTTCTACCCAGAACACATTAGTTATCCATGCAGTTTGGCACAGAGGCTTAAAATGTAAGTGAAATCTTATTATATAAATTAAATAAAGCCATTATTCTACACTCTAATATTACTCCCCTGAGCCACTGAACAGAGACATCTACCAGAATACTGTGTTTTGTCTCTCATGCACAATGCTTATCATAAAATGGTGTAGCAGAAACCAACTAAAGTCTATACCCAAAGAGTCAATTTTCTCTAGTTGTTTCCCTTAGGACCCAATTCTACATGGAATTTTTTGGATTATGGCAATCTCTTTCACTTTACAATCTTATAGGCAAGTCGACTTCAACAACTCCACTCTCCCGTTATTCCAAAACTCTTAGCTCAGTTGGAACTTATAATACATGACACTTCTGAAGCATGTAAAAATCACAGGTTAGGAATATGATCTGTAACATGAATGTGATTTCATAAAGAAAATTATGATGTTACCTTTTTTTTCTATATTCTTTCGAAGCCTAGGAAAATTTGAGGCTGATCCTTGGACATATATAAAATAGCAAGAACAGAAACATATTCTCAATTAGCCACCAGATTTCATATCATAATTCTCTTTCTCATCTTTATTCATGCTCCAGAACAAGCCCCAGGAGCAAAAAGCTTACATGTGATCATGAATTATAAGAAAACAAACTTCATTAATTATGTAGCTAGATTTACCTTCATAAGGTCTGTCTAAGAGAGCTACGTAATCCTCTCTGATTTTTGACTTCTTCGAGGAATCTCATATAATGATTGACCTACTACCTGATTTACCAATGTCTACAACTTATGCACAACTCCATATTTGACTTTCTTACTCTACCTAATATTTCAGCCTTTTGGTATCCCTTTAGTCAAACTTACAACAATGTAAAACTATGGCTTACAAGTTACAAGCAGTTAAATACCTTATAGTTTACCCTAATTTGCACACATCTGCCCTAACTTCTTTTCGCAGCACTTATACCTTGAAGTTTTTAAAAGTTGCACTTTAACGTCTTATGTTATGCAAACGTGAAAAATTTTCTCCAAATGATCCCACATGACATTCACAATATAATTTTAGAATGCTCCTAATGTTTCTTGAATTACCATTAAAGATGCCCCAGTCTTATTTTAAATTTACCATAATTATATTTGAAATTAGAATTATGGTAGGTTTAACAATAAATTCAACAAACATCCAGGGCTAGAAAGATCTAAAATTAGCTTGAGTTTCACATGGAAAATTTGGGGCAAAATTCTCATGTTTGCATGACATGTGATATTAAAATGCAATTTTTTGAAACTTTAGGCTACGTAAGTGCTACAACAACAAGTGAGGGTATATAGATGCAAAGTAGGGAGAACTATAAGATCATCAAGTGCTAATTAGCCTAAAACTAAAGCGTTTGTCAACAAGACACTTGTAAATTAGGAGAATCCACTGACTCTAAAGATTATGACCCTCACATTAGACTTCTCTAGCTCCTTTTTCCTGAGTCATGCCGAGGTTGTATACTACAAGAATGAAAAAGCCACAACAGGAGAAAAGAGTCATCCAGATTGCAGTCTTGGCATACAGAAAGGTTACAACAGAATTTCTTTCCAGTTGCATTATATTTGTATTGACCATCATAAAGTATAACTGAGGTATTAATCCTGGTAACATACTCATCAAATTGAAGTTTAGAACTTGAACTTAGCTTTTAAATGATGAAGAAGAAGAATTTGGAGAAGTTGATGCTTGCTGTCCAGAAATTTCAGTAAATAGAAGAGAGAAGACCCTCAAGAAGCACCCATTTAGTATGCATCATAAATGATCAATTAAATGTGTTCCTTTAGCGTACCTCAATATTAAAACCAACGGTAACATAAAATGTAATGCATGAATTCTAGATAGTTAAAGCGTATATAGCATAATGCATATCGTAGCCTACATGTTTTGTTTTTCTATTTTAAACAAATATAAATATTCATAATAATTTTAATAAATAGGACTACGATTTCAAAATATTAAAAAAGGATATTTTTAATAAAAAAATCAAAAACTTATAAGAAGATATAGCAACTTAGTAACAAGGAACTATGAAACCATCTCAGTCTTGGGGCTCAGGAAAATTTTAACATTGGGCAATACTGCATATCAAATGATTGCCTTTGATAATTGGAATATAAGGTGGACTGGGAAGAATCCTCCTTTCAGTTCATCTGCTGCCTTTTCCATGCTCAAGGCTGAATTCCTTAAAGTTCCTTGGTGGAGGTTAGCATGGAGTAATTTCAACCTCCCTCGACATTCATTCATTCTATGGTTAACTATGCATAATAAACTCCTTACTAAAGAGCATCTGCATCTTAATAGAAGAGGGATCCTGGTGGATACTAATTGTTCTCTCTTTGGTACTGCTAATGAGAATATTGCTCATCTTTTCTTTGAATGTGATATATGCCACAAATTATGGGAAGCTGTCTCTTCTTTTATTCAAGAGGAGAATGGCAATGGAATGAACTTCACCCATGGGTTATTAGAAGATGGAATGGTAGGGGTGGTATTGATAAAATTAATAGGGCTACTCTTGCTACATCTGGAATCATTGTTCCAACAGGTCATAATGTTCTTCAAAATTAAACTCCGTGATATCACCAAGTTAGCGGATTGCATAAAGAATAGGAGATGGTGTCAGGCAATGCACATTCAACCAGAATTTATATCTTAACTCAGATGCTTACAGGCCCCGGTACCTCAGTTGAATGGTGAATATGTGTATGGTTTGCAACTATGGTGTACAGATTTTGATGCAAAAATGTTTCTATGAGGCCAGGTTTGTTGGAGAGTGAAGTTTTGAGTGATGGTCATTTGGTTTATGTCAAATGTTGGTATTTGTTGAGCACGGTGTTTCTTCGATTGATTGTTCAAAATCAGGATCAGCTTAGGTGCTTTACCCTGGGAAAAGATGATACATAATGTTCATAGATAAGAGAAGAGTATCTTGTTTCTTATTTTCTTAAGAGAGCCTGCTGGTTACTTTGTAACTGAGGTTAGAGGAATTTTGTGTAGATAGGAACTCAGTAGCTTGAAGAGAATCTGTACTTAAAGATCTTTTCTGATTTTGAATAAAGCTTTCATGCAAAAATAAAAAGTACCAGAATAAAATATTCAAATATATTATCATAGATTTACATATCTCATTCATAATTTCACATTCACTTAGTTCACAACAAATCATAAATTCACAATCACAAACATAATAATGTCACTAAGCATCAATCATGACAATTGAAAAAGCAAATAAGGCTTAACAAACAATCCAAAAGCAAATACTCAATTGCTTCAAGTCTTAAAAATTGCAAACAAAGAAAATATTCTCAAGTCTATGGAGAAAAACTAGGAAAAATTCCGACTCCTTAAGAATATGAATCTGAGCATCTTTTTCCCTGACCTTTTCGGCGATGGGGCCCGATGTTAAAGCCCCCTTTAACCCAAAAGAATCATGTGTCCACTACCTAGTGCCAATGTGAATTTTTAAAAATCCTCAAAATACCCTCCCTTGTCCTATATGAAATAGCCCACTTTTTCCTCCCTTTTTCCCATCTCATGTTTCTCTTTCATCTCCCATGAACCCATGAAACTCATTAAACTCATTGACGCAAAATATCATAATTTCATTTCCTTCCTCGACCACCTCCTCTCCCCTCTTCGCTGAGTGAGAGTGAGACACAAACAAAGATGGAGTGATGGTACGAACATAGATGGAGTGGAGCAGGAAAGATAGGCGTTAAGGGTGAAGGTACTGGTTAAGGAAGGAGGATAAAGAAGAAACTTGTTACTTTTTATAATTTTATTCATAAAACTATTAAAGTAGGTGACTGGAGGACGGAGGAGAAGAGATAAGATGGTGAGGAGAAGAGGTAGTAGTTGAGGAAGGGGGGATTTGTTATTGTTTACGTTTTTATTCAAGAATCTTTACCATTGTTTATAAAGTTGTTACTTTTTGTAAATATTATGTTACATTTGTTCATAAAATCGTCGCAATTGTTCATAAAACTGTTACACTTATTCATTAAATTGTTATCTTTACTCTACATTATAAAATGTCACTTGTCGTTCATAAATTATTACATCTATTCATAATATTGTTACCTTTGTTAATTAAGATGTTACATTTTTATGTTTTCTATGAAGTACAAAATAAAATATCAATTTCATTCATAAATTGTTACATTTGTTTATTAAATGTTACCTTATAGTAAGTGAAGCAACAACGGAAGACGATGGCAGGTATTTTACTTGGAGTTAAGTGGAAACAAAGAGAGACGACAAAGAAAGAAAAGAGTAGCGGAGCAAGGAGAATGAGCAAATAGAAGGAGAGTCCATAGTTCCATAGTTGATAAGAAGGTTGGACGACAGAGAACAAGGAAGGTAGGCAAGGGGGGAGGAGGAGGAGGGATCATGGCGCGGAAAAACATAGATGTCCTAAAAGAAGAGACGTGTGGCAGAGGAGGAGTGGTCACGGCTGAGGAGGAGGAGGAAAGAAAAAGAGGCTGGGGTAGGAGGAGGAGAAAAGGCGGCTAAGGAGGAGGAGGAGGAGGAGAGGGAGCGGCAGAGGAAAGGCGGCAGCAGCGGAGGAAAGACAGATAATCACTCATCAACTGACCTAAACCCACAACCAAAATCCATTTACAATGATTTACTTCAAGACCAAATTGACAGATCTAATTGAATGTTAGACATTTCGAACTTCAACCTAACCTGAAATCCGAAGAAAATCGGACATTTTGAGATCTCGTGCATTCTCTATATTCGTTTGGAATAACTCTAAAATGAAACTTTGAGGTTAGAGCCCTTAATAAATATATGACATTCTGAAACTGTAATTGGACTAAATAACAATAGAAATTTATTTTAATAATGGAAATATCAGAGTAGCTAGAAGTTTCATTCTATCATAATACATACATAACATACATTGCATATTATTCTCATAATACTTGTGGTCTTTCTGTCCAAGTGCAGGTAGTACCCATGTTTAAAGACATCTATTCCACTAAGCCTCTTATCAAGCGAAATTAATGAAGACCAGGAAGACTAGATCAAAATCTGACATTTAATTTGTATATTCTATTCTGCAAATAACACCAAAATGGAACTTTGCATAAATATATAGAACACTAAATCTGATGAACATCCCAAAACTAAGCTACTACCACAACTCAACTTGAGCACAAAGGATTAAATCATTATCTTTGTGCAGCCAATTGGAGCACAAGGGACGAACTCTCTTCTCATCCACTTGAAATGTCCATGAGAACCTTTTCATTAAGCTACTTACAAGCAACACGTTTACGGAAAACTAGGTCTAGTCATATGAAGGAATTGATTCCGGCAATTGTAGGCATGCATATATCGGTATGAATATTAGAAATCCAAAATGAAATTATCATACACATTAAGGCGGCTTGATCAGGCAGAGGTATACTATGAGAATTAATGACTAGGAGGGAGATCATGAACAACTGGCACGTGTGCAAGAGGTCATATATAGTTGACACATAAGCGCCTACGTCGTTAATAACTAACAAGGTAAGGCTTTTAAATATTTAAGATGAGGGCATTTTAGAGAACTGATCTAAACGAAAGTTTTTGCAACAACAACAAAAGAAAGAAAAAAGATATGGCTAATAATGTGCAATTCCTTAAATAAGCGGTGATTACTTAACAAACTATTAATCGAAATTCATGATCATAAATAACACAATAGAAAAAGTAATTGGAAGATAAATTTGGAGAAATCAATAACTTAAGAAAGAAAGAAAAAACCTCTGACAAGTTGTTTATTAGGGTTGTACCTTTAACTATAGGGCTACAAAATACTTGCCATCTTAAAAGGAACAAGAAAAAAAAGAAAAAGTCAAGTATAAAGAAACACAGGCTACCTTTCCCTGCCTTAGACATGACAGCACGTGAATCCCCAACATTTGCTACATATAAATGATTTCCAATCAAAACTGCTGTTGAAGCTGTAGAACCATCATCCCGTAAAATATTTCTCTCAACATTCAAGAAGTCTGAATCAGTTTTTTTATATGTCTCACCTGTCGTATAACAGAAGGCATTAAACTTTTATTCCTCTTCTTTTTTTTCTTTTTTCTTTTTGGAGGGGAGACAAGTGCTTTAATTGCCAGGATTAAGAACTTCTATTAGGCATAACATCCATGGGTTGAACTTACTTAAAGCTGTTTTGGTATCTGTCATGAATTGTGGATGCTTCATAAGGTTTTCAAATAAGTGAGCCTTTAAATATTCTGCAGCACGTGAACCACCATGACCTGTCATGCCAAGTAATCAATCACTAAGATAAGTGAAAGTTCATGCTTTTAACATTATGACGATAAGTATTAACTCATGGAAACCAGACCATCAAATACCCCGAAGAGATTAACTGTTTCTCCATCAATTTTAGAGGTCTTCATGTCATAAAAGTCCTCCATGCTTGGTCTCCTGCCTCTAAAACTTGAATATCCACAACTCAATCTTCCATTATTGCTGAAAACCAACCAAGAGAACGTAAGGCCAAATATTGGAAGTAGACTTCCACATCAAAATACTAAAGAACCATCTTTTACTGAAACTCATGGTGATTAGAACGAAACCTTGGTTAAAATATGCTAACAAACATGTATTCAAATAAATTAAGAGTGATCTAACAAGAATTTCCGTAATTAATGTTTTACTTTTACATACATAAGATATGGAGAATATTGATGGCCATAGTTTTCTCTAGAATCCAGCATAATTTATTGTGTATTTGTATTAATGTAATCCACTAGAAATAGGTGAGGAATTCCTTTCCACACAATACAATGCAGAATGGTTGACAATAATAACTGTGTACATCTCTTCTGAAATTCCTAAAATGGGAAAATGAAATCAATAGAACGAACAAAAATAGGAACATGTAATCTCCATGTCCCTACATTTCATTTACATATATAGCTCATTTTATATGCATCACTTGCAAGTCTTATGAGGGTTTTGAAGACATACACCTGGATTGGAAATGCAAAGTGGCATTCAAGAAGTTTCTTTTAATATGGCATACAGAAATTATGACATCATGACAACATTTTGCATGACTCATTTTGTCAGAGACAAATCATTACCTGATTGATTACAAGCTTAGTTTGAAATGATGTTGAAAATTTAGCCTCCCTTCTCTTTCAAGCATATTGCTCCTAAGTTTTACAGTTTAGAGGTTTAGCCATCATTTCAACTTCTGAAAATGTAAAGATGATCACTGTTTGAAACTTCACAATTAACCAATCTTGTAAGACAAATAAAACAACATCCTCTTCGCCTAGTATATCAATTCCCAGCTACCACATATAACGTGTAAGGAATTGAAGATCCTTCTGGAGATTTGTTTGATGAACATGAACTTTTATTAAAAATGTTAAGCAAGTAGAAAAAAGAGCGTTGATCTCCATCAACTATAGAACTCGCAGCATCTAGAACAAAGAACTAGCAATTATGTGACCACAAAAGACACCTACCGGGCTACCATCAAGCCCTAAAGTAGGATAACCTCACATTGAATGGGAAAATAGTGATAAGACTTTCTTCGTGATCATTTTGAACTATACCTCGTTTACTATCATTTTCAACTTTGAAAGTTTCCGCTAACTTACTAAGCTTGCTTCACCTCACATCACAAGAAAGCAGTTGTAGCTCAAATCCAAATTTATAAATGGTTTATTTGCACTTTAATATCCCAAAGCTTCACTAACTTCTAACTTTGATGCCGTGAAGTTCTATTTTGACAAGCTTATATCCCCAGAGTTTAAACATAGACGTTAATCTGACAATTTCATACCCAGAGCGCCGAATTTGCTCCTCACTGCCCTGAAACTTAAAAGAGCTGGCATTTGGTAAGAAAATTTGTATCTCTTTCACATTTCTACTAAAATCAACTTTTCAGCACTTTTGAGGTATCAAATTGCCAGAATAGAACCTCCAGGCTGTCAAAAGTTAGAAATTCCACCCCCTCCCAAAAAAAATGTGGAAGAAAAGGAAAAGAAAACGAGAGAAGTTCTGACCTCATCCATCCTCCGCAAACATAACCGCCATCATTAACGCAATCTCTCTCCTTTAAACCGCCGACGACGACAGGTCCAGTTCCCGTCGTCGCGCCGCTGGAATCCACCATCATCGTCGCGGTCGCCCTAAAGCTCCGACGAGACCGAGGGAACAAGATCAGGCGATCGCTGCTCGCATGATCGAGGCCGAGATCTCGCCGGAGATTGAATCGGTCGATCGCCGGAGAACGAGCGATAAGGTTTCTGAGTCTAGCGATGCATAGTACCATCTGACGATTCGAATCGGCCGATAGCTGGGGATCGACGGAAAGGGAACAGCGAAAACAAAAAGAAAATAATAAAAGGGCAAATACCGGACAAGTTTTTGAAGGACAAATTTCCAAAACAGTCTTCATTTACAAAAATATTTCCAAAACAAGACCCATTTCAACATTATTCATCAAAACTGACCTAGTTTCAGCTATCGGGCTGAAACTAGGTCGATTTTAATGAAGAAAATAAAACTTTACAGGACTTAAAGTCCGGTAAAGTTTAGCAGCCATTTAACCAAGCTGCTAAATTTTATAGGACTTCAAGTCCCGTGAAGTTTCATAGTTCAAAACAACTTGACTTGAAATTCTTTGAAGTTTGAGCTGAATTTTCAGTCTCTATAAATTCGACCTGCAACTTCACGGGACTTCAAGTCCCATGAAGCAGCAGGTTTTAAAAAAACATGCACAGCTTGCTGTGCATGTTTTTTATATACGCAACGGTTTTCCTAAATGCATTTCACAACAATATACATGAAATTTTCACCATGAATCAAACAATATATACTGAATCAAATAATAATCAAACAATAATCACATATATACTGAATTATAACAATATTCTTAAAATTCAGCCATGAATCAAACACGAATCAAACAATACTCACAAAAATCACATATATAAACAATAATCGATCCACAAAAGTATAATATTTGAAAAATCATAAAAGTAACAAATTTCAACAAAATAAGATCACATACAACCCAAAATTCCTCCTCTCCTTCCTGTTCCTCTCTTCCCCCTTCCCCTCATCCGCTCCATCAGCATGCGAAGTGTCGGCTCTATCATCATGTGGCCTACGTCGTCGCGTGTACATTTACCCAAATGATCGAGACCTGTCCTCACGGCTTGCAAACTTGTCAACATGAGTCTTATAAAACACACTTTCTATTCTCTGCTTGATCCTGTTGAAGACCCCTAACGTCGTCGGATCCTAAATGTCAGGCATGTGCTCATTTACATCAGCTTCAATGTTATCAAAAGTATTGATCTGCGAGTTATGAAATATATACACAATTTAGCAAATAATATCTAAACTAAATTTTCAGTTGCACAGCCGGCTTGCCAAAGAAGATCTTGAACCTGTCCGTTTTCATGCTTCTTCTTGAAATTTTCCCTAATATGTCGCAAGCAATAACGATGTTGATGGAGTGACGGGAAATGGCGTTGGAGTACTATTGGAATTCATTTCATCCTATTAAATATGAATGTAATCGACCGCGTCCCCACACTAGGAATATGATATCTAATGCATGGAAAAAAACCACACCCAATTCTCTGTGTTTTCAACATCAACCACTGTAAACGCCAAAGGAAATAATCTGTCATCTGCGTCAACTCCGGTTGTAACAAGCAATATGTCTTTGTACTTACCGTACAAGTGGGTGTCATCAATGCTAAGAAGAGGACGATAATATCTGAAACCCTCAATACAAGGCCCAAATGCCCAAAATATACTTGTGAACCGTCGTTCTCCGCCATCAACAGGGTCTGATGATACTTCATAGATTGTCCTCGGATTTTCTCTTTTGAGTGCTTCGAGATAATATGGTAAGATCTCATTAGATTGTCCTAATCCTCGAATATTTTTATCATCGCCTTCCGCCTAGCATTCCAACATTTATTGTATGATACATCCAATTTGGTCACTTTATGCACTAAAAGATGAATATCTTTTGGCCTTAGATCAAAATCCTCCCTTAGATTAGGCATAATCAATCGATATATGAAAGAGACAGACGCGTGCTTATGATTCATCTCTAATCGAGTATTGCTATATGTGTGGAGTCCGTTGTAGTGTGTAATTTTAAATTGCCCACTTACTCTTACACCCAAGCATGAATTAAGCTTCCAAGGACATTTTGCATTGTCGTCATGGTGCCCACCACTATCATCTTCTGCGCCATCTTTACAGTAAAAACTAGGGATAACAAACGGGTCGGGTCGGGTCGGGTCGGGTCATAGTTGACCCAACCCGTATAAGTGTGATCCGACCCGACCCATTTAATAAATGGGTCAATGTGATCCGACCCGTTTATTAAACGGGTTACCGGACCCGACCTATATATTCAAAGAGTAAAGAATGCACTCAAATAGAATAATAAGATGATCTGATGGATTAAATCATCGGAGCGAGAAGGTAATCGGCCTCTGAATGCTAGTATTTACCTTGCGTAAACTACTACTACTGCTGTAAAATAAACTTAAATGGAAAAGCTACCAAAGCTACTCAGGGACGAGTCCAATAGCTTTAAACCACTCCTATACAATAATGGTCACTATTGCTGGATTAATAGGAAACCGATAAATAAAACAATAAAGCGAGAGAAAAGCAAACTGCGTTAGAATAAAAACTATCAAACTATCTATGAATTCGTGAGTACAACTTAGAAAATCCATTAGGGAAACAAAACAACAGCAGAAAGTAAAGCAATGGGACACTAAAGTAAGGTAGATTTTGGTTGATTGTGTGTGAGTATGTTCTTCTTCGTTTGTCATCAAATATGCAGGGTTTCGCACAATACCAGCAGCCGCCAACTCTTAGTCTAGAGCCTAACTGATTACTGTCGTCCTCACTACCGCTGTCGTCGCCGCCAGGATCACCGTCGCGGTGGCGGCCAGGGCAAGTGGGGCCCAGCTCACCTTCTCGCATCCTCTCCGGCGATTCTTGCTGTTATATGAATACCTTCTAGGGTTTGTGATTGAGATTGGATAATTAGTATCAGGTTGCTGGGTTGCTGGTTGTTAACTTCTTATTCGGGTCAGTGTGTTATACGGGTCAGTCGGGTCAACCCGAATTGACCCGTTTAATAAATGGGTAAATTTGGGTTGACCCATTTATAACCCGACCCGTATAATTCAACACATACCTATTATAAATGGGTCGGGTTGATGGGTCGGGTCATAAATTGCCACTCCTAGTAAAAACAAACCACATTATAGCTTGTTGCATTGTTTTTTGTTGGCCTAAACTTGACATTTTTTGGATGGCCCACAAATAAAGTGCATAAATCAATTTCTCCTGCTTTCAAATAGATCACCCTTTTTGAATGAGAAGTCCTCACCTTGTGTATCATCAATGATATTATTGCCGATTGGAATACTTTCTATCGTAGAGTTAGCAATCCATTCTTCTCCATGAAGTTCATTGGGCGGTAGATCCTCTAACACGACATACTCATTGTTAGTATAATATCCGTCAATATATTAGTTGTCCCCTTCATCACGATCTATCAAGCATGTCATGCTATTAATTTGTAAGTCATCCTCTTTATCACCATCCTCAGATTCGACACTTGCATTATCATCTTAATAGGCGGTATTAGTATCGAATGCATTTGAAGTGCCCACAAACGAAGGACTGCTCAAGTATTGTGACTGTGTCCAACCTTCATCTTGTTACGGAGATAAAAAGCCGACAGAGTCAACTTCAATATCCTCCAACATGCGGGAGTACATTCCAGCGTGATTCACCGATTTGCCCAAATTTCTCTGATGTTTTTTAATAAATAATTCCACCGAACGCTTCTCATCATGTAATACTCCAATGAGACACATATCATAGTCACTTGAGATTTGAATGTCACTTGTTCTGTTCCCCTCAACAGGATAGTTACAAATAATATTAAGGTGATACTCACGTGAGTTGGTTAATGTAAGTTTGTGGAAGTCATTAACCAGTTCATCGAAAGCAAACGATTTTGATATAAACAACGGCTTCGTCACACCTCCTTCATAAACGGGCATGTTATTTTCAAGATAGTTAATCTTTCCATCATATGAACAAAGAATTACGATTCGATTGTTCATCGTTATCTCTGAAGAGTAAAAAATTCAATATCAATATTACACGAAAAACTTAAGATAATGTTACTTACCATTAAATCTCTTAGATCGATTTTAGAAACTTATAATTTTAACCAAATGTCAAACATTTGTAGTAACTTCACGGTTACAAATTTTAATAATTTCCCCTCTAACTTCATACACAATATTATTTAATTTTTCTTCACAAAATTCAAAAATAATTCCAAATTTATTTCAAAATCTAATTTTTTACAAGTAATCACCAAGAAATTGTGAGAATATACAAAAAAATAGGATTAATTTTTTTAAAGATTTTACATTAATATTAACAATGCACTAATTTCTGGTAAACTCCTATGGTGATGACGGCGGTGATGTATGGTGGGGCCGGCGGTCGGTCCAGCGTCGGCATCGGTGATGGTGACGTCGGTGAGGGGTGGGGGTAAGGGGCATCGTGTTCAGGAGAGCAGCTAGGGTTTGGGTGAGGGGCGTCAGGTTCAGGAGAGGGGTCGCGTGGGATATGAGGGCGTGGGTCATGGGAGTGATCGCGTCTGCCTTATATAGGTAGAGCGAAACTCCATGGTACTTGAAGTCCCGTGGAGTTGCAGGCCGCTTTTTCCAGAGAGTAGTTTCTCTGGAAAATACGCCTGAAACATCACGAGACTTCAAGTCCCGTGAAGTTTCAAAGCTGAAACGAACTTCACGGGACTTGAAGTCCCGTGAAGTTTAGCAGCTTAATTAAATGGCTGCTAAACTTCACGGGACTTCAAGTCTCGTAAACTTTGGGAACTTCTTTCATCAAATCCGATATAGTTTCAGCCCGACGGCTGAAACTAGGTCGAGTTTGATGAATAATGTTGAAACGGGTCGTTTTTTGGGAATATTTTTGTAAATAAGACTATTTTGAAAATTTGTCTAGTTTTTGAAAGGGTTTTCTCGATGTTAAGGGAGGGGGTGTTTGGTTCAATACTGGGCAAGAATAGTATTAGGAAAAGGATGTTTTTATGGATTTCTAGCTAATCCATAAAAAAATTTAAGACAAATTTATGGAATCCTTCTTTCTTTCTATGTTTATTTTATAACATGAAAAATAGAATCCAACTTTATAGAAACCCTCCAATTCCTATTCTTTAGTTTGTTTTGGAATGAATTTTTTTTTAAAATGAGAAAATTTTAGGATAAATGGTGAGAACACCTTAAGTATTCTTACCACTCACTAATGGACTAAACATTTAAGTAAGAAGATTGAGTAATCTTACCTGTTTACCAAAATTCAAAACCAAAAAATACTGTAGCAACAGCTAGTTCCAACGGCTAGTTCCAAGACCTTAGAGGCTATAAATTCGGATTGAGGGCTTATGGTGCCAATGTATCCCTCATTCTTACCACTTTTTTAAAATTCTCATAGTTTGCAAGTTTCCTCCCCTTCATCAATATGATATCAAAAGAATGCCCTAAAATTTTTGAAGTTTGGTGTGATTGTAATCTCCAAGCACCCATGAAAGTGTGCAAGAATGGTAAAAATAAGGGGAGGTGTTATTGGGGTTGTGCAAAATACCCAAATAAAGAATATAATTTTTTTGAATGGGCTCATGAAGGAGGAGTAATAAGCAACCAAAGGAACCAATATGTCAAAGAAAATAGGTGCGAAGATAAGTTGTTTTTGAAATAAAAGAGGATGAATAAAGAATTGAAACTTGTCGAAAAACAACTACTAGCTTGGAAAATTTTAGCAATTTTACTAGTGATATTTTGTATTATTTTAATTATTATAAACCACATGTCATGTACTTGACTTGCAAAAAACTATTGATATTGTAATAAAAACTTTTATTGGAATTGAGTAACTATAAGTATCAATTCTAATTGATATTGTACGGCTCATGAATAGGTCATTTTGTCAAAATTGAATGCTCCACCTATAACTTATAGGTTTATTATAGATTGCATTCTAATGATGGTTTGCCTCACCTAGACATTGTCAATTCAATGTAGGATGTAATCTCATCACATATTGTCTCCTCTGAACATAATAAACGTTGTAAGTTAGATTGCATTATCAGTAAACGCTAATCATCATTGCCAAATATCAACTATGGAGCACCATAAGCTCTAGCAATTTATCAACCAATAGCAACAAAATTGACAGCAACATAACCGACAGCAACAAAACCCCACAAACCAAGGTAACATAAGCTCATGAATGAGATTCAAAATTGATAGCAACATAGTCAAACCAAAGGAGCCTCACAAGCTCCACCTGACAGCAACAAAAACCACACAAAACGAGCAACACAATCTCATGAATGAGATTCAAAATTGACAGCAACATAGCCAAACCAAAGGAGCTTCACAAGATCCACCTGACAGTAACAAAACCACACAAAATGAGCAACACAAGCTCATGAATGAGATTCAAAACCGACAGCAACATAGCCAAACCATAGGGGCTACATAAGCCCCACTTGGCAGTAACAAAACCCCACAAACCGAGGAAACACAAGCTCCAAAATGTAATCAAAATCGAAAGCCAAAAAACCAAACCAAAGGAGCTACACAATCTCATGAATGAGATTCAAAACCGACAGCAACATAGCCAAACCAAAGGGGTTACACAAGCTCCACCTGACAGCAAAAAAACCCCACAAACCAAGGTAACACAATCTCCAAAATGTAATCAAAATCGATAGCCAAAAAACCAAACCAAAGGAGCTACACAAGCTAATGAATGAGATTCAAAACCGACAGCAATATCATGAGTACCAAAGGGGCTACACAAGCTCCACCTGAACCAAATGAGCTACACAAGCTCCACCTGACAAGGCCAAACTAAAGGAAATGCACCCACATACTCCATCCACCCAAGCATATAAAAGAATTATAAGGAAACACATACCGTAATATTTTATAAAGTTTAAATTATGAACTCATTGATCATTCCTATCCATACGTACCTGCATCAAAATTAAAAAGTATCAATTCATCATTTACATGGCATCATAGCATTTTCATAACAAGAAGTATTGTAACATTTATAGTTTGCATATAACAAAACGATAGATGCGCAACAACATATACTTGTGCACAAAAAAATGCTTCACCAAAATGTATTCAAAACCCAACAAATTAGCTAACAGACCACCCTTGATCCTTAATCAGGTTGGTGATGTACCTCTTTTGAGCTTCCTTGGCTTTTATAAAAAAGCCTTCCAGCCTCACATTCATTGTCATATAAATGATCTAAAACCCTATCTAGAAATTCCTCAGAATATTTATTGATATGTTCCTTCAAAGCTGCAGCCAACTGCTTAGTCCAATGAATAATGTGCTGATTTCTAATTGACTGAGACATTGACTCAACAAAGCCACATATCATTTCCTCTTCACGATTCAATTTTCTAGGTTTCTTGTTAGAGGATGAATTCAAGTTGTCTTTACTCTTAGACTTAAATCTAGTGGGTTCTGTTTGATTATTAGCATCAGATTGTGGTTCAGTTTCACTCTCCTCCGGAATCACACTATCATCATCAGGAATAGGTATGGACTTACTAGACCCAATGTTAACATACACAGGCCTAG
Organism: Asparagus officinalis; assembly: GCF_001876935.1. NCBI lineage: Eukaryota > Viridiplantae > Streptophyta > Magnoliopsida > Asparagales > Asparagaceae > Asparagus > Asparagus officinalis. The sequence goes on from NC_033800.1 coordinate 89,458,788, forward strand.
TAAATTCACCCTTAGCTTGATCATCACCCATGATCACTTGTAAATTTTTGAAGCGAGGAAGAGGTTTGTTTATGTATGCTTTGAGCTTAGAATTGGATTTGTCCTGCAATAATAAATACTCATAAGTTGTGAATCAAATGTATAAACTATTAACGACATTATAGCTACTAAAAGTTATACCTGAGACCATGATTTTAATGTTTCATCATCCAGTGTAATCATTTTATTTATTTCATCCCACCTAGCTCCACTTATATCAAGGCAAGCCTTCATGTCATTGAATTTATTTCTCAAGCATTTCAAGTGGTTAATAACATGTAGATGAGTGAAATCAGTCCTGAATTGCATGTTGATTTTCATGGCTGCCATTTTATAAGCTTCTACCTTGAAGTTCTTGTCTGGCTTCAACCCATCTAATGCTAATTCTGTAAGATAAGGAATGAGCACATCATCGTGCTCTGGAAGCCAAAACTTATTAGACACACCCCTTGAGTTCAACCTTATCGCCGGAACCTTTTTTTATGAGCTAATTTTTTTCTTTTTTTCATTGGCGATGTGTGCTCCTCACCATCAACATTATGAATAACTTTCCCACCCGAATCACTAGTGTTTGGTGAAAATTGATGAGGTTCACTACTTTGAGAACTTTGAGTGGGTAATAGCAAACCTTGTGGACTACTTAACATGCTCATGTATGACACTAGCTACTGTGTCATTCCACTATAATTACCATCGTATGGTGAGAATGGTAAGAATGTATAAGGGGGTGAAGTGAAAGGTTGTGGTTGAATAGACATGAAGTTCATGTTAATGCCAGTTGTAGTATTTGGCATTGCATTTGAATGAGATGACACAATTTGTTTATCTGTCGGTTTGTTAGTCATACCTAAATATATTGTAAACATAGACATATTATTATTAAAGGAATTTAAAATAATATATGATATGCATGCATTTCTCAGACAACTTAGAAAAATAATATATGATATGCATGCATTTCTCAGACAATTTAGAAAAAGAATATATGAATTGCCTACATTTCTCAGACAATGCAAAAAGAGAATAGATGATAATCGTAAAAATGTTTATTATAGTCTAAGAAGCATAAAAATGGGTAGTTACGGACATTAAAATACTAATAAGTTACATAATATATCGAGATAGAACAAACAACACATTAAGTTCATCCACTCTCCATTGTGTTACATTGTGTTACAACCCTTATACTTTGCACAATAATCCACCCACATCGCCCAAGCAATTTGATCTTTGAGCTCATTCCATTCATTTCTTACATCTCGATCCTCTCTCTGTGTCCTAGTTTGAGTATAGTCCACTACATTTGAATCGTCTTCATTTGTCACTTCCCCATTATCTTAATCAATTTCTACATTCTTATTTAAAATATCATCATCTGGATCTTCGAAGGAAATAAAATTGTGCAACATAGTACACGCTAATGCAATGTTCACTTGAGTGGGAAATGGATAATTTGGCTTCCCCGATAGAATTTTAAACCGGTTCTTTAATATACCAAATGTGCATTCAATTTTTGATCTTAAAGATGAGTGCCTTAAATTGAACAACTCTTTTCTATTCTTTGGTGTCCTACCAGTGTGCTCTTTTAAATGATATTGTGCACCACGATATGGAGATATGAAGCCTGCATGGTTGTGTATCTAGCATCATATAGGTAATATTTACCTACATTAAATACAACAGTTTCTTAAGATCTCAATTATTGACAAGTATTTAATTTATTATTCAAAAGGTGAATAAGTAAGAATTAATACCATCATAAACTCTAAGCCCGTAAGGATGTGGTCTCGACAGAGCGTCTTGTAATATCCTATAGTTATTTGCTGCTCCCTCCCACCCAGCTAGGACATAGGTGAATAGTTTATTGGGGGTGTAGGCTACTAAGACGTTTTGTGTCATACCTTTTCACCCTCTAAAGCGTGCAACTAGGTTACCGGGTAACACTATGTCAATGTGTATGCCATCTATCAAACCAATATATGTAGGCGTTAAAAATTGCCTATAGGTCCCTGCACGTGGCTCGAGACGGAGGGGAGATGATGAACGTCGCTATTCAAGTCACAGAAGCTCATTTGACAATGACGAATGCATGAAGTGAGTCAACGGACCATGCGAAGTAACGGAATTTCGGAATAATCGAAACACGAATGAATCGGGAGCTGCACGTCGCTTACGAAAGACGAAGCGCCCCTCGTGCCCCATTTAATCCACACATGATTCAATAGTGAGAGCTTGTAGATCTCCTCGTCTGCTTTCTGACGCATTCTAGATCGTGTGATTCTGAGTTCGGATGATGAAAATACGACGAAAACGGATGAAGCGCGCGAGACCAAGCCCTGAGCCAAACCAAGACACCACATGGTGTCTCGGCCAAGTCGAGACACCTATGAGTGTCTTGGCTTGGCTGAGACACTCACAAGTGTCTCGGCGGGTGTCTGTAACCCGAAAAAAGCTGATTTTGGCTGTTTTTTACGGTTTTTCGATCGTTAACCGCCTGGATTTGCTCCAACTAATAAAATATCATCCATGAACATGGTTAAGTAGTTACAACTAAGGATAAGAGGGAATCAGCCATTCTTATCAGAAAACAGAGGTCCCGAAGCCTATAAATACAACCCCAAGGCCTTCATTTTTCAGATCTGGAATTCTCGAGCGTTGACGAAGCCCTGCCGAACTAAAGACTGAAGGAGCATGAATTTTAAAAGATAAGAGAAGACCAATCGAGTTCTTCAGCAGAAAAGAAGAGTTCATCAGATCTGCAGTTCCTGTGTTCTTCCCTTGAGACTACCCCGTTGCGGTAATCTTAAGAAGAGTAATTATCTCGCCGTTGCCGAGATAATTGCTTCGGCTTCTTGATTCCTTCGCGAATCGACAAAGCTTCGAATCTGATCTAATCGTCAGGTGGTCCATGGATATTGACATCCCTGTCACCGTCCAAGAATCCACGCAAGCAAGAGTCGATAAACAAATCTTGTGTTTATTTTCAAGAGAGTTGTATTTTTTTATTATTTGAATTCGTTGTAATCGACTAAAGTTATAATAAAATCAATCACGAAGGCGACTTTCGAAGGAAACAAACTGACAACTACAGTGGGAGCCAACAGGCTCTCTGCAGAGGCTATCGTGACGCAACCCGCGATCAAGATCCCGGTGAACGAAGAGGTCGAATACGAATTTGACCAGCAGAAGTTTGAAGAGTATCTCTCTTCCTCCTCTTCCAGATCTGCCTAACCCCGCAGGCACAGCAAGGTTTCCTCTTCTAGGAACGCTCGCTAGACTTCAGGCTCAAAGATCCAAGATCCTCTCGTCGCAACCGCACTTACACCACGCAACGCCCCTCCAGTGTCCAATGAGGTCCAAGCTGTAGATCTGGGTCTCCCCTCCAACAAAAGCTTAGCTAGTAAAGACGTGCCAACTCTGTCGAAGAGAGCACGCCAAAGACGATGCCAACGCCTTGCGCGTCAACTGGCCAAGGCTTTGGAGCCAATAGATGGGATCCGCTATGACGTGTATCTAAAATCTAGGCAGCACCGAGAACAACAACGACAATCATACAACCCCTCCTCCAAAGCAGAGAAGAATGAATGGGTTCGCGTCAAAAGGACCCGCTCTACCCTTGAGGAGAGAATTCAGAAGCACCGCGCATTTCTCGCACACGCCAAAGTCCTTTTGCAAAAAGCAAAAGAAATACCAAAGGAAGAGGCGGTTAAAAAGTCACCCAAGCACAAACGGGTGTGGGTGCCGAAGGCAAAGTCAGTGCCTAAGGCAAAAGTGGACGAAGTCACCATTCGGTCTTCATCAACTCCAGATCTTGTTTCCCCTGTCCCTGTACTTCTGACAGAGCTATACGGTAGCGTAGATCTCACCAAATTCAGAGTTTCTCTGAAAGACCGCCTTGGTCCTCTCCCCGAAGATCGAGGTAAATCACCCGTGAAGGAGCGATTGGGGCTGTTGAAAGGTTCCCAAATAACAATTCAAGCTGGGGGTCATACCAATCCTCCCAATAACAACAAAGGGAAAGCCCCTATGACGGACCACATCGGATTGCGAGTCGAAGTCCAAAAGCCCGTTAGAGTTTCACGCTCACAAAGGTGTAAGTCTGAACGCGTGACTCTTGGAGGCTCCAATGAAGTGTTATATCCCCAGAGGGAAACAGGTTCATCCGATGACGACGTTATACCTGGAAAGTTGTGCCAACATATGATAGATTGCTCCAGTCATCAGACCGACGAGTTGTACTATCGGGCTAGGGGTGCGAATAAATCCTGAAAAAGAAATACCTGAGACACAGACTCGCACTGTCCGTGTGCCAATATAATCAAGGCAGTGTTGTCAGAATGTTGTTGCCATAAGGCCCCACAAAAGGTTTTGGTGTTTGAAAGAATCTCTACCGGAACATCTGGGGCTAAGCCGAGGCGTTTCCGTAGAAGAAGGTCAATCGGCACAAGTAACGAGCTCTCGTAAGTTACTATCAACATGGTCGATAAAGGCAAATCCGTGCGACGCTTCAGTCCTGAACCTTTTGCAGAAGTATCTTAACACATGACTTGGCTGCGATCTGGAACTATCAGACCTAGACCCAGAAGGTCACGATCCTCGGACGACGAAACCTCAAATATTTGCTCAGCGTTGGCTTATGATGATACGACATCCAGTGCAGGATAATCTTATGAATCATTCATGATTAATGCCGAACAAATGGCTAAAATTCTCGAGGAGGCTTTAACCAAGCAGAAGAAGAATTTTAATTTGAAATGGAGATGGCTATGCAGGAAATGAGAGATATGCACAGCCAACAAATTGTGGTACTAACGAACCAGCAGGGAGAGTCCAGCCGTCGTAATAATCCTGATCAGGTTGACAGTGATCAGGAAGCGAACGAGAACACCAATATGGAAACCCCTCCCGTTGATAATAATGCTGGAGGTGAATCCTCAAATGACAATAATACCAAGGAAGACCACGTCACTTCTCCCCGTAATCACTCGAAGAAAGATATGAGCGAGGATAAGAAGATGAGGGACTTGGAGAGCAAAATCAATGCGTTGATGAGTATATGAGCGAGGATAAGAAGATGAGGGACTTGGAGAGCAAAATCAATGCGTTGATGAGTGCTCAGGAGATAAAGAAGTCAGGAATACCGTGTCCATACTTTGGAGAGCAAAATCAATGCGTTGATGAGTGCTCAGGAGATAAAGAAGTCAGGAATACCGTGTCCATACTCGAGGGAATGGGAGTCAATCCCATACCCAACAAAGTTTAATCTGATTAACTTCACACCGTTCAATGGGAAGGGTTCCCCTACCCAGCATTTGATATATTTCAAGTCTCATTTAGGAATAATCTCCGGCAATGAACCTTTAATGGTACGGTCGTTCGTGGGTACTCTTCGTGGAGCGGCCTTCGATTGGTATCGTCGTCTCAAGACGGGGAGTATCAACAGTTAGGACGACATGGAAGACATGTTTCTTACGAATTTCTTCGATGACGATACCGAAGTTTCAATCGGAACGTTGTTCGATGAGAAACAGAAGGATGGAGAGTTGGTGGAGAATTTCGTTAAAAGATTTCGGAACAAGGCGATGAATTGTCGAGATCCAGTCAGTGAAGATTTTATCCTCGAGACTTGTCACAACAACCTTTCGCTAGATATTCTGGAAGCTATGGGAATAGCACCGTCCAAGACTTGGAAGGACTTGAAAGTGCGAGGAGAACGAGTTAAATGTTTCCTCAAAAGGAAGAAGGCCGAAAGAGGTCAAACGACGGCTAATACCCTGAAGCAGAATTTTGTTCCTCGAGGTAAAGGGAAAGCCCAAGCAAATGCAGTGGATGCGAACCAGATGTTCGAATTGCAACCACAATAGCAACATCAACCACAAAAGGGGCCTCAACAATCGCAATGGCAACAGAGGTCATAAAAGCCAAAGACTATCGAACCAAAATTTTCGAAAGTTTATTCTTTCAGGGAGGACGAAGTTCCTGGTCTCTTCAAACACCTTGTGGAGAATAACAAAATCAAGTTACCTCCAATCCAGGATCAGGAAGACGCTAAGAAGGTTAACGACCCGAAATACTGCGCATTCCACAGAGCGGTGCATCATCCTACCAAATCATGCTACGCCCTTAAGGATAAGATCCAAGCGTTGATCGATGTTGGAGTCCTTATGGTGAAATCAACCAAGGAGAAGAAGGTGGGTACAAATGCCATGTCAATTAGCTTCAGATCTGTTCCTTTGAACTGGTTCTAGCCTGAGCCAGTGATAAATTTAGCGGTGAAGACCGTCAACGATGATCCTCACAAATAATGCCAGAAAGGACTTGTGCCACACACAGCCCCAAATAGCGAGATTCTCTGGGTCCATCCTGATATGATCAAAGATGAACAATGGGCGGGGTCATTATCTAAGAAGAAATCAAAGGGGAAAGGAAAGTCCTGTTATGGAGTTGCAGCTATTCCAGAAGAAAATGATGAAGGAATTCCTACTTTCCCACTCTCCGAAGATGAGCAAGAGGTCTTCGCTACCAGGAGTGGAAATGAGTACCATTTCAAGTATCCAAGTGCTTCCGATCAATTGGCTAAACAGGGGGTAACTAAAACCATTCCCTCTAAGACATTAGCGAAAGTAGGGGTGGTCATGATTCCCCCAGCACCAGTTGAAAAGACTCAGCAAAAGCTAAAGGAGAAAGAGCCGTTATACCAAGAGGGCCAGAATCTGAGGCAGTCTCGATTCAATCAACCGATTAGGAGAGACAAACCGGGGAGCTCGAACACTCCACAGTGCTTCGATATTATAGCGCAGTTAGCTAATATACCGGCTAGAATAACTCTATACGAGCTACTACGTCTTTTGAAGGACACAAGGGAAGTACTACAAGAAGCCTTGGCCAACTCCGATGTTTTCCTGACTCAGATAAAACCATCCCCTGAAGAACCAGAGCCTTCAGTGCAGCATTGCAACCTCGCGGCACAACACATTCCCTGCATTTCTTTCACCAAGGAGGATATGCAAACAAAGAATACAAAGCATGACCGGCCCTTCACCGGGTACATAGGCTCCAGCATTGTCAACTGGATCCAAGTCGATCCGGGTTCCGCTGTTAGCATCATGCCGCTCCGATTGATGTACAATCTCGGAATACCGGTTAGTAAGTTAGCCTCCACGGGCACTACATTCTATGGATTCAACACCAGTGGGTCCAGACCATTGGGTAAAATCCAGGTAAAGTGCCAGATTGGAGATTTGAAGTCGGAAGTCACATGCTATGTGATTGACGCAGAGACTTCTTATAACTTACTATTGGGTCGACCTTGGATCCACTGTAACGTTATAGTCCCTTCTACCCTCCATCAGTGTCTTAAGTATGTAGACACTAATAATAAGGTCAAGACGATGGTTGCGGATAAGCAACCGTTTAAGGGGTTAGAGAATTATTTTATTGACTCTCTTCTCTACGGTGCTGAATCCGATACTGAACCATCGGCCCAAGGTACGGACAACAGAGAAGAAGCTGATACCGAAGCTGGGTTTGGTTATGATGGTGGTTTTGTACTTAATGATATTGTACCAATTGTAATCAATCTTGGCGATGGAGAGTCATCGAATAGTAGTTGTAATTGGTAACTTGCCGAAGAAGTAGCAATAAATGATGATTTAGAATGGAGAGTCATCGAATAGTAGTTGTAATTGGTAACTTGCCGAAGAAGTAGCAATAAATGATGATTTAGAGTACTCGTTGTGTCTCGATAATAATAAATGATGATTTAGAGTACTCGTTGTGTCTCGATAATATCATGAAGGGATTATACAATGACCCTAATTGGTATGTACCACTTCGATCGTCTTGCATGACGAAGAAACATGTTCAGGATTAGTTCGGAACAACGCTCGTCATTCCTGCGAAGACAGGGGGTAAAAAAGAAGTCATCTATGGTAAGAGGAAGGAATTTTCAATACCAAATCACTTCTTCGAAGAAGATGATGATGATGATAAACCAGCCCCTCATTTATTCAGATATGACACAAAAGCACGTAATCTCATGGAGAGATACAAATATAACTTCACACTCAGAGAGGGTCTTTGTTTTGGTCAAGGTCCGTGAGTTCGACCTCGTATGGACTATGTACCGAAAAGGAAACCCGATAACTATTATAGCCACAGAAGAGGTTTAGACTATGTCTCCTCGTCCAACGACGAGTGTTGTTGGCAGGTCATTGATCAGATTGCTAATAAGGGTAAAGACGGATATTCTTCCGACTCTCCAGCCTGGGATTCCGATGCTAGTCTTGGAGAAATGTTCAAAAGGCTAATGTAGAATATGGCTACGGCCGCCCCTGCCACAATAGAGGAAGACGACCAAATACTAACTTGGGAAGACCCTTGGGTTCATCACCTGAATATGCAGTACGGTGATAGGTTTGAATAAAGGGAACCCCCTACCGAGGATAATCCAAAACCGATATTCGTTACCGATAGCCTCCAGCCAAATGAGAAAGAAGAGTTAATTGCCCTCATTAGGGAGTACATTGATGTTTTTGCTTGAAACTATGAGGATATGCTAGGGCTCGATCCAAATGTGGCAATGCATTACCTTAATATTAAGCCGGATGTCAAACCTATCAAACAGCAACAAAGACGGTTTCGTCCATAAATTATGGAGGCAATCGAGTCCGAGGTTAAAAAACTTATTGACTCGGGTTTCGTCAGGGAGGAGCAACATCCTGAATGGCTTGCCAATATTATCCCGGTCCTTAAGAAGAACGGGAAAATCAGGATTTGTATCGACTTTAGAGACCTTAACACCGCCTGCCCGAAAGACGATTTCCCTCTTCCCATCACGGATGTTATCATCGACAATACGTGTGGATTCGAGAGAATGTTCTTCATGGATGGATTTTTTGGTTATAATCAGATAAAGATGCATCTAGATGATGAAAGATACCACGTTTAGAACACCCCTCGGTGTTTTTTGTTACACAGTTATGCCCTTCGGCTTAAAGAATGTAGGTGCCATATATCAGAGAGCCATGTTAAAGATTTTCCAGGAGCATCTCCGGAAGACTTTCGAATGCTACGTGGACGATCTAGTTGTGAAAAGTCATGACAAGAATGATCACATCAAAGACTTGAAAATGATGTTTGACCTGATGCAGACTCACCAATTGAAGATGAATCCTACCAAATCTTTCCTCAAAATGACCAGCAGCAAATTCCTCAGATTCGTTGTCACCACCAAGGGTATTCACATCGACCCTAACAAAGTGAAGGCGATTAACAAGCTGCAACCCCCAAAAAACCTTAAGGAACTCAGAGGATTACAAGGACGGTTGGCTTATATCCGTCGGTTCATCTCGAACCTTTAGGAACTCAGAGGATTACAAGGACGGTTGGCTTATATCCGTCGGTTCATCTCGAACCTTTCGGGAAAATGTCAACCATTCTCCAGGCTTAGGACGGTTGGCTTATATCCGTCGGTTCATCTCGAACCTTTCGGGAAAATGTCAACCATTCTCCAGGCTTACGAAGAAGGGTGTGTCATTTGTATAGGATGACGCTTGTTAAAAAGCATTCAAGAATATTAAAGAATATCTCTTGAGACCCCCTGTGCTCGTTGCACCGAAATCGGGCAAACTGTTCTTGATTTATGTCAAGACGACAAGCCACTCGTTAAGTGTATTACTTGTACAAGACAATGATAACGGTCACGAACAGGCCGTATATTACTTGAGCCGGACCCTCGTGGGCGCCGAATCTCAATATCCAATGATCGAAAGGGAGTGTCTCGCCTTGGTATTCGCTATTCAAAAGATGCGACACTACTTGGTCGGACAGACTATCTATGTCATTTTTAATGTTAACCTAGTCCGAGTATTCATGACGTAGCCCGCTTTCATGAACTGGCAGCTAGCGAAATGGGCCCTTCTTCTGTCCCAATATGACCTACACTTTAAGCAACAAAAGTCGGTCAAAGGCCAAGCTATTTGCGATCTCCTGACAGCTAACCCAACTACGAATACTACCGAGGTATACGATGACCTGCCAGATGAAACCTACGAAGCCAACGTAACTTTCCATCAACAGGTGTGGCGTTTGTACTTTGACGGTGCTTCTCGAGCAACTAATATAGCAAGTGCTTCTGGATGTTCTAAGATTTCTTCTGGAGTTGGAGTTGTCTTAGTTTCCCCGGGAAAATATGTGATGCCTCGAGCTTACTCGCTGACCGAGCCGTGCTCAAATAACGTAGCCGAGTATAACGCGCTACTTATTGAACTCGGCTTTGGTAAAGAGCTGGGGGTCGAATACCTTGAAGCTTTCAGTGACTCTCAACTGATAGTTAAATAGGTTCAAGGGGAGTATGAGGTCAGAAGATAGGATTTGATACCATACCATAGGATGGCCGTCGAGATGGTGAAATCCTTCGAAGGATTCTTTATTGAATACATTCCACGCTTACAGAACACCTACGCGGATGTGTTAGCAGCATCAGTGGTATCTCTGACGCAGCCTCCTGAAACAGAACTGTTCGTTACAGTAAGAACTCATAAACTCTTTGTACCAATCTATGATGTAGACGACAGAGAAGAGGATACTAAAGAAGTGCATTCAATACAAGTTGAGTTCGAGCCACGAGATTGGTGTTTCCCTATTATTGATTGTCTTACACGGGATTTTACCGGAAGACGTAAAAGAAAGAGACTCAATCCGACGAAGAGCACCGAGATTCTACTATAACACGGAGAGTCGAACGTTATATCGTCGGGGGTATGATGGTTTACTATTACGTTATTTATCCACTAAAGAGGCGGAAGAAGTCCTTAGGGAGACACACGAAGGGGCTTGTGGTGTACACCAACCTGGCCCTAAACTTTACGACCGCATCAGAAGAATGATATATTTCTGGCCCACCATGATAAAAGTCGCAGTCGCATACGCCCAAAAATGTCATGCGTGTCAGGTACACCCAAATTACATGCACCAACCCCCGGAGCATCTACATCCTTCGGCTACCTCATGGCCTTTTGAGACTTGGGGAATGGACGTTGTTGGTCCTATAAGTCGTCCGTCAGTCAAAAGCAATAGATTCATTCTGACAATTACCGATTACTTCTCCAAGTGGGCTGAAGCCATTCCACTCAAAGAAGTAAAGACGAGCAACGTGATTGCGTTCATCAAGCACCATATTATCTACTGATATGGTGTCCCAAGACGAATCATACATGACAATGGGCCCCAGCTTGTCAGTAATGCCTTTATCAAATTTTGCGAGAAGTTCAAAGTTCAAGACATCTCGTCGACAGCTTACAATCCTACAGCGAATGGATTGGCAGAAACCTTTAACAAGACTATCATAAAGATTTTATCAAAACTCGTAAAAACTAATAAACGAGACTGGGATGATAAGCTTGAAGTAGCCTTATGGGCCTATCGTACCATGGTCCGCACGTCGACGGGAGCGACCCCATATTCTCTGGTGTACGGATGTGAAGTCATTCTTCCATTGGAAATCCAAATTCCATCGCTTCGGATCGCTCTCGTAACAGAGTTGACAACCGAAGAACATCATTAGAAACGTCTCGAAGAACTCAAGATGCTCGACGAGAAGCGCTTGGAAGCTCAGCAGCACATTAAGTTCTACCAAGCCAGAATTTCCCGAGCTTTTGATAAAAAAGTTCGACAACGGAGTTTTAAAGAAGGAGATTTGGTCTTAGCTGTCCGACGGCCCATGGTCCTTAATTCTAAGAAGAAAGGCAAATTTGAACCCAAATGGGAGGGGCCATTCGTAGTAGAGACTGTCTACCCGAATGTCGCTTATCGCCTTATTACCAAGGAAGGCGCTCGGCTGATGATACCAATAAATGGGAAATTCCTGAAAAAGTACTACCCTTAGTATGTTTGGGATAACCCATGTCAGGGAAAGTTCCTGGAAGAATACTATGTGGGGTATTCTCAGGGATAACCCGGTAGTTACAAAAAGGATAAGCAAGAAATCCCTATTTGGATTTTGAATGTCCTCAATGATGGAATCTATCTCATTTTCGAGATTAAATTCACCAACTCTCAAGAATTCTTTTACTGAGACGTGATTCGACCATTTGGACGAGAGCAATCTTTCCTCATGAAATCCCTCACCGATCAAATCAATGGACGATGAGTCCACCAAAAATCCTATCCGCTAATCTTTGGTAATTTCAAATTTTGCGTGTTAAGTACTGATCACTTGGCATCGAAATCCTCCATTGAGTGGCTAGTACAAATCGGTATTTTTACTGCTATCTGTATTCCACTCTCACTGCTTTCTTGGTTAAACCTATGAAAGTTAGGGCCAAAACCAGAATCCTCTCTCGATTCCTTCCATGAACGAGAGGTCCACTTTCAATTGATCAATCAAACCTATAAAAGTTAGGATTGCCTCAAACCCATTCGGCTAAACCTATAAAAGTTAGGGTCGAACTCTGATCTCACTTCGATAAATGAAGAGCTCTTTTCAGTTTAAGCAACCAATCCTATAAAAGTTAAGTTTGTTTGAATTCTCTCGATTCTCGGAGTGAAGATCACACTCTTAGTTTCACCTTTTCAGATTCTTAAGGTGGAGATCCCACCTTGAGTTTCCCTTGCAACTAGAGATAGTGTATAAAATCCTTCATCTTTAGTTTTGGGAGATAGAATATAAAATTCTTCCTCTCCCGCTCTGGGTTTATCTTTACCTTTAGAAAAGAAACATTTCTCAGCTTCAAATCCGCGCACTTCATGCACGGGGGATTTTATCTCAAACCCCAAAAGAGAGATAAGTCTGCATCTAACACATGCTACTGGTTTAGTCTTTCACCGTATGGAAAGATACCAGAATACAAGTCTGGGGACTTTTATCCTGGATCCTAAGTAAGGATGAGTCAGCACATAACACGTGTTGTCGGGTAGTTTATTCCCGTGATAAAGACAAAGTCTACGTATTCCACATCGTAGCACTAAAAGAATTAACTCTTTTAACACAATGTTATATGCGGAATGGATTTATACAATCTGTATGCTAGCCCAATTCAAACTGTAGTCAGTAAAGGCACATCAAATCCGTTGAAGGCTGATGATTTGCCAAAAATCCCAAGTCTACGTCTAACACACGTCGTCGGTTTAGTATTTCACCGAATGGAAAGACACTAAAATACAAGTCTGGGGACTTTTATCCTGAATCCTAAGTAAGGATGAGTCAGCGCCTAACACGCGTTGCCGGGTAGTCTATTCCCATGATAAAGACAGTCTACATATTCCACATCATAGCACTAAAAGAATTAATTCTTTTAGAACAACGTTATATGCGGAACAAACTTATACAATCCGCATGCTAGCCCGATTCAAATGGTAATCGGTAAATACACATCAAATCCGTTGATGACTGAGGATTTGCCAAAAATCCTATAAGCATTATGTCCACTGGGTTTACGATCAACAAAGAAACGTCATGATACAAGGTGAGTATACTAAATCATATACTGGGTCTTTACTAATAGATCAAGTCAAAGCATACAATGATAAAGCTCATCGGCCCGAATGCAATTGGCGACCGAGAATGTGAAGTTCCAACCTAGAGAGCCTATCTGCATAACCCTGCTCAAGCTTAGCTTGCAGATCAGATCAGACAGAATCTTGAGAACTACTCAAGATCTTCATGGCTTCACCTCTTAGCTTCATCAATCTCTCCTGCATAGATCCTAGTCTCTCAAGTATCTGTCCGCGAGAGCTCTCTAAACCAGCCAGCTCATTTGCAATGATAGCACTAGATTCCTCAGCGTACTTCAGGGCCTTCTTCAACCTGGCTACCTCCTCGCGGTTGGAGTCTAAAGAACTGAGTAACTCGGCTCTATCCGTATCCTTCCTCACAAGACTAGTCATCATCTGCGCGATAGAACTCTCGTGTGACTGAAGCTCGCTACCAATAGAAGATCTAAGGTCACGCCACTGTGTCAGTCTATGCTCCAACTAAGAAGACACGAAGGAAGAAGCCTCACTAGCCTTCAGCTCCTCTAACTCTCGAAATTCACACTCCAGAACAACAAAATCGGCAGTAAGAGAATCAGCTAGCTCAGGATATCACTCCTCTCTAATCATCATCATGTGTCGAGCAAGGGAACGCCTGAACTGATCGAAGCAATATCTCTGATGAAGAAGTTTCTCGATCATTCCGTCAAAAAATTTAACGAAATAACCAAGACCCACTCGAAAAATATCTCTGCTAGGATCAGGATCGGCTAAAAAGGATAGGACACGCTCATACGGAGATAGTGGAGACCCTACAAGTAATGGTGCAGAAGGGTAAGAAACTCTAGAATATAGTGGGGAAATTCAGAGTGAATTATGAGCATACCAGTACCAACAGGGGTCCCCTTGGTTTGAGATCCTATGATAGGCTCCGTCAATCTAATCTCAGCAGGCTCAGGAATGCTAGTAGGTGTGATCGTCGATGGTATATCAACTCCTCTAGGTAATTCTATAATGTCCGTTAGGTTTGGAGAAGATACACCACCACCAGGCAAACTAGGGATGCTGGAAATCATAGTCATATCAGTCATGACGGCTGGTCCTATGATTACAATTTTTTATTAGTCAAATAGAGATTTGGACAAAAGAAAAGAATGACGATGAAGGGGATTACATGCATACCTGCAGATCCGTCACCGTCAGGCAAACTCGGGATGCTAGGAATCGTAGTCGTATCAGTCATGATGGCTGGTCCTATGATTACAATTCTTTATTAGTCTAATAGAGATTTTGGCAAAAGAAAAGGATGATGATGAAGGGGATTATATGCATACCTGCAGATCCATCACCCTCAGCTAAACTAGGGATGCCAGAAATCATAGCCGTATTAGTCCCGGTGGCTAGTCCTATGATTGGAATTCCCTATCGGTCAAATAAAAGTCTCGAGAAATGAAGATAATTACAATGTCAAAAATTAGATGCATACCTGCAGATAAACCACCTTCGAAGGATGGTCCTGCAGCCTCCCTGGTAGCTTGCTCCGCTAACATCTCAACTAGCAATCTAGTGTCAGATCTCGAGAAACTTGGTGCCGAGACATACATGTGTTCGCTGAATCCCCTAAGACTCATATCATGAAAAGTCTCATCCTCGACCGACCTCTCTAGCGCGATACTTATATAAGAGTTTAAGTGCTGGATATATACAAAAAGGGAGGGAAGAGGAAGAAACTCAGATTTACCTGCAGCGGTGGTAGAAGGCTCTTCTGCCCCAATATTCGCGCCCACGTTCTTCAATTTGTCTAAAAGAGAATGAAGCGCGGAAGTGATTAAAGGGGGAACAAATTCCGAATTGCCTAACTCCTTTAACTGCTACTCGAATAGTGTATTACCGATGTTAGATATACCTGGGCATAGAATCCCCGGTTCAACGCTATCAGCCTGCGTGGCATCTCTGTTTGCTTCAACATCCATAGGCTCATCACGAATGGCATCGCCCATTTGCTGCACGAAGCTCGGGCTACCTAGATGGCCAGGATCAGAGAATACAGGGTCTTGCGGAAGTTCACCTCCGTCATAGCTTCCTAAAACATGGAACATGATTAGATTCAGGAAATCCAAAAGGGCATTATTTTAAAGTAGTGGAGATAGTAGAGCATTACCCTCTCCTCCGTCAGTAGTACCTCGTGGCTCTACTTCGCGAGCCCGCTGACCAATATGGGACTTATGGGTGGTCTTCTTCTATTTTGGAGGACAAACCCTTACAGGACCAGCGGGTCGCTCATGCGTGGATTTAGTACGCATCTCAACCTGGGCAGAAGCCTCGGTGCTGGGCCGTGATCTCGCATAATGAAAAATAAAGGGCTCGTGCTCGTCAACCATCCTACCTGGAGTGACAAGATTCATCTTGTTAGGATAAGTAAATAAGACCTTTCGTTCCGGCTTTTAAAAAGTCGGTTGAGATCTAGAAAGGGTATGGCATTGATGCCAACAAAAAATGCCAGATCCATTAATTTTGAAAAGAAAGAGTCTGACAGACCTGTATCAGATTCTCCCCCATTGGTATCCATGTCTATAAATTCTTCCTCAGAAGTCTCATCCTCATCATCAATAGGAAGGAGCTCTTCATCATCCTCCATCTTGTCTGTGCTCAAACGGGAGGGTTTGGTAGGTTTCTTCCCCTTCTTCGAAAGCTCAGTCTACGAGCAGCCTTGATAGTAGTTTGAACCAAGTGCTCAGCCTCCAACTCTGAGAGGCTCTTCACATCTAGAAACTCGTTGGCAGAAAGGAGCCACTTGCAGCCAAGGAAAGTAAACAACGGTTTGCGCTTGGACGAAGGAAGAGCGAAATAGGCTCCAGTACAGCCCATCATAGTCCAAAACCATGCTCGGACGCTGTCAATAAGGTCCCCCTCAATCCTAAAACCCCGGCTCAGGTTCCCAACATATAGTTGGTCATAACCGAACTAGCGAGCGAAGCGGCACGGAAGATAAGACTCTATATGGCAACGACCCTTCACACGAAGGATGGGATACCCAACGCGGATGTTCACCAACCAACGGAAGCAACCAGCGTCAAGAGAAGTCCGACCGGCCCTTGGTTTCTCCTCATCAATCAACACGTCATCATAGCGGCCCAAGAAGCACGGGAAACACTTGAAGAACTCCCAGCTCTTACGAACTTAAAGCTCTCGCTGGATATCAGTGAATGTCTTCCCAAACCACTTGCTCCTTTCAAACAGCTGCACAAAAGGAATGGAGGCATCAACAGTACTAGGCACTGACATCAAATCAGGACGGTGAAGAACGAGCCACGTCATTAGGTATGTATACGGAAGCTCGACCTTTACAGAAAGAAGCTCGGTTGACGGTTCAGAACCCACATGTGTAAGACCATCGACCAAATACCTAAGCCCACAATGAATGTCGGCAACCATCGTCGGAAGCAGAGAAAGCTCCTTCTTGTAAGCTAGCTGGACGGCGGGGAAAAGGACCTCAATAGGCAAGGCGTCAGAAAACTAATATGGAATGACGCACTTCTTCAACCAGAGGGTGAGATAGCCCGCCAGCAGAGTCCTGGGCCGAATGGACTTCTGAGCGTGACAAAGGAATGTCCGAAACTTGGTCCCTATAGGGAAAGCTCCCTCAGCGCCAGTGATAGTAAAGGAATGAGCTTCGGACCTATCCATTAACTCATTGATGGCAGAAGGTGTCAAAGGGGCCAACTCACAAACAGTCTTGCCCGAACTGCTCTCTAAATGCTGGAATAAATAATTAACGAACTGCTTCAAACTGATCTGCCTCTTTCTCTTCGCCAGAGAACTCACTTTGATTAAGGATGTATAATAATGACACGTAAGGTCCTAAAACATGTCACACATATTGGAAGAATCATTCTTCAGCCACTCTAACTGCAGGTTTGAGGGAAGTACTCCTGATACGGATAGTCCCCCATCAGAAGACCAGAAACTTTGTGCATCTCGTGCAGAGCTAACCCCAACTCTCAACTGCAGGTCAAGAAAGTTTTACTGTCAGGGATATATGTCTCCAATAATGTTAGGAAATGGCGACTGCTGACCGGAAATCCATACATGGTGGATCGTATGGGCGCATACAACCCACTGCCTCTCAGATCACTCTCCCAACGTCCCAAGACATAACTGGTCATACGAGTCCACCACCTTTTAGATGGCGAATAGGCCCAACCGAAAAATATGAACTCTGTTGGAGGTAACTTCCTCCTAAGCTTGCTAAACGATTCCTCACAGTAGGGGCGGCTGCTGACACCTCGTCTGGTGGCGCGGTATCAAGGCCCAGAATCGTAGGGGCGGCTGCTGACACCTCGTCTGGTGGCGCGGTATCAAGGCCCAGAATCCCTGGTCGAAGGTCATGAATATAATTATATCCATCAGAACCTAGGGTCTTATGATGAGAAATAAATCCACAATGAACTCGATCACGGTCATCTGTAAGATTCCAGGACATCTGTCGTCGCATAGCTTGCGTCTCCAAATGAGCGAGAGAATGCTGACGGGGAATAGAAAGGATGTATAGGAGGAGTCCTTAATCATTATTCAACTAGTGCTCATCATCAAGAATCAGCTTAGCCGGATCCTCGACATGGTCTCCAAATAAATAACCAGGCTTCTTTAAAGCCTAAGTGGAAATAGAGTCTTCAGTGAAGGTGGCGTCGGTAATCAACTGACGCAGTGAACGGCGGCCCCCATCTCGTATCAAGCGACAAAACTCATCGGAGTGACTCTTATCAAACTGAGGGGTCAGATCGATGGCCTGCCTATCAACAATAGAAGCAAAACTCTCTCCACTGCAACTGCTACTAGCATGAGGAGGAAGGCTATCCGCGGGGAATTCAACTGCAGCAAAACAAATGTGGAATCAGAAAACTATTCATGAATTATACAATCATTGAATTCATCTCACAGGCTAGCGAGATAGAGTCATTCATTGAGTGATTGGCGAGACGATTTCAAGTGTCCTACACCGGAAGGACGGTATGCATCATCACGTAAGCAACGTGGTAATGTACTCCAACCCACGTAGTGTAATGCAACACAAAATCGCTCTAATATGCCGGAAGACGTGAATTGGCCAAACAAAACACGTCTTTTGAAACCTCGATCCCCACGAAGGAGGACGTTGATTCTTCTCAAATGACCCGTGAAGGGGCCAAACGATGGCATAATAGAACCACAAGTCATCCCAAAACCTCGATCCCCACGAAGGAGGACGTCGGTTCTTCCCGAATGACCTACGAATGGGCCAAACGAGAGCATAATAGAACCACAAGTCATCCCAAAACCTCGATCCCCATGAAAGAGGACGTCGGTTCTTCCCGAATGACCCGCGAAGGGGCCAAACGAGGGCATAATAGAATCACAAGTTATCCCGAAATCTCGATCCCTGCGAAGGAGGACGTCGATTCTTCCCAAATGACCCGCGAAGGGGTCAAACGAGGATATAGAAAGCATAAAAACTCACTCCCGTAAGAGGACGCTACGGGAACCTCCCTCTCGCTATGCTGAGAAGAGGAGCGACTCCTATGAAATCACGGTCGGCGCGGAGACATGGTTTACCTGCAATGAAAATCAACGGATCAGGTATAATCATAAATCCAAATACTCAAAAATTAAAAGGGAAATTATGAACTTTAACTAAAGTCCTATAAACAGAATAGGATTTTATAGTTGAAGTCTAATTAAACCTATGAGTGTTATGCATGCAAACAATGGGTTCAAATTGCATTTAAAACCCTCATGGTCAACTTTTGGGTGAAATACCCAAAATACCCCTCATGTTCAAGGTTAAAATTTAGCCACGAACACATTTGAATTTGGCCATGATCGAGGAAAGAAAACCATCATCCTCAATATCCTACAATTTCAGCCAATTTTGCAAATATACTCCTCTACAAATTTCAGCCAATTTTGCAAATAAACCCCGCTACAAGTTTCGGCCTAATTTGCACATACACCTATCGAACTTTTGATCATGGGTATGTGGTCCAAACTCTACAAATTTCAGCCCTAAAATTTCAGCCACTTTGCGAACAAGTCCCTCAACCAATTTCGATCACTTTTTGCAAATAAATCCCTCAACAATTGGTGGTCTTTTTGCATGAAACACCCCTCAAAGTTGTGGCCAAATGGGTAGACAATCCAAATCCCAAAATTTCAGTCCACTTTTGCATAAAAGCCCCTCAAAATTTCAGCCCTATTTTACACAAAAGTCCTCCAAAATTTTAGCCTTTAAATTTGCATAAAACCCCACAATTTTCGGCCATATTCAAAACTAACTTCATGAGAGCAAAAAGCTATAATCTTTGCATACAAATTCTTGAGTTCTTGATTACATACCCACATTACAAGAATAAATTTTTAATCTTTTCTACAAAATCCATAGATTCTTAAATCAAAATTAAGCATACAATGAAGATTTTTGAAAAGAAGCTTACCCAATTCAAAAGCCCAACTCTTGAAGATGGAGATTCCTTAAACCCTAGCTTTGAGAGAAGAGGATTTTTGACCAATAAAGGGATAAAATCCAAATTTTTGAGGGGATGGCATGTGTTTTTAAATGCAAGAGGTTGAATGGGTTAAGAGTTCTTGAAAAAAAAAACAATAGAGTTTGGATAGGAGGAAGAAGAAGGAGTTGAGGGGGAAAAGAACTCTTTTTGAAATTTGGGAGTTTAGGAGGGAAATGGAAGAACAACTACAACAAAACAAAAGGGGGGGGGGGTGCCTCGGCCATTGGGCCGAAACACCCTAGGGTGTCTCGGCCTTGGTCGAGACACCCAAGGGTGTCTTGGCCCAGGTCGAGCCCCCTGAGTATTTTTTATGAGCCTATATCACCTAATTTTGCCGGTGGTTGGTTATTTTGATGAAAATCAACATAAAAGTCAACGCCGGGCTGGGCGATCCGAAACCCTAGGTTAACGCCGATCAACGCATAACACTAGGTCAACGCCAGCCAACGCTTTTGCGATAAAAGTCAACGTCGGGCGATCCAAAACCCTAGGTTAACGCCGGTCAATGCGTAACCCTAGGTCAACGCCAGTCAACGCGTTGTGATAAAAGTCAACGCCAGGCGATCCGAAACCCTAGGTTAACGCCAGTCAACGCGTAAGCCTAGGTCAATGCCAGTTAATGCATTGCAATGAAAAGTCAACACCGGACGATTCGAAACCCTAGGTCATCGTCGGTCAACGCGCAACCCTAGGTCAACGCTAGTCAACGTATTGCGATGAAAAGGTCAACGCTGGGCGATCCGAAACCCTAGGTCAACGCCGGTCAACGCGTAACCCTAGGTCAACGCCATTCAACACGTTGTAATGAAAGGTTAACGTCGAGCGATCCGAAACCCTAGATCAATGCCGATCAATGCGTAACCCTAGGTTAATGCCAGTCAACGCGTTGCGATAAAAAGGTCAACACCAGGTGATCCGAAACCACAGGTCAATGCCTGTTAATGCGTTACCCTAGGTCAATGCCAGTCACCACGTTGTAATGAAAAGTCAACGTCGGGTGATCCGAAACCCTAGGTTAACGCTGGTCAACACGTAACCCTAGGTCAATGCCAGTCAACACGTGCAATAAAGGTCAATGCAAGTCAATATATATCGTGATGGAGATGGTCAGTTTAAACTCAACTCGACGATACGAGCCAAAATCAATTCACCAGTTTTGATTTAAGATTTCAACGACGGTCAGATGATAAACGCAGCGCCGGGAGAACTTCAGCTATTCGCCAAAATATTGAATAGATTGAAAATCGAAGGAGTCAAGAATCAAAGTTAACTACATGTCATTTTACACTAACTGAAGGTTGGACCAATCATATCCAAAGCATTTTAGGCTCATCTATAAAAGAAATAAGACTGAAACACTTTAGAGGGGGTATCTGTAGGTGTCAAAAATTACCTATAGGTCCCTGCACGCGGCTCGAGACAGAGGAGAGATGATGAACGTTGATATTCGAGTCACAGAAGCTCATTTAATGATGACGAACGCATGAAGTGAGTCGACGGACCATGCGAAGCAACGAAATTTCGGAATAATCGAAACACGAATGAATCGGGAGCTGCACGTCACTTACGAAAGATGAAGCACCCCTCATGCCCCATTTACTCCACACATGATTCAATCATGAGAGCTTGTAGATCTTCTCGTCGGCTTTCCGACGCATTCTAGATCGTGTGATTTCAAGTTCGGATGATGAAAATACGGCGAAAATGGACGAAGCACGTGAGACCAAGCCCTGAGCCAAACCGAGACACCGCGTGGTGTCTCGGCCAAGCCAAGACACCCGCAGGTGTCTGCAACCCGAAAAAGCTGATTTTGGCTGTTTTTGGTGGTTTTTCGACCGTTAATGACCTGGATTTGCTCCAACTGATAAAATATCATCCATGAACATGGTTAAGTGGTTACAACTGAGGATAAGAGGGAATCAGCCATTCTTATCCAAAAATAGAGGTCTCGAAGCCTATAATTACAGCCTCAGGGCCTTTATTTTTTCAGATATGGAATTCTCGAGCGTTGGCGAAGCCCTGCCGAACTGAAGACTGACGGAGCACGAATTTCAGAAGAGAGGAGGAGACCAATTGAGTTCTTCAGTGCAGGAAAGAAGAGTTTGTCAGATCTGTAGTTCCCGTGTTCATCCCTTGAGATTACCCCGTTGCGGTAATCTTAAGAAGAGTAATTATCTCGCTGTTGCCGAGATAATTGCTTCGGCTTCTTGCTTCCTTCGCGAATCGACGAAGCTTCGGATCTGATCTAATCGTCAGGTGGTCCACGGATATTGATGTCCCTATCACCGGCTAAGAACCCACGCAAGCAAGAGTTGATAAACGAATCTTGTGTTTATTTTTGAGAGAGTTGTATTTTTTTATTATTTGAATTCATTGTAATCGACTAAAGTTATACTGAAATCAATCACGAAGGCGACTTTCGAAGGAAACAATATAGTCCTATAAAAAATTAAAAATTATAAAATATTCAATAGAATAGTTATTTATTTAAAAGAGATTTTGAGGCGTAGGTATTATTTTTACCTTAGGGCTTGTTTGGATTGAGGGGACTAAGGGTGAAGGGAAGTTAGAAGAACCATTCACCTTGTTTGGGAACATTTAGGAGGTGAAGTTATTCACCCTAGTTCTCCTTGGTTCACCCCCTAATAGTATAAAATTTATTACCCCCCAAATTGGGGTGTAACCAAGGGGAAGGGAACTCCCTTCCCTTACCTTTCATTCTCTCACCTAGTTTCCCTTAACTTTCCTTAACCCCATTGAAATCCAAACACACCCTTAAAGTAAGGAAAATAATTTGGGTTGTTTGCAATCTCCGCAGGAACTTCATTTGGAGCTTGTTTCATGTAGTGATCACGTAACTCATTCCTTACTTGTAGGACTTTATTGAAATACCTACTAACTGTTTCTCATGGTCTTATGAACTCAATTCTTATTATTTTATTTTTAGTTTTATGACCCACTATACTTAGGAACATAGCGACCTATTCTTCGACTTGAGAAACATGTATTGTATCCTTTAATTAACTGTTTTCTTCCATTACTTTATCAAGTTTAAAAAAGGTCATCGGTCTCATTCTAATATAAGACCGACAACTATTGCTATAGCCTTCTAATACACGTTTGAAGTGAGCTTCTCTGTAATATATTTTTTTGATTTTTTTTCTTCCTTCGTATAAGTTGAAATTGTCTTGCGCTTAGCACGCATTCTCAGAAGATAAGTTATTATCGTGACCACAACAAAAACAGTTGTATTAGCACACATCCTCTTTAATTGTTCATCATCTATGTTATCCATCTACTTCCATTATAAAATTAGCATGCATTTAGAACTTAATATTTCTACTTATTGAAGATTAAAAATAATTAAATAACTAATACATATATTCAAATCTTAAAACAAAATATCTAAATATCCACAAATCTATTTTTGTAATGAAGTAACTATTTTAATATTGCACCGTAAGCATGCACGCTGATCAAACAATAGTATGACCATCAAAGGGATGCACGTATGATCAAACAACAATATGGCAAATAAAATTAAGGTTTTCATTCCATGGGTTTAATCATTTGCAGGACATATTTAACAAATAATCCAGGGAATAGAAAATCATTAATAAATTAATAACAAAACCCTAAATTCATAAGAGATCATATATGTAATAAATTATCAAAACCAGCACATTCTACTACCCATGTTCATATCATCAGATCAAGCACAAAGAAACAGTCATACAAAAAGTGAAAAAGTTTTATACCTTTAATTGCCAAGGGGGTAATTCAAAAATCGAAGCCAACAAACCCATCGAAGCTAACAAACCCACCGAACCCTCCAACAGAAATCAAAGCCAACAACCGAATAATAAGTTCAAGAAAGAATCACCGATAACTAGCACTAAGCCTCGTCTTCAAAAAAAAAATCAATGAACGGTTCGAGAAGAGGTGTGAAGAGGATTGAGAAGAGACGGAAGAAGATTAGCGGGAGAAGCCAAAACCAACAAACTCACCGACCCACCAATAGAAATCACAGCCAACAACCAAATAATAATTTCTATAAGGGATCACCGACAACTATCACCAAGCCTCGTCTTCGAAAATGAAATGGAAGAACTACTCGAGCAGAGGGGTGAAGAAGATTAAGAAGAGGCGGGAGAAGAATAGCGAGAGAAGCCAAAAACCAGACCTAGGGTTTGTGAAGAGGCAGAATCCAAAAAATAAAGAGAAAGGGAGAAGAGTATGGTTGTGTCAGCTTTTTGGCTCAAATCCTCCCAAATCAATAGGATTTAGGTTTTCATAAAAACCTCACACTTTTATAACTTTATAGATTTTGAAATCTATAAATTTATTGTGAACCAAACTCAAGAATAGGATTCATAAAGAATCTTTTATTTATAATTTTTCCCCTGTCAAATCCAATTTCTGTTCCTATTCCATAAAAAGAGTGAAGCAAACATCCACTAAGTTCCCCACATCTTTCATATTTTCAAATTAGTCCCCTCCAATTTTTTTATTTTCGAATGAGTTCCCCAACTATTTAAGTGTTTTGAAATTGGTCCCCAAATGTTCATATTTTGAAATTAGTCCCATAAGAAGGTTAAATATTTTGAAATTAGTCCCTTAAGCATTCAACTTGCTACTCACTAGGGGCAATAATTTCAAAACTCTTAAATGATTCAGGAGGTTAATTTCAAAATATGAAAATTCTAGGGATTAATTCAAATTACTTAAGGATTTGGTGGACTACTTTCAAAAAATAAAATTTAGAGGACTAAATCAATTTGTGGAAGATTTGGGGGACTAACATTAACAAAACCCTTTTTTGAAATAGACTAAGTCTAACATTTATTCGGCAACATCGATATTTACATTTATTTAGCAAAATTGATCATTTTATTATTTCAGTAGTAAAAGTGATCAACTTTTTAAGTCAAGTAACTAGCTAAAGGTTGGAATCTATAGTCTTAATTGTATTGTCTAATTACATGAAATTGCTAGTCCCATATGTTTTGTTATTGTGAGAAACCAAGGGATTGTCAATACCGTATTTTTAACTTAGAGCATTATAAAATTGTATATAAAAGTGTAGGCATCGAAAATTGCCTATAGGTCCCGTACATAGCTCGAGAAGATGAGTTGTCAAGCGACGAACCGTTAGACGACATGGCAACGAGCCATCGAAACAACAAAGCGGCGAATCATTGAGGACATAGTAATCAGCCACCTCCAAGTGGCCTGCGCGTTCATCAGCCACCTACAAGTGGCCCGTACGTTCACCAGCCAACTCCAAGTGACCCACGTACTCGTTAGCCACCTCCAAGTTAAAGAAATGCATAAAGCGAATTGGTGAAGCGTACAAGTCAGTGAAATGATGAAATACGCGTAACGGCAGAATTGGAAAAAATCGAAAAAGCGCCTGGCGGTCGAGTCGCGTCGAAAACGACTCAGCCAAGGCTAGTGGTTCGGCCAAGGTCGAGTCACCAAATAATGACTC
>NC_033800.1:89484342-89511539 GCF_001876935.1 Asparagus officinalis
GAGCCACCAAATGGTGGCTCACATAGTGCCGAGCCACCGTGGGGTGGCTCGCGCCCGAAAGAGCCCAAAACGCATTTTTTGACGGGATTTCGCGGGATTTTTTTGTTCCAGGCCTCTCAACTGCTTGATACTATCCCTAAATATGGTTAAACGGTTATTAACTGAGGATAACGTCAAATTATTAATTGTTATCCTAAAACGTCACAACCAAAGCCTATAAATACAAGCCTAGGGCCCTATACGCAAAGGATCGCAAATCAGAGGGCAAGGTGCTGTCAAATTGAAGAGTGGAGCACAGATTTCAGAGGAGGGCTAATAGACCTTGGTGAACTTCAGCATAAAGAGGGAGTTATTCGAAGGATCAGAGGCTCGTTCTCCCTTTTCTCTGGATCAAACTTGGTTTTGATCTCGAGAAGAGTCATAATCTCGCTTGGTCGAGATTATCATTTCTGCGATTGTTTCCTTTGTGAAGCAAGAGCATTAATTAAACTTTCCGTTAACTGGATCTAATCTATGGCAGTCCATAGACTAGTGCATCCCCAACATAGGCAAAGTACCCTACAAGCAGTGGGTGATAAACATCCTCTGCGTGTGTTTGAAGAGAGTTATAATTTTTTACTTTATTTTTGTTGTAACGAGAGATCTTATAAAAAGATACACTCTCTTGAATCTGTAATTGATAAACAATCGTAATAGATTCAGCGATGAATAAATCAACTTTCACCCCAAACACGCTGGAGACCAGTGTAGGAGCCAACAGCCTCTCTGCTGAGGTTGTAGTGTCGCAACCAAGGATCCTGATCCCAGTTGATACGGAGGTCGAATACGAGTTTGACCAGCAAAAGTATGAGGAGTACATGTCTTCCTCCTCCAGATCCTCCTCCCCTCACAAGTGCAAGAGGATCTCCTCCTCAAGTAAGATTCACCGGTCTTCAGATCTGAAGATCCAAGATGATGATCATCTCCCCGTTGCTACTGTAGTTGCCCCTTGCAGCACCCTTCCGGCGTTAAGGGGTTAACTTCTGAAGGCACGCCTGTTTTGTCGAAAAGGGCTCGTCAGAGGCAACGCCAATGCCTCGTGTGTTAACTAGCCAAAGCCTTAGAGCCAGTTGCCGGGATCCGTTATGAGGCGGATCTAAAATTCAGGAAGCGTCAAGCGCCTCAGCAGTGGCCAAATAACTCTTCCTCCAGACCATCAACTTGTAGAATCTGATCTAATCACACTTAAACACTAGAGGGGGTGAATAATGTTTCTTTAAAAATTTATGCAAAGAAGATTATAATTTGTAAAGAAGATAGCATAATCATAGAAAATCATAATCACAAACACAGAATTTTATACTGGTTCCACCTCCCAGGTGTACATCCAGTCCCCAAGTAAATCCCACTTGAGAGTTCCACTATGATTTTGGAAAACTTACAAAATCAAACAACAAACCTGACCAATTTGCAAGTCCCTGCAAATTGCACACAATCTCTTCACCAAGAGATTACACCTCTCACACCCGTGAGAACACTTGTCTTGTTACAACACAATCTCTTCACCAAGAGATTACACCTCTCACACCCGTGAGAACACTTGTCTTGTTACAACTTGATTCCTATAAGCCTTGAGAGATTACACCTCTCACACCCGTGAGAACACTTGTCTTGTTACAACTTGATTCCTATAAGCCTTGAGTATATCGTGATGTGTAGCAGTGGCTTAGGAATATTTTAAATATCTGAAAATTGCCTAATTTGATTGTATATTGAAAGAAGATCGAAGGCTAACTCAAGAATATTTTTTTCTCAACACTTAGTGAAAATTTGGAAATTTTTTACTCTTGGAAAATGCACAAAACTTAAATTTTATAGATAGTAATAAGTGATTGAAATTTCTAAACTTGTAACATATTTATTGCCCTTGAAAGGATAAATTTTCAAACTCTAAAAACGTACACAAAATGGCTATAAATAGTCACTTATTTAAAATCTGAAATGTCAGAAAACTATCTTAGTAGTCGATTAATAGTCGTTGTAGTCGACTACTCTTAGTTTAAACAATTTCACTAAACTCAGGATTTTTCTTAGTAGTCGACTACTATAGTCATTAGTCGACTACTCTGTAAAATAAAAAGTCAGGGATTCAAAATTCGAAGCTGAGTTGTTGTAGTCGACTACTCTGTAAAACAGATAATTTGGAATTATGAATTAGATCTTAGTAGTCGACTATAATGCCTAGTAGTCGACTACTCTGCATTTTTACAAAATCTAAGTTTTTATCTAAGTATTTATTAGTCGACTATAATCAGTTGTAGTCAACTACTCTGTAATATTTCAAAAACTTATATTTTGATCGAAGACTTCAGTAGTCGACTACAATTCTAATTAGTCGACTATTAAGGGTTCAAAATGTTATGTATGAAATATTTTGAGACTCATTAATTGACTAAATACTCTAATGGTTAACATAAGGGATTTCTATAGTTAACCAACACATTAAGCCTATATTAATGTGTTCTAATCTCTATGAGTGTGTATGTGTGAGTGATCAAGGCTTGTACAATTTTTCTAAGTAAAGAAAATATAAAAATTACATTGATGTATAAGCTCTTCATCTTCTTTACTTCATGAAGTCTCGAACTCATCTTGCACTTGTTCGTGTTTACAGATGTATTAAAATGTTAGTGCATAATAATACACATAGTGATTCATATTATAAATAAATTGTTATCATCAAAATTATATCATGGGACAAGATATCCAACATTCTTCCCCTTTTTGATGATGACAAAAAATTTATGCATATGTAAGTATATTCTAAAAGAATTAAACATTTATGAACAAATATACTTACTCACCATGCATAAAAGCATAACATTAGCATAACATTGATACCATTCTCCCCCTTTGTCATTAATAAAAAGAAATAAACATCTATGCTATACAAGTCATAATATCCTCTTCATGAGCCAATACTTCAAAAAGATCTTCCAGATTGTGAACATAGTCCATTACTTCACACATCCATATGGGTAGGCAAAGATTGGCCATAAATACCAAAATTTTAATAATATCAATCTTCACAATTTGTTTTTAAGATAAGTAGCTCATGAACAAACTATAGGATATAAACAAAACAACTATAATAATAAGAAACATACATGCATACATAGTTTTTAAACATGTAAACGAAAACATAGTAGAAATATACATAAGTCTTAAACAAACATCAACACATAGTTTTTGACATAATTTAGACAAACAAACATACGAAATACTTAATTGTTTTTGTCAACACAAACTAAAACTGTTCTAAATAATTCATGCATGGTCTTTTAATTGGATGGTCCTGGTGGAGGTTGATTTCCTTGGAAATAGGCACTAAGCTTCATATCCAATGTGTCAATCTTCATGCTCATTATGCCAAACTTCATCTCTAGGATATCAAACTTGTTTGTTAATACCTCTTGATTCTTCAGCACAAGTTCATTTTGGTCATAAATGCTTTTTGTCCAGATTCAATATCAAGTATTCTTGTGGACAAAGTATTGTATTGTGCATCAGAAAAGCAAGAGGGTTCATTCATTGGTGGGGAAAAGTGGCTAGTTGATGGTCCAGCTTCATGTGAGGCTTGGGGAATGTCTTGGGGCAAAGGTTCTTGTGTAGTGGGTGTTTCATCTTGTGGATTTTGTTCATGTAGTTCAAAATTGGTTAATTTCATCCCATTTAGGGCATTAGAATCAAAGAATTTAACAATACGAACTATTGAATTTTTAGTATCAAGATCAACACGAAATTTTTAAAAAATCTTGGTTAGCAATGCTCCAAATGGAAGAAACCCTCTAGGAACGACTACAAGATAATCAAAATAGACTTCAGCCCAATTAACTTGAATATTTGTCATTATAGCATATAGGGATTTAGCTAAGTCCAATGAAAGGAAATGGAAGCTCCTTATTTTTGGAAACATATTGTATGCTAAGATTCTAGCAATGAAACGAGGAATTGGTCTTAATTTATTTGAATGATTCAGTGGTAAACTATGATCTGGAAGAAAAATTAGATTTTGAAGTACATTTCCATCTCTCATTTTGATACTACGAAGAGGAACACCTTGATATGGGATATTGAGTATTTTTCCTATGGTTCTAGAAGTCAAATTGATCTCAATATCCTTAACAAGAGTGTTAATCTTTTTAGTTTTGTCAATTATTTCAATACGAGTAAGATTGGTATAAAACAATTGAACTAACAGTGGATAATAAGGCTTCTTATTTTCTGATGAAAATAACTCATGAAGTCCAACATTTTCAAAGTAAGAACTAAAAGTATGAGTTATAAATTCATCAAATCTCATAAATCTACCAAGTAGGATTTGTAAATTTGAGAAAGATTTGAAATGTTCAATCAAGGAATGATCTTTCAAATAAACAGTGTAATCCTCAACAAGATTTGTAGGGCCTAAAGGTCCTGACCTAGGTCTCTTTGAGTAGACATGGAGTATTTTCGAAATTGAAAAAGATCAAGGAAAGAGAGCTTACCAAACTGTAGAAACACTAAGTGATGTTAGTAGTCGGCTAAAACTATTTGTAGTCGACTACTAAGTACTTAAGAACTTAGAAAAATCTAATTTTTAACCGAATTTTGGGAAAATTTGAGAGATTGATGATGCCCTAACTGAGGATGATGGTGATCTGAAGAGGGGTAGAGTTGCCGTCAGTTTTTAGAAGAGGATGAAGTGGGTAGTTTTTGATTTAGGATAGTTTTATTTTAGTTATAAATGAAGGGTTAAGATTTGATCAAAAATACACATTAAAGGTTGAGATTTGATCTAAGTTAAAATTGATGTAAGGCTATGATACAACAGGTAAAAAATGAGTGGTCGTGATCTATTTAACTTAAGTTTAATGGGTATTGGGTATTAAGTTAAATGGGTAAAGAATCCAATATCCAAAACAAGTGTATATATGTTTCTGCAGTTTTGTAGTCGACTACTAGTGAGATTAGTAGACTATACTGTAATCGATAGAATTTTTTTTGTTTTTGGTTCTAATTAGTCGACTACTTTTCTTATTAGTCGACTACTAAGAAAAATAACAGTATTTTATATATACAATGTCTGTGTATGTAGTCGACTACTCAGTTGATTAGTCGACTATTAAGGCTGAGTATGCATATGTATTGATTTTAAAACTTAGTTTAAATCTTCCAAAGAACATTAATTCTCTTCTTAATTTAACATATATTTCTTTTTTTAAAGGTTTTGTTAATATATCAGTAATTTGTTTATCGGTTGAAATAAAATCTAAAGAAATAACACCATTTAGTACATTATCACGTAAAAAATGATGTCTTATGTCAATATATTTTATACGTGAATGTTGAATAGAATTTTTAGATAAATTAATGGCACTAGTATTATCACACATTATTAATGATGTGAGACAAATTGTACCATAATCAGATAATGTTTGTTTCATCCATAAAACTTGAGCACATGCAAGACTAGCAGCAATATATTCTATTTTAGTAGTTGATAATAATACTGAATTTTGCCTTTTACTAAACCAAGATATCATTGAATGTCCAAGGAAATGACATGTACCACTTGTACTGAATTTTGCCTTTTACTAAACCAAGATATCATTGAATTTTGCCTTTTACTAAACCAAGATATCATTGAAACGCCGACTTTATGAATTGATCATGGTCCACAAGCGTCTCCATGTCCAAGTTGGTGATCAATATTCTAAGAGTGGAACATTCGGCTTCCCTAATCTGGTATGTCTACTCTAAATCAAGGAAAGTGCATAACGGAATTCTTTTACATAAACCAAAAACTTCACCCGCGTCTGGACTATCAGCATACCCAAAATAATGCTCCTAGGAAAGCAGCACTTTAGAGAAAAGCCATGTGAAACAAGAAGCAGAAATTAGTAATTGAAACAAGTTGCTAATATAAGAAACTAGATTATAACACAGAGGTCAAAACATGCATTCCAATTTTGGAACGCAGGGTCCAGACCCGCGTTCTAAGTTCCAAATACAGAGTTCAAGACCTGCGTTTTTAATCTCAAATGCAGAGTTCAAGACCCGCATTTTCAACCTCAAACGTAGAGGTCAAAACCCGCGTTCAGAGTTCATAATTAACATAGAGTCCCAACTCTGCATTTCATAACTAACATAGAGTTCCAACTCTGCGTTTCAGTTATAAGAAAACAAGTCATCTTCCTTGTTGCCAAAAACCCATTTAGGGTTTCGAAAACTTGTCGAAGCAAGTTATCATGGTTGTCACCTACCATAGCAGGGAAGCCCACAAGGAGGCGACAACGACGAGGTGCCCATGAAAGCTAAAACACCGCCAGCATCTTTAACTGGTGGCATATCTGTTGTTGTTCCCACGACTTTCCTCAAGCCAGAGCTCAGTCTCCGTGGCACCATGGATGTCGCTGGTTGAAGAAGATGGAGTTCGTTGGAGGTTCTATCAAAATTAATGAGAATTCTCATTTACAGAATCAAGACAAGAAAAGAAAGAGCCGAATGATGATTTGACCACTCAGGTCTATTTATAACAGCCGTCAAGCTGTTAAGGCAGTTTAGGATTCTAGGAGAAAATCCTAACCATTTTCAAACGCAAACTCAGCGTTAATGGTTAGAAGTCAGCTAGACTTAACCCAAACGCAGAGTTCACCCATGTGTTCAAATCCCAAATGCAGATGTCACCTCTGTGTTCCAATTGTTCTAAACAAAAGGTCCACTCTTGCGTTTAAGAATTCTTTTAATGAAGTGATGTTAAAGCATCGGTATATCTTCAACAGGGTCTAAGATGGTTCAGATAACAAAATTCTCTATTATTGCCAAGTTAACATCACACTCATGGTGACCATTATCCCCACAGAGTCTGAATTTAGCTTGCATAACTTCCAATGCGGCAATAATTCCTATGTCAAAATCAACTTGTCGATTCTCATCAATAGAACAATAAGTCCCCAAAATCACTCAACTCATGATCAATTTGTTAACTCTCCCCAACAGAGTAATAAATAACCAAGTTATCAACTCCCTTTAATGGAGTGATAAGGTTCTCAATTCTTGTTCAAATCATAAGTATCAAAATTCGTTGCTTCTGATGATAAATTCACTTAGCAATTCTTCCCAGCAAGACGCTTGTTTGTGAAAAATTTGCAGTAAAAGAAATAATGAAATAAAAATTGATTTGTATTCTCTCAAAATCGATTACAATTTGGATTCCGATTACAAAAGAGAGGAGAATGAATTTGATTCTCCCCTTTGTTTAAAACTGGGTTCTTCTTGGTAGCGATGAAGTGCTTCATTCGATTGCTTGCGTCGAACTTACTCTCCATTGACGATCCGACCGTACTATCTCACGAGAACGATTGACTTGTATGATGAATTCGGTTTAGAATTCTTAACAAGTTTAATAAACTCAGAACGAGTTAGAAACTCTGAAAAGAGTCATTGAAAACCGAGTTACTGATTAGTATAATTAACCTACGTTGCAAGTTTAATTATGAACTCTTAACGAGTTTCAGAACTCAGAGCGAGTTGAAACTCTGTAACAGAGTTGTTAGAACCGAAAGTTTGGTTGATAGCCAAGTAGATCTGCCGTTGGTGAAGGGATTCTCTGGGATTTGATTAACTAAATATTGATCAGTTCCTTAATCTTTAAAAATCTCCTCTTCCGTGCGGTTCAACTGCCGAGATTTGTTAACCTTATGCGGTTTTGATGCCAGTACTCGTCCACCTCCTACTCAGTTGAGTAAGTTGGTTATTTATAGGGGGATTAGGGGTGTAACCAACCCCTAAATCCGCTCCTAAGTGGGCGAAAATCCCTCAGAACGTGGGATAAACGGTTGTTAGGCCGTTTAGCTTGTGTTTGAACAAGTCAAACGCCTGACTTGGCGTTCTGGGCCTTAACTCTGCGTCTTGAATTTGAGACGCAGGGTTGGGTGTTTGCTGAAGAACGCATAGTCCTTGCGTTTTGTGTTATAACTCTGCGTTGCAGAGTTGGATATTAACTAGAGAATGCACAGTTCATATGCGTTCTGAGTTTGGGAAACGCAGAAGTGGACTCTGCATTTGGGAGAGGTTGTTGGATTGTAACCTCATCCATTACAACATCGCAAAGGCTACAACTCATTGATCTTTGCTCGTTATGGGGTGTGAAAGTCGTCAGATTGTAACTCTCACGGTTGATTATGAAGGCTACTGGATAGAGTTTTTATGGGGTGTGAAAGTCGTCAGATTGTAACTCTCACGGTTGATTATGAAGGCTACTGGATAGAGTTTTCATCAGTTGTCAGAAGTGTCGTCGAATTGTAACTCTTCTCGATCTATATGAAAAGTCCTCCATTTGCAGCTTTCGTTTGTTGACATGAAAGTTATCTGATTGTAGCTTTCATTGTTGGAACTTGATGGGGATCAATTATCCATTGGGATTTTTAAACGAATATTTGCCCATAGCTCTCTACCAAGCAACTCATCAACTAAGTCCAACCTTTTATTCCTAAAATCATTATACTGCTCATCAGCATCTCTAATAGTTGCTAATATAATATTAGTCATATTGTTATCGTAGCCATCAAGATCAATCATCTCAAATATGAGACCGTGTTTGTAGCGATTGTAGAGTTACTGATGCAGTGATTAGAAATTCGTCTGATTGCAACTTTCATTGTTGAGGCTTGATTGGGGATCAACTATCCATTGTGATTTTTAGACAGCCTACAATGCAAATTCCCAAAATCTTATGCAAGTCACAAGTACCTAAATTCGTGTCACGTTAATATCACACCTCTGACAAAATCCATTTATTAATCATCTTCAATAGGATAATAAGTCCTCAAAGTTGCCCCGATCGCAATATTTTCTTATCACGTTAACATCATACCTCTGATAACTAACTTATCAGTCCTTATCAATAGGATGATAGGTCCTCAAAATTGCTCGAATCGTAATATTCCCCAACAAGATGCTAAGTCTTCAAAATCTTATTCAAATCATAAGTATAAATTTCTGTCATGTTAACATCATACCTTTGATAAAATTAACTTATCGACTCTCCCCAATAGAGCGATAGGTCCTCAAAGTTATCTCGATCGCACAAATTACTGTCAAGTTAACATCATACCTCTGACAATCATTCATGTCATGTTAATATCATACCTCTGACAAAAGTAACTTATCGACTCTCTTCAATAGGGTGATAAGTTCACAAATTGCTGTTATACCTTTAATAGTTAAAACCCCCTTTCAAATTGATTCTTTTGCATATGAGTAACAAATATTCATAAAATCCCCAGTGGATTCAAACTTTTCTAGAATTACCCCAAGGAGTGACAAAGAAAAGAAAATTTCTGAATTTTACTCTGAGTGAAAATTCATGCCACATTAATATTACACCTCTGGCACTTATAAGTTTCTCTCAGCGTTTTAAGTGAAAATAAGGCACAAGAAGAAACAGGTTTGTTAGTTCTTTTCAGAAGAATGACAAATCAATTCCAAGGGTTTGATGATTTTTGAACGGAACATCAAGTCCGGGAGGCAATCACCTCCCCTAGCAGATTGAATTTTTTTGAAATTATCATAAACGAAAATATAGATGAGTATTAAATCTTATTTTGTGAAGGAATTTATGCTAAGTTAAAATTACACCTCTGGCAATTTTCAATTATTTTCATTGTTTTTGAGTCAAAATATGACACATAAGAAATAGTGGAAAACTAGAATGATATCACTCTTTATTAAAAAACATTAAGAAGTGATACAAAATTTTGTTCTTAACCAAAAGAGCAATACCGAATTAAACCCTAGAGCTTATCACATTAAAAGACGTAAGCCGGGACTTAATAGCAGAAAACTTTTCCTCATGAGCGGCTTGTACAGTTATTTCAGGTTTCTTCCTAAGTTCATTCTCGTCCGACATTGCCATGGTAGCTTCCTTTTTGGCAAGCTCAAGAGCCTGGACTGATGAACGATAAGTGGCATAAGTCTTTACACTTTCAACAGTAAGCCTTTTCAAGATTTCTTCTTCTCGACCAAGCTCAGCCTTGTGTCGGCCTAACTCCACCTCTAATCGATCAATCTCTGCTTGAGACATCTGTATAGCAGTACTAGAAGCAATCACTGCTTTTTGCCTCTGAACACATTGGCCCTGCAAGAATGCAGTCTCAAGTTCTCTTTCAGCTAAGCTCTTTTGTAGGACTTCACACTTATGTGCCGCTTCAGCCTTGAAATCAGCAAAGGTGGATGTAATCCGAATAGCAAGACCAATACAGCGCAGTTCCTCTAAAGCTTTCAAGTCCTCTTCCAATTGAGAGATACTATCTGAGCAGTGATGAAACCATTTAACGTTGT
The DNA here is from genome assembly GCF_001876935.1 of Asparagus officinalis. NCBI lineage: Eukaryota > Viridiplantae > Streptophyta > Magnoliopsida > Asparagales > Asparagaceae > Asparagus > Asparagus officinalis. The sequence continues at coordinate 89,494,705 of NC_033800.1, forward strand.
CCACATATCTGATACTGCTCAGACAATTCAAAAATATCGGCTTGAAAGAATCAAATGAAGCTCATCCAGCACCAACTTCTTCAATTGTCATCTTCGCCATATCCTCCAACTGCCTCATAAGAATTTTAAGTATGGAAGGAATGACCAACGGACTTAAAGAAGCAATAGAGGATGTCACCAGGCCTCCCGTAGTTGTAGATCTTGGTGTGAAAATGATTGGTGATGATGGTGAAGAAGTCGGAGAAGCCACTACGACATCTAGTTGTAAAGGACTTAAGAGGAGAGCCATAAGCACCCCGGCTTGGGCTGAGCTTAGCGCACTCTTCGTCTCTACAGGTTTGAGAGAAATCATTAACGGAGGAGATTTCTCTTGCGAAGGAGTTGTCACTATCTGTGCCTGCTCTGGTGGAACAGTTATCAACGCTTGCCACTCTGACGAAAGAGTTATCATTATTGGTGCTTGCTCCGAGAGAGAAGTTGTTATTGCTTGTTGTTATTCAGGAAGCGGAGTCATGTCGGTAGCCTCATGAATCAGGGATCCTGCACAAGAAAGAAATTAGTATACAAAAATAAAATACCAGGAAGTTCAAATTGGACAGCACTTACCGACAGGAGAAGGAGGGATATAGGTCAATGCCTTGTCAGAAGATAATGGTGGTGGGATATCCCATTCACCGAGACTATCATCGTCATGACTAATATCATCATACCCCTCATCAGCACTGTTGCTGTGTGAAGAGATACCATAATCTACTTCCTCCTCATCATCTACAGCAGAAAGTCTAGGGGAACTTGCGACTGTAGCTGGCTTAGTCAGGATGCCTGTTGTTGAGCTAGAAACGGTATCCCCTATAGGTGACATGAACACTAAAGTAGTGGGAGATTGATTTTCGACTAGTATTTTAGGCTTAGCCACTACAGGTTCATCTACATGAGGCCTAACCCCTCCAGACTGAGTGGTTGTAGGTATTGCTTCTGTGGTCGAAGGAATGATACTTGAAGTTTGACCTGGAGCTATTGAAGACTCTGCATCCCCAGCAAATGACTCACCCTCGCCCTCTTCCTCATCCAAGGGGTGATAGGAAGAAAATCCGCTTAATAAAGCAGGACCCATGGAACGGAGTCCAGTGCGAGTGAGAATACTTGCAACGATAGATTCCTATCGTTCCTCTCTCTCAGCGGACTTGAAAGCATCTGCCATTAATTTTTACGGAGGAGAATCTACTAACAATTTTCTACGGCACGTTTCTTGTACTTGTAGGCGTATAAAACTACTTATAGGTCCCTTAACACAGCTCGGCACGGTGATTCAACAAACCAACGAACTATCGGGCGATATATCCAAGCATGATCGTTAAACCACAACATCGAAGCTAAGTGAGATGCGACGAAGCAGATTAACGAGGCGACGAGGTTAAACACCGAAGCGGATTTACTGCCAAATCAGGATCCGGACTGCCAAATCAGAGTGCAGGTCAACAAATCAAAGTTGGGACAAACCGCGAAACCGGAAAACGGGCGCAAAACCAAACACCTGGAGGACTCGGCCGAAACCGAGCCACCTCTAGGTGGCTCGGCCAAAAAATCGGAAAACGGGCGCAAAACCAAACACCTGGAGGACGGCTGGGTGCCCGAGCCACCTCTAGGTAGCTCGGCCAAAACCGAGCCACCTAGGTGGTCGGCCACCTGGGCTAAGCCCAGATCTGGGCCCAGATCTGAGCCCAGATCTGGTTTTAAGTGCCTATAAATAGAGGATGAAGGGCTCATTGTTGGAGGGTTGGAATTTTGGAGCCGAAACTCTGCCGGATTGAGAACTCACCCTCGGATTTTCAACTTAGAAGACTCGGACTCTCAGATCTGGTTCTTGGCGATCATCCACGCCAAATAAGGCAAGAGCTCGAGAGAGATCAGATCTGAGATCTACACGGTTTTCCTCTGGATCAAAGCTTGGCCTTTGATCCCGAGAAGAGTCTCGATTTCGCTTGGTCGATTTCGATTACTAAAGGCTATTATTTCCTTGGAGAAATAGTACCCCCGGCTGTTATTTCCTTCGTGAAATAGCACCTGTCATATCGTGTAGATCCGACCGGATCAAGATCGCGCGGTGGTCCACGGATTAACCCCGACGCAGGCGAAGAACCCACACACAGATCTGGTTCTAAATGCCTATAAATAGAGGATGAAGGGCTCATTGTTGGAGGGTTGGAATTTTGGAGCCGAAACTCTGCTAGATTGAGAACTCACCCTCGGATTTTCAACTTAGAAGACTCGGACTCTCAGATCTGGTTCTTGGCGATCATCCACGCCAAATAAGGCAGGAGTTCGAAAGAGATCAGATATGAGATCTACACGGTTTTCCTCCGGATCAAAGCTTGGCCTTTGATCCCGAGAAGAGTCTCGATTTCGCTTGGTCGTTTTCGATTACTAAAGGCTATTATTTCCTTGGCGAAATAGTACCCCCGGCTGTTATTTCCTTCGTGAAATAGCACCCGTCATACCGTGTAGATCCGACCGGATCAAGATCGCGCGGTGGTCCACGGATTAACCCCGGCGCAGACGAAGAACCCACAAAAGCGAGAGACCGCAAAACAGGATCTCGCGATTCGTTCGACATAAAAGGAAAGTTGTAATTTTTATTTCTTTTTTGATTTTGTTGTAACTGGATCTTATAAAAAGACCAGATCTTTTGTAATCGAAAAACTATTACTTGAGAAAGCAATGACATCAAAGAAAACGACTTTCACCGCGAACAATCTGGATTGTTCACGGTGAAAGTTGCTTTCATTGATGTCATTGCTTTCTCAAGTAATAGTTTTTCGATTACAAAAGATCCGGTCTTTTTATAAGATCCGGTTACAACAAAATCAAAGAGAAAAAAAATAAAAATTACAACTTTCCTTGAACAAATCGCAAGATCCTGTTTTGCGGTCTCTTGCTTGTGTGGGTTCTTCGCCTGCGCCGGGGTTAATCCGTGGACCACCGCGCGATCTAGATCTGGTCGGATCTACACGGTATAACAACGCTTATGCAGATGCACTGGCAGTACTAGCGGTATCACTTGCGCAGCCTCCCGAAACTGAACTATTAGTCACAGTAAGGACGCATCAGCTCTGCATACCCATATACGATATGGATATTGAAGAGGAAGATGATAGAAACATAAGCGCCAAGGAGGTGAATTCAACTCAAATTGGGTCTGAGTCCCGAGATTGGTGTTTTCCTATCATTGACTACGTCCAATATGGTATTTTGCCAGAGGATGTAAAAGAAAGGGAATCAATCCGCCGAAGAGCACCAAGATTCTTCTATAATACCGAGACCCATACATTATACCGTCGAGGGTACGATGGTTTGTTACTCCGATGCCTTTCGAACAAAGAAGCAGAAGAAGTTCTTAAGGAAGCACACGAAGGAGAATGTGGTGCGCATCAGCCCGGTCCCAAACTGTATGATCGCATCAGGAGAATGGGATATTTTTGGCCAACAATGGTTCGTGACGCAATCGAATACGCCCGAGAGTGTCATGCTTGTCAAATACATGCAAATTATATGCACCAACCACCAGAGCGTTTACACACGTCAACCACGTCTTGGCCGTTCGAGACATGGGGTATGGACATTGTCGGTCCTATTTTTCCCCCTTCAGTCAAAGGTGATCGATTCATTCTCGCAATCACGGATTATTTTTCAAAGTGGGCTGAAGCAATTCCGCTTAGAGAAGTGAAGACGAACAACGTCATCAATTTTATCAAACATCATGTCATATACCGACACGGCGTGCCAAGACGGATCATTCATGACAACGGTCCACAGTTCATAAGCAACGCCTTCGTCAGGTTTTGTGACAAGTTCAAAATTCAAGATGTTTCGTCAACAGCTTATTATCCCGCTACGAATGGATTAGCTGAGGCATTTAACAAGACGATTATTAAAATCCTGTCAAAGCTCGTGAAGACGAATAAACGAGACTGGGATGATAAACTCGGTGAAGCACTATGGGCTTATCGCACCACCATACGCACACCTACGGGAGCTACTCCATATTCGTTAGTATACGGATGTGAAGCTGTGCTACCATTGGAGATCCAAATTCCATCCCTTCGGATCGCCCTCGCGACTGAGATGACGACAGAAGAACAACATCAAAAACGCCTCGAAGAACTCGAAAGATTGGATGAAAAGCGCTTGGAAGCTCAACAACACATTGAGTTTTATCAAGCCAGAATATCTAGGGCTTTTAACAAAAGAGTCCGACAGAGAAGCTTCAAGGAAGGAGATCTAGTCCTCGCTGCTCACCGACCGATAATCCTCAATTCCAAGAAGAAAGGTAAATTTGAACCCAAATGGGAAGGGCCGTTTGTGATAGACACAGTCTACTCAAACGGCGCATATCGCCTAATTACTCAAGAGGGCGCCAGGCAATTAATGCCAATAAATAGGAAGTTCCTGAAAAAGTACGTTTAGGATAACCCATTTACCGGGAAGTTCCTTGAAGAATATTACACTTAATATTCTAGAGGATAACCCAAAATCATTTTCACCACCAAAATCCCTCACTGATCAATTTCAATTGACAGTGAGTCCACCAAAAGTGTCTTTCCGGCCCTCTTGACTCTTTCTATGAATAAGAGGTCCACTTTCAGCTCAGAGTCCCCTTTTGATAAACGAAAGAACTCCCTTCTTTTTCTCTTTGGTTAAGCCTTCTCTTGGTTATAACCGAATTTGAAATTTCACTTCGATAAACGAGGAACTCATCTTCAGTTTAGATAACCAATCCTATAAAAGGTAAGTTTATCTAGATTTTCCAGATTCTCGGAGTGGAGATCCCACTTCTAGTTTCTTTTGCGCTGGAAATAGAATATAAAATTCTTCCTTTCCAGAGTCAAGGAGTAGAATATAAAATTCTTCCTTCCTTGTATTCGGGTTCGCCTTCACCCTAAAAGAAGACCGGGAAATAGAATATAAAATTCTTCCTTTCCCGCACTGATCTTTTCCAAAATTTATCAATCTAGGATTCATCCTAGGAAGTTTATCCCGAATCCTAAGCAGGGATAAGTCTGCGCCTAACACGCGCTGCCGGTTTAGTCTTTTTCCGCACAAAAAGACACCAGAGTCTGATTCTGGGGTATTTTATCCTGAAACCTAAGCAAGGATAAGTCCGCGCTTAACCCGCGCTGCCGGTTAGTTCTTAACCGTTGAAAAGAACATCCGTCCACATATTCAACATTGTGGCAGGTTGTTATTAATAACACCAAAATCCATGCCTTACACGCATGGGGAATTTTATCCTGAATCCTAAGAAAGGATATGCCGACGCCTAACACGCGTCGCCGGTTTAGTCTTTCTCCGTAGAAAAAGACACCAGAGTTCGATTCTGGGGTATTCTATCCCAAAGCCTAAGTAGGGATAAGTCAGCGTCTAATACGCATTGCTGGGTAGCCTATTCCCATAACAATGGCAAAGTTTACGTATTCGAAGTCGTAGAAACGAGTCTCAGAGAATTCACTCTCTTAGCACAACGTTACATGCGGAACGGATTTAGACAATCCGCATGCTAGCCCGACTCAAACGGTAGTCGGTAAAGGCTTATCAAACCCGTTGAAGGCTGGGGGTTAGCCAAAAATCCTAAAGTCAACACCTAACACGTGTCGCCGGGTAGCCTATTCCCGTAACAATGGTAAAGTCTATGTATTTGACATCATAGCACAAAGTCTCAGAGAATTCACTTTCTTAGCACAACGTTACATGTGGAACGGATTTAGACAATCCGCATGCTAGCCCGACTCAAACGGTAGTCGGTAAAGGCTTATCAAACCCGTTGAAGGCTGAGGGTTTGCCAAAAATCCTATGAGTATTATGGTCAATCATTTCAAATGGGATGAGGAATCATAATAAAGATAAAGATAAAAACCAGTTCCACTAAGAGAATCAAATGTCAAAGTATTCAGCAAATAAAATCATACATCAAGCCCATGGCTAAAAATCTCCTGACTAAACTTAGACAGCTTCTCATCATAAGCTTGCCTAAGCTCATCTTGCAACTCGGCTCTGATGGACTCTTCAGTGGAGGCTAAAGTCTTCACAGCAATCTCCTCCGTCTCAGCCAGCTTCTGCTTCAGGGATTTCAACTCATCAAATAAAGCAGTGTGGGCTTGCTGATCCTGTATCTTCGTCATCTGAAGAATACTCAAAGTCTCCTCTTCTTCACGGAGTTCTCCTCGGAGCTGGTCTATCTTGGTCTCACAAGAGGTAATGGAAAAATCAAGCTCGTCGAGTGAAGATGATCTAATTATCTTGGTCTCACAAGAGGTAATGGAAAAATCAAGCTCGTCGAGTGAAGATGATCTAATAGCAAGGTTGGCCTCAACTCGGTCTACCCGATCGCGTTGCACCTGAATCTCGAGCTCAGCAAAAATCCGAGTATCGCGTCATGTCTGTAAGCGAGCATCCAAATGGGCAGCAATGAATGAAGAAACACCGGCATCCCGGAGCTCACGAAACATCTGAAGCTCGTGCTCTAGACAATCAAGGTCATCAACTATAGCCTTCGCCAGATCCGGGTATCCTGCATCCCTTATTGAATTTATTCTAGAATCAAGAAAAGGTTTAAACTGGTGAAGGAAAAGTCCACCGTGGAAGAGTTTGCCAATCATAGCATTCACGAAGGAGAAGAAGGAGCGGACTTCTATGCAGATGATGATCTTCTCAGGGTCATTGTCCGATAACAACTCCTTCACAAGGACATGAAGCCAAGAAGAAAGCCCTACACAAAGAGGAGAAATCCGTCAAAAGCCTTAATGAGGAAATAAATGACATTTCTCAGTTGCTTAATTTATACCTCCTTCCCCTTGAGTCACTGGGGGTAGTGGAGGTGTAACGGCTATGGATGTATCAGCTGGTGTAGCTGGTCTCACAGCCGGCTCAACAGGACCAGTCTCGACAAAAGCTCCTGTCGAACACAAAACGGAATTCTCAGATGCATCACATTATAGCTGCATTAGTCAAAATTGGCTAGTCATATAATTAACTTGAGAAGAGACACGTACCTTCAGAAGGACCATCCTCGGGATTCTTAGGGAGTGTAGACTCAGAAAACATATCTTCAGGCATCTGGTCATCAATCTGAGGAGAGCCATACATGAAGTGGAGCATAGGAGTGTCCACAAGCAAACCTTCCTCATCAAAATCATCAGTCGAGAAATTTGACACAAGAGAATATAAGTGCAAAAGAAGAATAAAGAGACTACGACCAATGGAAATGAGTTACCTCTTATGGGTGTGTTAGCCTCTCTATTCCCAAGATCCACGTTTGCCTCCTGCAATTTGTCTAAAAGAGCAAGAAGCATAGAGACATTCAGGGAATGCACGAATTCTGAATCGTTCAACTCCTTTGTATGCCATCTAAAGGGTACATTGTCAATGGTAGATGTACCTGGATTCGCTGAATCGGGTCCTACATTGATGGTCTCCCTAACGTCGGTAGCTTCTGCAGGCTTTTCTACCTGGTATGTTGAGCCAGGCTCACCAGAAAATACACAATCATGAGGAGCAGGACTCATCTCGCTATCCCCACGCTCTCCTACATAGAGATGGAAAAGCATGAGTCAAAGTTCTGAATGATCAAAAGGATGATCTATAGGGTAGATGTTACCTCCGTCACTAGCGGGATCATCACTAGACAAATCCATCTCAGATGCTCGCGAATCTGCATGCGGCTTGTGGGCTAATCTCTTCCGCCTAGCAGCGGGGACAACAATCGAAGCTCTCGCCTGGGAAAAAGGACGGAATTATTCATCCTTGTCAGCTGCGGTCCCTAAAACATCAAACGACTGTCAAGATTAATAATTCCGGAAGACAGAAGGAAAAGATAGGTAGCTAACCTCGCTCGGAACAGTCCTCGTAATCTTCAAGATCTCCGCCTGAAGCCTCATCAGCAAAATGGAAGATCTTCTTTCCCTCTTCGTCAATCCGACGAGTCTTGTTCCGTGTCCTCTGTGACCGAGCATTTTCCCAAATCACACGAGAATCAGTCTGAGAAGCTTCCTCAGCCACTAGCTCTGCAATCGGCCTCACGGGGATAGTTTTATTAGCTGCTAATAGCCACCTGCAGCTTAAGAATGTGATATTCAACTGCCGCTCAGCACTCGGGAGGCTGAACTTAGCACCAGTACAGCCCGTCACGGTCCACAGCCATGCCCGGAGACCGTCCACCAAACCGCCATGAGTCCGAAGCTGCTGACGTGGATTCCCGACATAAAGCTGATCATAACCAAACTGGCCCCCCCCAGCCACTAGCTCTGCAATCGGCCTCACGGGGATAGTTTTATTAGCTGCTAATAGCCACCTGCAGCTTAAGAATGTGATATTCAACTGCCGCTCAGCACTCGGGAGGCTGAACTTAGCACCAGTACAGCCCGTCACGGTCCACAGCCATACCCGGAGACCATCCACCAAACCGCCATGAGTCCGAAGCTGCTGACGTGGATTCCCGACATAAAGCTGATCATAACCAAACTGGCGGGCGAATCGGCAGGGTAGATATGGCTCTATAAAACACTGATTCCTCACCCGGAAGGTCAGATAACCCGGCCTAATGTTCACTAGCCAATTAAAGCAATCGATATCTAAATGAGTTCGATACTCCCTCGGCTTCTCCTCATCAATCAAACACTCGCCATATCGGCTGAAGAACTACGGGAAGCAAGTGGAAAAGGCCCAACATTTATGGACTTGTAGCTGCTTTCTGATGTCAGGGAATCCTCGCCCCTCCCACCTGCCATTCTCAAATAACTGTAGTAGGGGAACAGAGCGGTCTACAGTGCTAGGTATCGACATCATATCAGGACGATGAAGGACAAACCAAGCCATCAAATAAGTGTATGGGAGCTCCACCTTAGAAAGAGGAATCTTAGCCGACGGTGCATCTTCTTTCTGTGTGAAGGTACTAGAAATCTGTCGAAGCCCTCGATGAATGTTAGCCACCATCACCGGAAGAAGCGAAAGTTCCTTTTTGTAGGCAAGCTGAACAGCTGGTAGAGCACTTCCAATGGCAAAATGTCACTGGACTGATACGAGACTACGCATTTCTTTAACCAGATAGTGAGGTAACCGGCAAGAAGGGTCATCGGCTGAATCGATGCGGTCGCATGCCATAAGAACGATTTAAACTTGGTCCCTGCAGGAAAGCCACTCTCGGAACTGCTAATAGTGAGCGTCGATCTTCTTCAACAGACCATTAACTTCTGAAGGAGTAAGCGTTGCCAGTTCACAAATAGCCTCGCCAGAATTGCTCTCTATATTCCTGGACAAATAACACGCAAACTGCTTCAGACTCACATGTGACTTAGTCCTCTTCGCTAAAGGCTCAGACTGCGCCAAAGCAATATGATAGTGACATGTGAGGTCCCATAAAGTCTCGTAGCGGTCGGGCATGCGATCCTTCAGCTGACTCAATTCATGGTTGGAGGGAAAGTATTCCTGATATAGCATCTGACCCATGGACAAACCAGAAATCCTGTGCATCTCATGGAGAGCCAAGCCCAACTCCCCTTGCCGGGTCAGAAAAGTGTTCGAATCCGGGTTATAGAGCTCGCACAAAGCGAAGAAATGCTTCGCACTGACAGGTAAGCCATACATGGTGGAACGAATGGCTGCATATAGACCACAAACGTGTAACTCCTCGCTCCATCGGCTTAAGACATACTTCGTCATACGAGCCCACCAAAACTTGTCTAACGAATGGACCTAGCCATAGAATCTGTGGCGCGCCGCAGGCAACTCCCGTCCTAAGTCGGCGAGACGATTCTTCAAAGTAGAAGCAGAAGCAAGAAATTCGTTACGTGGCGGTGCATCCAGCCCCAATACTCCAGGACGAAATCCAACGATATGACTCCTGCTCGAACCAGGAGCTGCCTGATGAGTGATATAGCCACAGTGAACGCTCTTATGCTCCTTCGTCAAACGCCACGACATCTCCTGTGTCACAGCCTGAGCTCAGTCAATGAACGGTGTCGAGGAATCTTCGGAAAATATAGGAAACCACCGCCATTTTTATGAAGCCACTGCTCGGCGTCAATAAACATTGCATCCGGATCTCTGACAGAGTCACCGAATAAAAAGTCAGTCTTCCTGAGAGTCTGAACAGAACTGGCATCCTTCACGAAAGGCGCATCCGTAATCAACTGTCAAAGAGCTCGATGTCCACCTTCCTTCACCACTTGGGCAACCTCTGTCGACGTGCCCGGAGCAAACTGAAGAGTAAGCGGAATAGGTGAAAAATCATCGGAGGTTGAATAATACTCGTCACGACGTTCGTCCACTGCATGAGATGAGAACGCTCTAGAGGGATATTCCACTAAAAACAAGCAATTAAGTGTTTGTTAGTCTCAGTTATAAAAGGAAGTTGAACTCATCCTACGAACGGATAAGATAGAGTCACTGCCTTATAAATGGTGAGACGATTTGGCCACATTATGCACTTATAAGGTAGGATATATCAAAAACATATCCCTGCCTTATAAGGCACAATGCAGCATCAAAACGCCCCTTTATTTATTTTGAGATATGGTTTTGACCAAGCAAAACCCATCTTTAAAGCGTCGATCCTCACCAAGGAGAATCAATGCTCTTCCCGATTGTCTCACCAAGGAGAACAAAATGGGGATAAAGGACCAATCTACAAGTCTACAAATACGCCAAAAAGAGCTCACCAGCATACGAGGGAAGCACGCCATCAGCCGACACAGTAGGGGCGAGGGAAGCACGCCATCAGCCGACACAGTAGGGGAGCGACCTCTCGGGATGTGCGACATGATGATCTGCAAAGTAAATCAGGGGGTCAGATACAAAAAAAATTTTAGTTAGGGTGACAAACTCTAACCCTAAAATTTTATCCCCTCTTTATTATAATTAAATCCCTCAGATCTCCAAATTCTACCCCCTGAAAGATGAGCTCGAGGCGTCAAATCACAAACCCTAACCCTCATATACAATCCCACAAATTCATGTACTAAATTAAACATGAAATATGCTAAAATATGGAGGATTTACCTGAGTAAAAGCTCGAGGATCCGACAAAAAAAATTAGATCTTGAAAGAGACTCGAACCACGTGCTCGAGGGGCCTGAGAGAAATTTTTATATGAAGATTTTTGAAGTATTTTTCAGTCTAAGATCAAAAGGAAGGATGGATCTAAGGCAAATATGAAAGTTTGAAGGAGAACGGATGCACGAGGGAAGAGAAAAATCAAAAAGAGGGGGAGATGGTGGCCGGCCCTAGGAGGAGAGGAAAAGAACTCTTTTTATAGTGAACCAGCCTTGAACCAGACCGGACCAAGTTGAACCAGACCAGACCAGTCTAAATCAGTTCAAAGGAGGCTGAACCAGGCCAAACCAAGCTGAACCAGGCCAAACCAGACTGAACCAGACCAGACCAAGATGAACCAGTCTGAACCAGTCTTGAACCAGTCCTGAACCAGCCTTTAACCAGGTTGAACCAGTCTTGAACCAGGTTGAACCAGTTTGAACCAGATTTGAACCATAATTCAAATTGAAGCTGAATCGAGTATCGAAACGACTTCAAATCGACCGAGGGTCCGGTCCCTTATTTATTCATTCTTCTCCCACACATTCGGAAGGGTCAAAAGATTTTTTGAGCCTAATTACTGCCTTTTTTGGCTCATTATCGAGCCGGTTCAGCTCATTCGGACATGAACAATACTCCAATAAGGTATACGAGTATAAACTATTCCCTATTTTTGGTTGAGAAGTTTCTGGAGAATATTTTTGTAATACCCCAACCCTTGAGAGGGTGATGTGATTAGTATTGATAGATTTGATTGGAATACTCATACCACCAAGATGCATCTTCTTTTAGGGAACCCAACTCCTAGAAACTCCAAAGTAAGCGTGCTTGGCCTGGAGAAATTCTAGGATGGGTGACCCCCTGGGAAGTTTTCCAGGGAGCGCGTGAGTGAGGATAAAACGTGCTGAAAAGACATGTGGTGGTTTGTGAAGCCAGTCCATCAGATCTAATAGCGTACCGACTCTGGGATTCCGAGACGAGGCGTTACAAATGGTATCAGAGCTAAGCCAACCGGAATTGTGAGAGCTAAGTGCTATGCGGCGCAAAGTGCTACGTCGAGAGGGCGGGAGCCACCTCTTGAGGCCGTAGGAGCCACCTCTAGAATCTCACACGGATGGTACGGTCTTGGATGATATGATTTGGCACAACGAGGACGTTGTGAATTTAAGTGGAGGGTGATGTGATTAGTATTGATAGATTTGATTGGAATACTCATACCACCAAGATGCATCTTCTTTTTGGGAACCCAACTCCTAGAAACTCCAAAGTTAAGCGTGCTTGGCCTGGAAAAATTCTAGGATGAGTGACCCCTTGGGAAGTTTTCCAAGGAGCGCGTGAGTGAGGACAAAACGTGCTGAAAAGACATATGGCGGTTTGTGAAGCCAGTCCATCAGATCTAATAGCGTACCGACTCCGGGATTCCGAGACGAGGCGTTACAATTTTTCTAAAAATATTCTTAAGGATAACTCAACAACACTACGCCGGACAACGCGTCGCAAATAAAGACTCAACGTCAACGATCGATGGTCAGTTCTATGTTGAACCAACAAACACGAGCTAAAAGATCAGAAAATCAGGAATCGACTTCAAGTTCAAAATTCCGACAACGGTCAGACAATAAATGCAGCACCGGAACCCTTACAGACATTCGACAAAGCACCGAATAGCCTGAAGGATTGAAGGAATCAAGAACAGAAGCCATTCCAAGTTCCCATTACACCGACTGAAGGTGGGGGCAATCATATCCAAAGCATTCCAGACTCTTCTATAAAAGAACGAGGCTGAAATACTTTGGAGGGGGTATCTGTAGGCGTATAAAACTGCTTATAGGTCCCTTAACACAGCTCGACACAAACCGACGAACCAACAAGCCCGCGACGTATTGGGTTGAGTAGAAATTGTAGGCGTATAAAACTGCTTATAGGTCCCTTAACACAGCTCGGCACGGTGATTCAACAAACCAACGAACCATCGGGCGATATATCCAAGCATGATCGTTAGACCACAACATCGAAGCTAAGTGAGATGCGACGAAGCAGATTAACGAGGCGACGATGTTAAACACCGAAGCGGATTTACTGCCAAATCAGGATCCAGACTGCCAAATCAGAGTCCATGTCAACAAATCAAAGTTGGGACAAACCGCGAAACTAGAAAACGGGCACAAAACCAAACACCTGGAGGACTCGGCCGAAACCGAGCCACCTCTAGGTGGCTCGGCCAAAGCTGAGCCACCTCTAGGTGGCTCGATCTGGTTCTTGGCGATCATCCACGCCAAATAAGGCAGGAGTTCGAGAGAGACCAGATCTGAGATCTACACGATTTTCCTCCGGATCAAAGCTTGGCCTTTGATCCCGAGAAGAGTCTCGATTTCGCTTGGTCGATTTTGATTACTAAAGGCTATTATTTCCTTGGCGAAATAGTACCCCCGGCTGTTATTTCCTTCGTGAAATAGCACTCGTCATATCGTGTAGATCCGACCGGATCAAGATCGCACGGTGGTCCACGGATTAACCCCGGCGCAGGCGAAGAACCCACAAAAGCGAGAGACCGCAAAACAGGATCTCGCGATTCGTTCGACATAAAAGGAAAGTTGTAATTTTTATTTCTTTTTTGATTTTGTTGTAACCGGATCTTATAAAAAGACCGGATCTTTTGTAATCGAAAAACTATTACTTGAGAAAGCAATGACATCAAAGAAAATGACTTTCACCGCGAACAGTACTGACCTGCTTCCTCCTCCGTAAGAGCCCTTTTTCTAGTTGTCCTTGTTCTCGGAGTTTCGACAGCCCGAAGCCCTTCTTCTTGAGTGCTCTCCAATCCCTGGTCTCCCTCTTCTTCTTCAGCTTCATCCTCATAAGATAAGAACTCGCTGATTCTTTTCAGACAAGATACTCGAGATCCTTTTCTAGATGAATACATTTTTCTAATTTCCCGTAAATCTGATAAATTCAGCTTGTAATCAGGCATCTTAGAAGTTGTGTGATACCAATTGCAAAAAGCCATGGAGGTGAAAGAGTTGGATGTCTTGTGAGGTAATCTGAATGTAGCCCTAGTGCAGCCTGCTATAGAATAGTACCAGGCCAGAGCTCCTTCATACCAATTGCCATAAACTAACCCTATGGATTCCTAATGTATAATTGGTCGTACCCAAACTGTCAGGCGAACCTGTATGGTTGGTACGACTCAATTATACACTTCTCACTCTGTCTGAAAAGGAGATAACCTGGTCTAATGTTGAGTAACCAGCGAAAGACTCCTCCTTCCAATCGAGTGAAACCGTTTGAGCCAGCTACGTATCCTCCACCTTCAAAGTTCGGCAAGTAGCATAATATATGATAGTTGAGATCTCTCGATAAGATTTGACAAACCTTTACTACATACGTTCCTTCCCAGGTAGCTTTTCTAACCTCTATACGAAGGGGATGAATACATTGCCTGAGGAAGATGGTGCACTCATTAAGTGAGGATAATAAGATACGAACCATGCTATCAGATAGGTATATGGCAATGGTACTCGAGGAGTGGGAGTTATCAAACTTTTCTTCTCTATAGAGATTACCTCTTTCACCTGAATGAATTCGAGGCATAGTTCCCTTAGACCATGCTGCAAACAACACACCATAGCTGAAAGTAAATTCACAGGCCTCCCATGGGCCAAGGGAACAACCGGATAGACTACTTCTGCTATCACAGCATCTATCAGTCTGTTAGGGATGACGCATCATTTTAGCCATAATATGAGAAACCCGCCAGCAAATCCATGTAAGAAATGAGAGTGGCTGCTTGGTGAAGAAAGATTTTGAACTCAGTTTGAGCAAGGAAGTCGTCTTCTCTTCCCTCATTGACATAATGAACTGTGGCGTCATTGATCAAAGTTTGAATAGTCTTAAGGGTACTCACATCTCGACGAGACATAACAACAAATTTGTGAGATAAATTCTGGAAGAGATATTTGGCCCAAGACAGCTGCTTTACACCACCTTCGCGTGTCCCCGTCAGTTAGGTACAAATTTAAAAATAACACATCACCTCCCATAGGGTGTCATAGATCTCAGGGCTGATCTCCTACAAAATCCTAAGTTCACTCGACCCTAGGATAAATTCCTCATAAGGTAAGTCTCCAATGGGAAGGCCAGAAATGTCATACATTTCATGGATAGCAAACCCTAATTCTCTAACGGAGTAAAGAATGTACACGTCACTGGGTTGTATCTCTCCAGGATAGCATAAAAATTGTAATGGCTATGATCAATACCATATCTATTAGCTATTATAGGATAGCCGACCCCAGATCGAGCTAACGGTCCCTCTAACTCTTTCAACACAAATTCCATCATTCTCGTCCAGCACCCTGCTCTGGTGGAATGTACCCATCCGGGAGTTCTAAACACTAAAGAAAGGAAATCCCCTTTCACAGCCAAAAATCTTCGCATGAAGGTGTTGGCTGGACTAGCCGTTTTCCCTATAGGGTATCCTCTTGAGAATAAGCATGGCTCTAAGGCTGACACATGTCGGTTGTAGCCTACAGTGTGCACACCAGTAAAAGTCAAAGCCCCAATGGCCACTTCATCCTGCCCTCTAACAAGATCCCAATTCATATATCTAGAGACGAAGGCGTATTGGTAATATGAGATAAGGAATATCTTCTGCATATCATGAAGGAAGAAGCGGCGATCTCCTATCTGCCTTAACCATTTGTAATCCCCACCATATGAGATTTCATTCTTAATGACAACGTTATCTCCAAACAGAAAGGCCGGCTTGGCGAATTTCTTATGAGGCTCTGTTTGAAACTTGGCATCTGTAACCAAAATCCGGAGTATAGACGGACTAGCTTGGGTGATCAAAGTGGCACGTTCCCTGTCAGCATCTTAAAAAATTAGAAGTTCTTGACGCAGATTGAATTGCATATTTAAGTCTACTCCACCTTTATGATCAAAGTGATGGCGAAAAGTGAGGGGTTCATTGGCATAAGGCACTACAAAAGAGAAGAGCAATCAGTTAGCGCGAAGATGAAACAACAAAAGACTTAACCCAATTGCAAAAGGCAGACCCCTTGTTAGAATATTCAAACGTAGAGGTCAGACCCTACATTAAACCATTCAAACGCAGAGGTCAGGCTCTGTGTTAAAACATTCAAACGCAGAGGTTAGGCCCTACGTTAAACCATTCAAATGCAGAGGTCAGGCCTTGCGTTAAAACACTCAAACACAGAGGTCAGACCCTGTGTTAAAAAATTCATACACAGAGGTCAGGCTCTGCATTAAACCATTCAAACACAGAGGTCAGGCCCTGTGTTAAAACATTAAAACACAGAGGTTAGGCCCTGTGTTAAAACATTCAAATGCAGAGGTCAGGCCTTGCGTTAAAACATTCAAACACATAGGTCAAACCCTGCATTAAAATAATCAAACGCAGAGGTCAGGCCCTATGTTAAACCATTCAAACGCATAGGTCAGACCTTGTGTTAAAACACTCAAACGTAGAGGTTAGATTCTACGTTGTAAAAGTTAAATGCAGAGTCCAAACCCTGCATTATAAAAGTTAAACACAGAGTCCAAACACTATGTTGCAAAATCCAAGCGCAGAGGTCAAACCCCACACTTCAAATTCCAAACGACAGAGTCCCAACACTGTGTTATGCTGAGTTTCCTTGTTATTCCAAGTTTAGAACTTGTCGAAGCAAGTTTTACAGCCACAAAGGCCACACTTACCACTGACGAATGGGAACTGTGGCGGCGGCGCACCC